>NC_054079.1:26972414-27294914 GCF_017639655.2 Falco naumanni
CTGTGAATTAATTTACAAAAGTATACAAAACTCAAAAGCCTTAATGACGTGCGGAATTAGACTCTATAACTCGAAAGTTATAAAGTAGGTATGTTTATTGCGCGCAGATGCACGGGGGATCGCTCCTCCACAAGCGTGCATGCCCGAAGTGACGAACCATCCCACATTTATACAATGAAACAAATGAATATTCAATTAGCGCCTATACATATTTGTTACCTAAACCCCGCTTCGTATGTTAATTAGCTTATCAGTCCGTTTCCTGGAATGTGGTGGTCTTGCAGGTTTGTAGGTGAGTCATGTTCTTGTGACCATCCCATCTTCTCCAGCAAGGAGACTTAGCACTCCCTCCCTCTAGATAGCATTTGAATGTCTCTCATCTTCTCTCATTCTCTTTTAAATAGCCCCTTTGTTAGAGAAAGAAGGGCAGGCGTCTCCCCATCTCCCCTTTGTTAGAGGAAGAGGGGCAGGCGTCTCCTCAAGAACTGTAGTTGTCTCCTCAGAGCTGTGTGCCTGTGTGACCAGACACCGCACCCATGACCAGTCACCATACCCACATTCCTTGAGCAGACATATACAATCACAGTCGGTGTTAAGCGTCCCCATTTCACACTATTTCTCCATATCAATCCCCCCTTTTTATTAGATTAAGTAAATTCTTTTACTTAAGCAGTCTTCCCGAATGATATAAAGCATCATACGTAAGTGTTACCCTTTTAAACATTCTCCAAACCCACAAATATAACATAATGGTTAGTATTAAGGAAATTCCTAAACTGATCAATAAGATCACAATGGGGTGTACCATAGTGTTAAGAATTCCTGTTGCAGGTGACCAGCCAAAGAGAGTATCCCACCAATTATGGTTTCCATCCTATTCTACCTTTTTTAAAACTTTCTTGATCCCCTCTACATCATGATGGATCATAAGAAGAGTTTCATGTCCCTTTTCTTTGGTTTCTTTCAGTATACGTTGTAAAATCTGCATGTTTTAATAGTTCTTTTATTCTGCTTATATTTAGTCCTATGGGGGTAGGAATTATCATCTGTGATAGGGTAAAGTTAGATGTAAAATTACAGATACAGTAATTTGAATATTGTGCAGTCTCCTTTACCTCCCCATCTACAGTTATTGTGTTACACTTAGTTCTCAAACACGCACATTCCTTCCCTGCATATATAATTACTGTTTTCAAGTTTGCATTTGGTTGGGCCTCAAAATGACATATTTTTGATCTGTATCTAAACAAGTATCCTGAGCCATTATAGTATTGCTTTCACAGAGGAAGCCCTGCTGTTCTCGCATAATACAAGATTCTAAATCTAGTGTTTGCCACTTGTCGCCTATCTTTCTGGCCCATGTTCTATGTTCAAAAGTATATTTTCCTAGGCATATTATAAAGATGGGCTCAGTTAAGGTAAAATTGTGCCAACATTCCCGTGAATTAAAGCACATGGCTGTATTTAGAAGGGTAAATTCCTTATTTACCTTTCTGACATTAATCAGGGTGTCTCCTGAAATCTTGGTGTTATCTTTTTCATTGTATGTTTGACACCCTACTTTTATCCTATCTCCTAATTTTCCCCATAATCGGTCGATTTTGTGTACATCCTCCCGATCCCATTGATTCCTTTGGTACACCTCATTTTCAGAAAAAAACACCATAGCTAGTTTCGTCTTTGAGTCCACCTTTCCCATTATTCCAGTGTGTTTTTTCTGGGCATGATTCCAAGGCCAGTTATCAGGCTCTTGGTTGTAGGCAAGAGAGAGGGTACAAAAACCCACAAATGGTTTAAACCCACTATTGATCATTTTAGGAATCTAAACGTTCCTCATATATACATATAAATCTGTTTTGATCAAAAATTTCTTTGTTTGAGTTGGGGCTTACTGATAACAAGTTGGGCAAGACTGGCCACTGGCTCAGTCCCAGACTCTTTTGTTCTATATTGTTTGTTGTGGTGCCCTTCCCATATGGTGGATCCACAACCGCTCAGGTTCACTTACTTGCCACCCACATTGTTCCCATTTGTCCGAGTAAATTTGAGTTTCAGTTCTTTTTTATCTGGGGTTACTCTCCATGAAGTTGCAGGGGCTTTCTTGATCCGGGTATGGTGAATCCAAGAATTCTGTCCCTCAACCTTGATTGCGGTGTAGGTGGTGAGTAGGACTTGAAAAGGTTGGTCCACTGTGGTTCCAGGGTTTTATCTGCAACACACTTAACGTATACATAGTCCCCTGGTTGTATATCGTGAACAGGTCCATCCAGACCCCTACTGCGTGTTCCCATCACATGCTTCTCAATTCTTATTAATTGTTTGTTTAGTGCCACCATATAGGAAGTCATTGTTTCTTCACCAATCTGTGAAGACGTCCCCTTTTGTACCCCATAGGGTTGTCCATATAAAATTTCAAATGGGCTAAGCCCCTCTTTTGCTCTTGGTCTAGTTCGAATTTGTGTAAGAGCTAATGGCAAAGACTGGGGCCAAGTTAGATTTGTTTCTTGACCTAGCTTGACAATCTGTTGTTTGATTAGATGATTCATCTTTTCCACCTGGCCACTTGATTGTGGTCGGTATGGGGTATGTAATTGCCAATCTATTCCTAGATGGTGGCTGATCTGTTGCACTATTCTGGACACAAAAAGTGGTCCTCTATCCGAGGACATTACCGCTGGGACTCCAAACCTAGATATTATCTCTTAGAGCAGTATTTTGGTCACTTCCCGGGCTTTAGCAGTTCTGCACGGGAAGGCTTCTGGCCAACCTGAAAAGGTATCTGTTAGTACCAATAAATATCGATACCCCCCTTTTTTAGGAAGTTCCGAGAAATCAATCTGCCAATGTTGCCCTGGAACATTTCCTTTCCCAATTTTTCCCAACTTTGGCCCCTTGGTAATCTTAGGATTAGTCTGGAGACAAAGATCACATTGTTGGGTTACTTGTCTAATAGTAGTATACGAGTTTCGTGCTATTATGTTTTTAGTGAGATCCTTATATAGAGCTTCTGCCCCCCAGTGCCTTTTTCTATGTTCTTCCCGAACTACTGACCATACCATGTAGGAAGGAATCACTATTCTCCCATGTGAGATTACAGCCCACCCTTCCTCATTATATGATCCTTTAGGTCAGAAATCAGTTTGCGATCTTCTTTAGTATAGTCTGGTTTACCTTCTAGAGATATTTGTCCATCGGGTATTAGCGCACCCTCTACCTTGATTGCTTTTCTGGCTGCCTGTTTTGCTTCCCTGTCCGCCAGTTCATTTCCTCTTTCTAATTCTGTGCTCACTTTCTGGTGTGCCTTGATGTGCATAATTGCCACCCTTTCAGGAAGCTGGACCGCATTTAGGAGTTTCAAAATTTCTTCCGCATGTTTGATGATTTTTCCTTGGGAGTTTAACAGTCCCCTTTCTTTCCATATTGCTCCATGAGCATGTACCACTCCAAAGGCATATTTAGAATCAGTCCAAATATTTATAGGTTTTCCCTGAGCTCTCTCCAGAGCTCGAGTAAGGGCTATGATTTCAGCCTTCTGTGCCGAAGTGTCAGCTGGTAGCGGTCCCGATTCTATCACTTCTTCAGAGGTTGTAACAGCATATCCGGAATGTCGCTTTCCATTCAGCATATAGCTGCTCCCATCCGTGAACCAATGTTCAGCTCCATTAATAGGAACATCCTTGAGATCTAGAATAAGTGGCTTCGATTGTTTCTAGACAGTCATGATCGACTGATTCGCCAACATTCCCATTAAGAAATGAGGCCGGATTGACGATGTTTGTAGTCACGATCTCAACATCTTGTTCCACCATTATGGCCTGGTATTTTAGGAATCTCTGTGGGGAGAGCCAATGCCCCCCCCCTTTTGTTTCAAGGACTGCAGACACTGTGTGGGATACTAAGACAGTCATTTTCTGGCCCAAGGTAAACTTCCGGGCCTCCTGGATGTTTAGGATGACAGCTGCTACTGCTCTCAGGCAACCAGGCCACCCTTTTGCAGTGGCATCCAGCTGTTTAGAGAAGTATGCCACTGTCCGTCTGTATGGTCCCAAATCTTGTGCCAGTATTCCTAATGCCATTCCCTGTTTCTCATGGGAAAATAGGAAAAATGGCTTACATCAGGAAGTCCTAGTGCTGGTGCCGACATCAAGGCTTTCTTCAGTTCATGGAAAGCTCTGTCTGATTCAGCATCCCACTGAAGATCCTTCTGATTAGCTGCTATCAGGGAATATAATGGTTTAACAAGCAAGCCATAATTACATATCCAAAGCCTGCACCATCCTGTCATTCCCAGAAATGTCTGCAGTTCCTTTACAGTTCGTGGTCGGGGGGCTTGGCATATGGCTTCTTTTCGGGCCTTCCCTAGGACCCGTTGTCCGGCACTGATCTCGTACCCTAGGTATGTGACTTGTTGTAACACCACCTGTGCCTTCTTCTTAGAAACCCGATATCCTTGTAGTCTCAGAAAGTTCAGCAGGCTCACAGTCCAAATAATACAAGATTCTTTGGTTCTGGTTGCAATAAGAAGATCGTCTACATATTGTAACACTTTCCCTTCTCCTGGTGGTGGTTCCCATAACTCCAAATCCTTTGCTAATTGGTTTCCAAAAATTGTGGGGCTATTTTTAAACCCCTGTGGCAACACCGTCCATGTGAGCTGGGTCTTTCGACCGCTTCTGGGATTTTCCCATTCAAAAGCAAAAATTCTTTGGCTGGCTTCATGGAGAGGGAGGCAAAAGAAGGCATCTTTTAAGTCTAAAACTGTGAACCAAGCTAGGTCAGGTGTCAGGGTGGTTAGTAAGGTATAGGGGTTAGCTACTACAGGATACAGATCCTCTGTTATTTTGTTAATGGCCCTTAAATCTTGAACTATCCTATAAGACCCATCAGGTTTTTTAACTGGGAGGATAGATGTGTTAAATTCTGACTCACATTCTTTTAGTAGTTTTAATTCTATGAATCGCTCTATATTTGGACGAATTCCTTCCCTATCTTCCCTTTTTAGTGGGTATTGTTTAATTCTTATCGCACCCTGTCCTTCCTTTAATTTTACTATAACAGGTGATGCATTCTTGGCACGTCCCGGTATGTCAATTGCCCATACTCCGGGATATACCTGATCAATAATTCTGGTATTAATTTCCCTTTTTATAGGAGTACTGGCCAAAGATAGGCTCATAACCTGTATGTATTGATGATCATTTACCTCCAGAGTAACTTCCCCTTTTTAAATTTGATTGTTGCCTCCAATTGTTCTAATAAGTCCCTACCAAGAAGGGCCTTTGGAGAATTTGGCATTCTTGTTTGTTTTCTTAGTTTGTACTTTAAAGGTTTCAGGATGTTTTCCTGGTGGCCAGCAGCTCCCACAACTGTAACAAATAATTATTTTTTACTGAAGTTCAACAAATAAGTTGGTTTCGTATTCACTAAAATTCCACCTCATACCCATTCCCTGCCCTAAAGGGCAGTTATGGGTCCTGTTGTACTGCAAATGCTGCAGCAATTGGGGTGACATTGTCAGGTCCTTCTGCTCAATTGTCAGCAACAGCAATCCCCTCCTCCCCACCATCAGGAGGATTCGGGGCAGGAGATGCTGTTCCTGCTCTGCAGGTTACACAGGCCTGCCTCTGCAGCAGCATTTCTGTTTTAACTCTTTCTTACCCTGAATGCAAATCTGCTACTTGTTGCTTTAAGTCTGTGTTATTACATATCAGCCTTCGCAGGCAAATAGCAAACACCCTGCCGTGCATCCAGCATGACTCAGCCGCACCTTCGAGGGGGTACGGGGGTTTGTACAAACTCACCCCAATACTTTAACACTTTCACAAGGTCTTTGATTCTCCACCCACCTCAGGTTTTACATACATTAGTACAAGTTTTTATATCTTACAACGTGTTTCATTCTGGTTGCTCCACAGAAGGAACTGCAACCTGAGCTTTTTAACACAAAAATTTCAACAAGAACATCTTCCTAGTTTAGGTCTCAGTTTTTTTTTTTCCCATCCTTTTCTAGAGCCATAATCAAAGATCAGGTGATGTTAATCCCGCACTCTTTCTAGTGCTAGTACCATAGGATCCCGAGGGGGTACTAATCCACAGTCCTTTTGCCACTCAGGTTTGTCCTGGAGGACGAAGAACATGTCTGCATATGATACTTCATCCCACTTTCCCTCTCTCCTCAGAAACAACATTAATTGCAGGAGAGTGTTATAATCTAACGTTCCTCCCTCCTGAGGCCATTTCGCATCACTCTCCAATTTATACAAAGGCCACCACTGATTACAATATTTAATCAATTTTCTTCTATTTTCGGTACCACCATGTCCTACGATATCACTCCAATGTTTTAATATACAACCCAAAGGCGATTTTTCACAGGGCTTACTCCTTCCATTTCCCATTTTGCAATTTTAATCACTTTTTCTCCGGCCGCCTTAGCCACCCTAAGGTCGGAAACACAGATAGAGCTCCTTACTTGTTTTGCACTCAAACGCGCGTCTCAAGCACTCTTGCACTCACACTCAGTCAAAATAATTAAGCTATACACGGAAAATCAAAATGCGCATCTCAATCACACCATTCACACTCTCCGGGCAGCCCGCAGTCACACAAGCAGTATGTTATACGGTACCGTGCACTTATGTACAACTTTTAGGAACACTGACAGTTCACAAAGTATGCATTTCAATGAACAATTGCCAAAAAACAAACAACAAACAAAAAAACACATTTTTCCTGGTCTTAAGCAGAGTGTTAAGTTTTCCGCAATTTGCCACGAATTACCAGAATATTATTATTTTTCAACATACATTTCATAACTCCAAGTTTTGAACATGTAACAAGACAACACATAGAACAAACAAGACACAGAGCGCTATTTCAGTTGTTATATTCTAGGAATTCCCCAATCCTTAAGACAACCCAATGGAAGTTTTTAGCTTCCCCCTTTTTTCCTACGCAAAAGTTTCCCTTTTACTTTTGCTAAGAGGTCCCTCTTGTTCCTGTGAGATTCCGCCTTATTCCGTCCCGCCCCCCCGCTTTCCGTCACGAGGCCTCCGGGCTTTTAGGAATGGCAGTAACCTCGGGTTTGCTCGATCTGCCCTCAAGATCGCTAGCGGCCACCCCTTGGTCAGCAAACCCCCTCCCAAGGTACCTTTCCTCCTGGGGACTACGCTGCGCGCCGGACGTCTCCGTGCGTCTCACCAGCCGCCCCGTTACTAAACATACCGTTTTATCCGCGGATCCAGGGGTTCTTTTCTGCTCCCGGGTGAACAGCTGAGAAGAGGAGGCTCCTCCGAGGAAATCTCCCGGGGCGCGCCTAGGAGCGTCCGCTCCGCAGCTGGTCCCTCAGCCGAGCAGAAATCCTCCTGCCTGGCTCGCCAAAACTGACGTGCGGAATTAGACTCTATAACTCGAAAGTTATAAAGTAGGTATGTTTATTGCGCGCAGATGCACGGGGGATCGCTCCTCCACAAGCGTGCATGCCCGAAGTGACGAACCATCCCACATTTATACAATGAAACAAATGAATATTCAATTAGCGCCTATACATATTTGTTACCTAAACCCCGCTTCGTATGTTAATTAGCTTATCAGTCCGTTTCCTGGAATGTGGTGGTCTTGCAGGTTTGTAGGTGAGTCATGTTCTTGTGACCATCCCATCTTCTCCAGCAAGGAGACTTAGCACTCCCTCCCTCTAGATAGCATTTGAATGTCTCTCATCTTCTCTCATTCTCTTTTAAATAGCCCCTTTGTTAGAGAAAGAAGGGCAGGCGTCTCCCCATCTCCCCTTTGTTAGAGGAAGAGGGGCAGGCGTCTCCTCAAGAACTGTAGTTGTCTCCTCAGAGCTGTGTGCCTGTGTGACCAGACACCGCACCCATGACCAGTCACCATACCCACATTCCTTGAGCAGACATATACAATCACAGTCGGTGTTAAGCGTCCCCATTTCACACTATTTCTCCATATCACTTAAAACAAAGATCTGCAACAGAGCCAGGGGCGGGATGCCTTTGGTCTCTTCTCACGGCTGGGAAACTTTGGGCCATGACTCAAAAGTATTACAGGATTTATTATAATTATCTTTAACCACCTTAGTGACGTTTGCCTTAGGTCTCCCATGCTTTTTTTTCTGTATCCAGTGTTTAGTTGATTGTAACATAAAGCAGGTCATGGTCACCCAGCTACATACACCCTTTGCCTCCTTGCAACTAACAAGCAAAAAAGGGGAGGATAGAGAATGTCTGAGGAGATATACAGGAGAGGAAACTGGAGAATATTTGACCTAACAAGAGATGAGAGAACAGCTAGGTATTGTGAAGGAGAATAGGAAAGATAAACATGGTTATCTAGTGTTTAATAGGTGTCTGCATGCTTGTAGAGATATATAGCTATGTAACTGCATGAATGATTCCTGCCCTGAGCCTGGTGGCGCATACAGCTGCGGTTTGCGTCCTGGCTCAGAGATGTAAATAGGGGCTTCTCCGTTATGGTAAAAGTGTTTCTCTTTGCATAAAAAAGAGAGGGAATGAAGGGAATGACCCCAGAGGTATGTTCAGAGAAGGCATGCTATGTTTTGAACTTTTTGACTGAACCAGTTCTTGTTTAGTGTGCCCTTCCACCTATGTATAATGTTAATCCAAAAGAAGATGATATTGTTTACACTTTGAGTGTTGATAATTGTCTTTTTGTAGATGCTAATGTAGTAGGAGGCTATGATGGGAACGTATTGCAGCAGTTCTTCTCTTATCCGGAGTAACAGCAGGGAAAGCATTAAAGAGTTAAATCACGTTGTTTGGTAGGCAGTTAAGAATGTGAGTCAAAATTGCCACTGCTTTTTTTTGTTGGTTCAAGGACATGGCTGTGAGGATTTTGTGGTATGCGCTGCGTGGATTTTAGGTGCCCCATTGCAGCAACATGTTATCAAAATCTGAGAAAATTTCAGCCTTTTTTGGCATTCATTCAATCAATTGGCAGTATTGTTTGTTTGCTATTACCTTGGTTGCTGTCATGTTTGCAAGGGCCCTGCAGAACATGGCAAACCTGGTACTAGCTGCTCAAAAACAAAAAGGGGAAATTGTAAAATTGTACGGAACAGAGACAGTGGGTTATTTTGACACTGATAATGTCTCAGTTGCTTTTTTATTTGTTCTATTACTTATACCTTGTTTTTACTTGTTCGGTTCCAAAGGTTCTTTTTGTGCAACAGGAAGGGGGAGATGCAGGAGCGGTCTGCAAACTGGGACCATGCGCGGCAATCAGTTAGCTGAGGGGAATTTGCTCGAGCTTGTCTAGACAACAATTAACATGATGAGGCATGTTTGCAGAGCACAGGGGGGTGGGAGACGGATGG
Source organism: Falco naumanni (assembly GCF_017639655.2). Lineage (NCBI taxonomy): Eukaryota > Metazoa > Chordata > Aves > Falconiformes > Falconidae > Falco > Falco naumanni. The sequence continues at coordinate 26,981,764 of NC_054079.1, forward strand.
CGCCAAGGAAAGATAACACCTTGTTGTTAATTGATGGCAGTTAACCACCAATCAGGGATTGCCTAGTATGCAAGGCTTAGCTTCAAGAACCAATCTGTTTAAAACGCGCAGCTTCTGAAAGTCTATAAAACCTCGTGCTTCTGTACAATAAATTGACATTTGCTTGCATCAAGCTGCGTCCCGTCTCTTCATTCGCCGCATCTCTCTGTGCCCCCAGCCTCTGTCTTTCAGTCTCACTCTTGCACACCTGCATTTTGATCCCCCATTCCTGTGCTCTCTTGCGCCCCCCCAGCATCTAGATTCCTGATCCCCTCTATTTCTCCCCTACTCCCTTCCCTTGGTGTCACCCACTATTTCTTAGCCTCTCTCACCCTCCAAAGGTCTCAGAGAGAGAGAGAATGTGTCCCTTTCTTCCCCCTCTCCAGCCATGTCCTCTCTCTTCCACTCAGCTGTGGTAAGTCTGTCTTGCTTGATCCCCACCCCTATCTGTCCTCCTGCCTGTCCTAGCCCTCTGTGCAACCTCTCCCCCCCCCGGTCTACCCTTGCCCCCCATCAGCCTCTGTAGTAAGCCTGACCAGAAGGCCACTGGACATCGAGTAGTCCTACAGTCTCTCTGTCACATTCTAGCAGTGCCTTTTTAAACTTCTCTCATCTCTCTTCTTTTCCCTGTCTGTCTCTCCCTTCCCCCTTTGCCCTTCTTCTTGGGTTCTATTTCTATCTCTTTGTCTTTCTTGCTCCCCTTTTGTCTGACATTCTCCCTTTCTGTCTCTTTAGCGCTCTCATTCAGCCTCTTTGCCTCTCTGATTTGTTCTCTGTGCCTTTCCCTCTCTGTCCAATCCCTTTTTCTGTGTCTGTCCTTATTTCATCTGCCTCTCTATCTGTATCTGACTCTACCCCTCCCACTCTCAATAGCTCTCCCCCGACTTTCTCTTGCTTTTCTCACTCCTTTTCTCTCATTCTGATTTTATTTTCTGTATAATTCTCTATTTGTATGCCTTCCTCCTCCCTAGTCTGTCACATACTTTCTCTCTCCTGACTGTGTCACTCACGCTGGCTCTCTTTGCACATTCCCCATCCCTCTTCCCTCTCTCCCTTGTTATCTCTTTCCCTCTCGATTTTCTCTGTCTGCCCTCTATCTCTGCCTGTCTGTCACACTGCCCCTTTCCACTTTCTTTCACTCGTGCTTTCTCGGTATCTCTCCCATGCTTCTCCACCCTGCATGCACTCTTGCATGCTCTTGTGCTCTGTCCATATCTCTCTCTCAGCACCTCTATCTCTGTTTCCCTGTCTCCTCACTCATTCTCTCTCTCCCCATCTCACATTTTAATCCTTTCTCTGTCTCTTTCCTTCTCGATCTGCCCCTCTCCCTAATTCTTTCTCTTTTCCTCTATTTCTTCCTCTTGCTGTCTCTGCCTTCTCAGCTCTCACACACGCCCCCTATCTAGCTTTATAGCTGTCTCTCTTCGTCTCTACCTCTCCCTGTCCTGGCTCTTGTGCCCATGTGCCCTCCTCTTTTGCCCCTCCTCTCCCTCCCTTTTTGGGAAGGAAGATGTGTTTTAACCTTGTCCTTCTGCTTTTTCCCTTGCTGCTTTTCAGATGGAGCAAGCAAAAATAATTGCTTTTAAGATTTAATCTGACTGCATGCAACACCAATCCTAAACTTAAAACCACAGAATAGGCTCGTGAGCTCATGGCATGATTAATATCCCCAGATGTGAGTGCGGAGAGCCCTGAGCTGACTATTTTTAACTCTGGAAGCAGCAGAGTCACTTTCACCTGGCCTTATGGCTCAAGTCAGTGGTAACATACAGATCTCCATGCACTATAGGCAACAGCATCAATGACTGTTCTCTTTCCCATTGCAGATTGACTAAATTTCTTATTATATAGTTTACATCTACTTTGCATTATCTGTGTGATCCTGGATTATCACCTGCTGGATCCAGAAGGCACCACCAGCTGACATTTTACATGCCAAAGAGCACTCTGTATTCAAAACTATATTTTTAACATGAACTGTGCTTTAACTGTTCCTTATAAAAAACCAGAAAATGAGCATTAAAATTTTATAGAAACCCATATTTACAACTTGTTTAACAACTGTACACTTTTCTGTTGCCTTAGAAGCATTAGTTTATTTGGGAAAAACATTAAATGTTTTAATTCTAATGACCATTACCAAGTATTTTTGTCTATATACAAATATGTATATTGCTACCACTACTATGACAACCTGGTAGTTACAGAAGGCATAAGTGAACTGAAATGGGGAAATTATTTGACACTGTAGGAATCCAGTCTCTTACAGAAAATATATCACAGTCCTGAATTAGGTTTTGACCAGTTACCAAGATACCTGTTTATGAAACTGACAGTCAAACAAGTTGTTTGTTATTAAGGAAGTAAAACACTTTTCTATGCAGCACAAATGAAGTTAGCATATCGTAGATATGGTAGAGATCACTGCTGAGTTGTGACTGAAATTTGCAGTCACTTAATGACAGAAATGCTAATCTAATTAAAATAGCCAGCACAGTTGCTGGAAGTTACTAGTGCCACTTGATGTTTCTCTGCTGCATTTAGTGGACTCTGCTTTTGTCAAGCTAAACTCACTTCCATGCAAATGCCTTATTGCTCAAAACCAACTGCTAGTTGGTCGCTAATGCCACTTGGAAAAAAATGAGGTACAGCTCTACTATGTCTTAGAATGCCCATCAAGACAAAGCACAGCCAACATGGAACTATCATCATCAGGATTCCCCCAAACCACATTGGATGTAGAAGTGGTGAGGTCCTAATTGCAGCAGTGTTTGCAAATGGAAAATGCATCACACTCCAAACTCCCAAGAAGAAGGGGAACACGTTTTCATACAGTTTGCTCTGATACTTAACAAGAGAACTAGGACTTGAACCAAATCCCAGGCTTGGCATACAGTTTGAGACCCACTTGCTTCAGGATTCAGGCTGATCAGAACACTCCTTATTTCTGCTGGGTGAATAAGTGATACGTTACTGTCCAGAGCTCAATTATTCCTTGGTGGCCGAGTCAGGCTCCACTGCCCCTGAATGCTGGGGGATCAGGAAGGGCATGTCTCTGTTTCCTAAACAGTGAGGAGACATCCCAGACTGCTGTCAGCCAGAGTGCATCTGCAGCAATGGAACTCTCAAATCTCCCAAAAGCAGAAGCGAGAACACAGGCCCAGTCTGTATACTTCTTTTATTTCCAAGGCAGGGGTAGGGAGAGGAAAATGGTCTGGTAACTTACCCTGAGCCTTCTCTTCTACTTCAATCTGCCTGGAGCTCAGTCCTTACCTGCACTTCCCCTCATACTATTGGCAGAGACCTTACCATGCAAAAGGAGGCAAGGACAAGCTGTACCTCCAAATCATTCTGCACACGACTACCTATGCAGGTATCGAGGTCCCTGAGAACTAAACGAATGCAGGTATCTCAGCATGCGATTGCCTAGAGCAGGGGTCCTCAAACTACAGCTTGTGGGCCGGATACAGCCCCCCCCCGGGTCCTCAATCCAGCCCTCGGTATTTACAGAACCCCCCCGCCAGGGGTTGGGGGGGGGGGAAACCTGTGGATAACTGGCTAGCTGAAAAGGGTCACATAGACATAGTCCAGCTGGCTGGACAAAAATGCACATTGCTCTCAGCTTATCTGAAGTAAAGCAAAAATACACTATCCTTGGCTGTTCTTGTTATGCAGTAACAGGAAGATTGTGGTGGGAAAAGAATGTTGCAGGTAGGAACAGATAACTACAGAAGAGAAACTAGGGGGAGGCTTGATATTTAGGCAACTAACCAATAATGAGCTTAACTTTTGTAATATGTATGAGCTAATTATATCAAGGCATAAAAGGTGACTGTAAGGCACAATAAACGAAGACTGCTGATCACTCATATTGAGTGACTGTGTCTTCCCTCCGTCGCGACAAATGGCGCCCGAACAGGGACCCTAGAGAAGGCTGAACCTGCGAGCCATGGTTCGATGGAGATTTGGGTACCGGTCCTGAAAGCAGCGCAGGAGGCGGAAGGGCACAGTCCCCGCACCCGGGAGCACCTACAGAGGGTCCCGCCAGCCACGCGTCGCCGAAGTCTCGCAAAGGCTGCAACAGCGCTGACGAAGGAATGGAGAGACAAGCGACGTACGATTTGCTCGTATGCTTTTTAGAAAAGCGGAGCGTTCAGGACATAGATTGTAAAAAGGAATTACTTGGGATATTAGCGTATGGGATAGCATCCGGGTCCCCCGCGGCAGCGGCGAGCAGCACGGCAGGCCCCTTCCCGGCCGCCCCCAGAGGTCAATCGGATCCTTTATATTCGGAACCTGCCGTATAAAATCACAGCGGAGGAAATGTATGATATCTTTGGGAAATACGGACCTATTCGACAACTCAGAGTTGGAGACACTCCTGAAACAAGAGGAACAGCTTAAGCTTCTCAAGGAAAAATACGGAATTGATTACAAACCCACCAAAAAAAGTGCTTCAGATGTCCCCTACAAGAAATGGGTTTCTGCCTTGAACTAGCAAACATCTCTGTGCTTGAAGAGAAGCCTTTTTGCCTTGATGGAGATAATTTATTCTGTATTCTGTATTTATGCTGTATTCTGAATGTGGAAATTGGGTGGGACTAGGAGGCTGGCTTAAAGGCATTTTGCAAACGGGATTATTATTTTTGATCATTATTGTAATAATAGTTTTTTGATCAAAACCAGCCAAAATTATTTGTAAGCATTAGGCATATCTGAAGAGAATGCCTTTATTTGAATCGGCAGTTAAGGTGTAGTTTAGTCTGATGCTGTGGTTTTATCTGCTCCTGGTGAATTTTTGAAGTGATGAAATCAGAGATACAAGGTATACTAAGAGTTACAAGGTAATAAGGTAATAATCTAAGTAAGGGTGCTGTCTTTTATATCTACAAATGCAATATGCTTTTATGTAGCAGAGAGAAACTTTAACAATAATGTTGCTTGAGCGAGATGTGCATGTGACAACTTGGGAAAAGGGATATCACAACTGGAGTGCAACAGTGTTTCTATGTCTGGCAGAGTGAAATCTTTCAAGACCTGAGTTTAGACAGTCTAAAATAAATTGTTAGTATTCAGAAAACCCATCTTAAGCCTCTTTTGCTTACATAGTGTTATGGAAGTCAACTGCTATTGTAGAGAATTAATGATTTTTTAATACATATTAACAAATACTACTATTTTAACTTGAGGCAGTTGAGTGAGAAATACTCACGTGTAGCATTTGAGGGAATGTCAGCATAAATCGCACTTACAGTAAGACTGCATTTTTAATCACTGTACTCGTTAAGATTCGATGATGCCATAAGGCTAAGGCCTTTTATCACAGATTGGTTCTGAACTAAAAGGTGTGTGCACATGTAGATATGCACATTTGTGTTATTTTCCTTAATTGGCTACAAAATAATATAATTAGGTTGGGGACTAGATCTTGGGAATTTGTCTATTATACTTCTGTTTGTTAAGGAACGTGCATAACATACAGCACCCATGTAGGCTTGGCTTGTGGCATAGCTGTCAAATTTAGCATAGACATTCAGACAGATAAGCAACGTACTCTTCTTGTGTGTATCACCTACAAGCCATTATGGCTTAGTGTGTAAATCTGTATGTAACTATTGAAAAATCCACTTATGAATGTATATAGCTTAGAACTAATTTTTTCCCTTTGTTAATTCTTTGATATCAATGAGGTATTCTTCAGAAAATGTATGGACTGGTTGGTTGCATAAGGGCAGTTGTTATTTGGACAGAAAATTGTTAATGGTCAGGGATTTTCCACTAAAATATTTGCAAATAGTCCTAGTCAAACATCAGTTTGGTTTCTTTTTGGGTTTTGAGCTTGCATTAGTCCATGTTCAGAACTTTAAAATTACCTTTGAATTTTTTAAACTTTTTATATCACTGGAACAGAAAGAGCATCTAAATTAAAGCTTCAAGCTAACTTTATTTTTCAAGTATTTCAGGAATTATACTTCTGAACTGAGATTTTATAAGTTGGCTGTGTATTTTCCTGTGTTAAAACGCTGTTATTGAAAATGGTCAACCAAGCCTATGTCGCCCAAAATAAAAACGGGGGAATTGTGGATAACTGGCTAGCTGAAAAGGGTCACATAGACATAGTCCAGCTGGCTGGACAAAAATGCACATCGCTCTCAGCTTATCTGAAGTAAAGCAAAAGTTACACAATAACAGGAAGATTTTGGTGGGAAAAGAATGTTGCAGGTGGGAACAGATAACTACAGAAGAGAAACTAAGGGCGGGCTTGGTATTTAGGCAACTAACCTATAATGAGCTTAACTTTTGTAATATGTATGAGCTAATTATAACAAGGCATAAAAGGTGACTGTAAGGCACAATAAATGAAGTCTGCTGATCACTCATATTGAGTGACTGTGTCTTCCCTCCGTCGCAACAAAACCAAGCAGCTGCAGATGACTGCCTGCCACTTCATCCACGTGCCGGCCCCCTGTTTAAAAAGTTTGAGGATCCCTAGCCTAGAGCCTCATTTGATGGGCCAGGGACTAGGCTCGTGCTGTGTTTTGTGATTGGAAGTGACTGCAGAGACTAGTGAACACTTATCAATACTGGATGGGATAGGAGTTTTCAGATGGAAGTGACCTACAATGATCATCTTGTTCAACTGCCTGACCAATTCAGGGCTGACCAAAAGTTAAAGCGTGATGTTAAGGGCATTGTCCCAATGCCTCTTAAACACTGACAGGCATAGGGCATCCTAACACTAGATACCAGGGAAAAGAGATCAGCACTTCCCTCTTCACTTCCCCTCCTCAGGAAGCTGTAGGGAACAATGAGGTTGCCCCTCAGCCTCCTTTTCTCCAAACTAGACAAGCCCAAAGTCCTTAGCTGCTCCTCATAGGACATGCCTTCCAGCCTTTTCACCACCTTTGTTGCCCTCCTCTGGATGCATTCAAGGACCTTCACATCCTTCTTAAATTGTGGAGCCCAGAACTGCACGCAGTACTCAAGGTGAGGTTGCACCAATGCTGAATACAGCAAGATTACAGCTGAGTACAGCAGGATAATCACCTCCTTTGACCTGCTGGTTATGCTGTGTTTAACGTACCCCACAATGCGGTTTGCTCTCTTGGCTGCCAGGGCACACTGCTGATTCATATTGAGCCTCCTGTCAACCAGCACCTCCACATCCCTTTCTGCAGGGTCACTCTCCAGCCATTCCTCTCCCAACTTGTACTTGTTCCCAGCATTACTCTGTCCCAGGCACAGAATTGTTACAATCAGATGGTCTACCCGGGCAGCAATAACTTGCCACAATGCAGCAGCCCAAATATATTTACCTCTGTGCTGCCAGTTGGTCTACTTCCATTGCTGTAGCCACCCCAAAAGAGCATTTGCCTCCATGACTCAGTATAAAGTACCGGCCATTTTTCTCATTCAGCAATATCTAAAGCCAGCTGGATGGCTTTCACCTTTGCAAATTGACTCGATTCTCCTTTTCCTTCAGCAGTTTCTGTGACTTCTTGTGTAGGACTCCACACAGCAGCTTTCCACCTTTGATGTTTTTCCACAATACAACAGGATCCATCTGTAAACAGGGCATATTGCTTCTCATTTTCTGGTATTTTATTATATAGAACAAGTCACCTCCTCTGGAGACACTCCACAGTTTCAGCCTTCTGGACAGTCCATGGTCTCTTTCAGGATTCCTGGGCAATTGAGGTTCCCCATTCAAGCCTATTGCATTACCAACACTAAACACTTACTCCATGTAGCATCAGTTGCATGATGTCTAGAGGAGACCCTCCCTTTGAACATCCGGCAGGCAAATCAGGAGGACTATAAAGTATGTCATGATGTTATGTGGGACAAAGATTAGAGAGGTGAAAGCCCAGCTAGAACTCAGGCTGCCCACTGCCATAAAAGATAACAAAAAATGTTTGTACAAATACATTAGAAACAAAAGGAGGGTCAAGAATAATCTCCATCCTTTATTGCATGTGGCAGGGAACACTGCCACAAAGGATGAGGAAAAGGTACTTAATGCCTTTCTTTGCCTCAGTCTTTATTAGCAAGACCAGTCACCCTCAGGGTACTCAGCCCCCTGAGTTGGAAGTCTGGGACAAGGAGCACAATGAAGTCACCACAGTCCAGGAGGAGATGGGTAGTGAACTGCTGCTCCACTTAGACATGCACAGGGAGCTGGCGGGAGAGCTCGCCAAGCAACTCTATCAGTTATCAACAGTCCTGGCTAACTGGGAAGGTCCCAGAAGATTGGAGGTTAGCCAATCTGATGCCCATCTACAAGAAGGGCAGGAAGAATGATCTGGGAAACTACAGGCCTGTCAGCTTGACCTCGGTGCCAGGGAAGGTTATGGAGCAGATCATCCTGAGCACCATCACACGGCATGTGCAGGACAACTAGGGGATCAGGCCCAGCCAGCATGGGTTTATGAAAGGCAGGTCCTGCTTGATGAACCTGATCTCCTTCTGACAAGATGAGGGTGAATGAGGAAAAGACTGTGGATGTTGTCTACCTGGACCTTAGTAAAGCCTTTGACACATCATCTCCCACAGCATTCTCCTGGAGAAACTGGCTGCTCATGGCTTGGACAGGTATACTTTATGCTGGGTAAAAAGCTGGCTGTATCCCAAGCCCAAAGGGTGGCAGTGAATGGAGTTACATCCAGCTGGTGACCAATCACAAGTGGTGTTCCACAGGGCTCAGTATGGGGACCAGTTCTGTTTAATATTTTTATGGACGATCTGGAGGAGGGGATCGAGTGCACCCTCAGTAAGTTTGCAAACAACACCAAGCTGGGTGGGAGTGTTGATCTGCTTGAGGATAGGAAGGCTCTGCAGAGGGACCTGGACAGGCTGGATTGATGGGATGAGGCTAATTGTATGAAGTTCAACAAGGAGAATTGCCAGGTCCTGCACTTGGGTCACAACAACCTCATGCAACGATCGAGGCTTGGGGAAGAGTGGCTGGAAAGCTGACTGGCAGGAAAGGACCTGTGGGTGCTGGTTGACAGCTGGCTGAACATGAGCCAGCAGTGTGCCCAGGTGGCCAAGAAGGCCAACGGCATCCCGGATCCTCATTACGAGATCTGCTGGTGTGTGTTATGTGGGACCTACCTAAGCATGATGCAAATGGTATGGATTAAGGGGTGGAGATTGTATTTGGTCTGGCTGAGCCCCATAGCAGCCATCATACTGCTGTGCTTTGTATTGGTAGCTAGAAAGGTGGTGATAACACACCAGTGTTTGGGCTACTACTGAGCTGTGCTCACACAGCATCAAGGCTGTCTCTCCAGCCTTCCCCCCACCCCATCAATAGGCTGAGTGTGGGCAAGAGAATAGGAGGAGACATAGCCAGGACAGCTGACCCAAACTGACCAAAGGGATATTCCATACCATATGATGTCTGCTCAGATATAAAAGCTAAGGGAAAGGAAGAGGAAGTGGAGATATTTGTTATTAACAACGTTTGTCTTCTGGATCAACCGCTATGCGTACTGAAGCCCTGCTTCCCAGGAAGTGGCCAAATATTGTCTGCTGATGGGAAGTAGAGAATAACATCTTTTGTTTTCCTTCACTTCTACATGCACGGCTTTTGCTATTGCTTCATTAAACTCCTTTTATCTTGACCCAGAAGTTTTTTTTTTTTCCATCTTATTTTCTTCCCTCCCTGTTCTGCTGAGGAGGGGAATGATAGAATGGCTTGGTGGGCACCTGGTGTCCAGCCAAGGTCAACCCACCACATAGGTCAAGGATAACAAGAAGGGCTTTTTCAAGTATATCAGTAGGAAAAGGATGACTGGAGAAAATGTGGGCCTGCTGCTGAATGAGGTGAGTGCCCTTGTGTCAAAGGACACAGAGGAAGCTGAGTTACTGAATGCCTTCTTCAGTCTTCACTGCCAAGGCCACCCCTCAGGTTTCCCAGACCCTGGAGGCAAGAGAGGAAGTCTGGAGAAAGGAAGACTCTCCTTTGGTCATGACCCGACAGACTTCCCGCCTGCTACCCAGAGCAGGGAATCTGCTTCACCGGTTATAGACCCAGGCAGTGCAACCAAACACTAGGACTCACCATGTAATTAATAAGATTACTTTAATAAAACACCATAAATCAATACTCACAAGAAAACCACTATCCCTGTTGATGTAATGGAGGTAGTGATCATATGTTGATCACCCTTGATAGTATTATAATAAACGCACATAAAGGTAAAGAAATAGACTACAAAGTTGATCAACACATTATAGTAAGCAGACAAAGTAAACAGACATATGACCTGCTCAGAGGAAAAGCACTGTGTGATGATGATAAGGGATCTCAGGCCAGCTGAGAGGGAGCTACATAGAGCACTTTCTGAGTTAAGATTTTATACCCTTACAGTCACGTAGGCTTTTTGCATGTATAATTTTGATAGGCAAGCCTTTTTTATCAATTTAGACACAACATGGAGGTATTACAACACTGGATGTATGCTCCCCCTTAGCCGATAGATAGTTTTTATCTTTGGGCTTTGTTCCCCTTGAGACAGAGGGTGTGAACGAGGCATTGTTATCACATATGCACAGTAGGGAGAGGGTCTCAAAAATGAGAAACTACCTGACCTATGCCCAGTCCTGCTCCTCTCTTTATGGCTTCAATGGCTGTTTTCCTTCTTCAGCAAACTTCTTTGTTGGCTGCTTTTTTTCCCAAACAACAGCCTGAACCTCACAACTTGGTCGAGGAGGATCACATTAGAGAACACTTGAACAAACTTGATACCCACAAATCCATGGGCCCCAATGGGATGCACCCCCAAATGCTGAGGAAGCTGGCAGATATTATGGCAAATCCACTCTCCATCCCCTTTGAAAAGTCATGGAGAAAAGGAGAGGTGCCTGAGGACTGGAGGAAAACCAGTGTCACTCCAGCCTTCAAAAAGGGCAAGAAGGAGGACCCAGGAAACTACAGGCCAGTCAGCCTCACCTCCATCCCTGGAAAGGTAATGGAACAGCTCATCCTGGAGGTCATCTTGAAGCATGTGGAGGAAAAGAAGGTTATCGGGAGGAGTCAACATGGATTCACCAAGGGGAAATCATGGCTGACCAACCTGATAGCCTTCTACGATGGAATGACTGGCTGGGTAGACGAGGGGAGAGTGGTGAATGTTGTCAACCTTGACCTCAGCAAGGCTTTTGACACTGTCTCCTACAACATCCTCATAGGTAAGCTCAGGAAGTGTGGGTTAGATGAGTGGACAGTGAGGAGGACTGAGATCTGGCTGAATGGCAGACCTCAGAGGGTTGTGATTAATGGCACAGAGTCTAGCTGGAGGCCTGTAGCTAGTGGTGTTCCTATGGGGTCAGCAGGGGCCCAACTTAAATGCAAATACATGTAGCATGGGGCATAAACAAGAGGAGTTAGAGACATGCACATACCTGCAGGGTTATGATCTAATTGGCATCACAGAGACATGGTGGGATGACTTCTGTGACTGGAGTGTTGTAATGGAAGGATACAAGCTCTTTAGGAAGGAGAGGCAGGGGTGACAAGGAGGGGGCGTCACCCTCTATGTCAATGACCAGCTGGAGTGCATGGAGCTTTGCCTGGGCATGGATGAGGAGCCAACTGAGAGTACATGGGTCAGGATCAAAGGAAGGACAGGGACAGAGACAGGCAACATTATAGTGTGGGTCTGCTACAGGCCACCAGACCAGGGAGACTGAGCAGGTGAAGCCCTCTATAGGCAGTTAGGAGCTGCCTCATGTTCACAAGCCCTGGTCCTCATGGGGGACTTCAACCACCCTGATATCTGCTGGAGGGACAACACAGCTGGGCATAAGCAATCCAGGAGGTTCCTGGAATGCATTGACAATAACTTCCTTCTCTAAGTGATAGAGGAGCCAACGAGGAGAGGTGCCATGCGTGAACTTGTTCTCACTAACAAGGAGGGGCTGGTGGGGAATGTGAAACTCAAGGGCAGCCTTGGCTGCAGTGACCATGAAATAGTGGAGTTCAAGATCCTTAGGGCAGCGACAAAAACACACAGCAAGCTCACTACCCTGCACTTTAGGAGAGCAGACTTTGGCTTCTTCAGGTATCTGCTTGGTAGAGTACCATGGGATAACAGCCTGGAGGGAAGAGGGGTTCAGGAAAGTTGGTTAATATTCAAGGATCACCTCCTCCAAGCTCAGGAGCAATGCATCCCAACAAAGAGGAAGTCAGGCAAAACCAGCAGGAGGCCTGCATGGATGAACAAGGAGCTCCAGGACAAACTCAAACACAAAAAGGAAGCCTACAGAGGGTGGAAGCAAGGACAAGTAGCCTGGGAAGAATACACAGAAACTGTTCAAGCATCCAGGGATGAGGTTAGGAAAGCGAAAGCCCTGATAGAATTAAATCTGGCCAAGGAGAATAATAAAAGCTTCTATAAGTACATTGGTGATAAAAGGAAGACTAGGGAAAATGTGGACCTGCTCTGGAAGGAAATAAGAGACCTAGTTACCTGGGATATAGAGAAGGCTCAATGACTTTTTTGCCTCGGTCTTCACCAGCAAGTGCTCCAGCCACACCACCCAAGTCGCAGAAGGCAAAGGCACGGACTGGGAGAATGAAGAACAGCCTGCTGTAAGAGAAGACAAGGTTTGAGACCATCTAAGGAATCTGAAGGCGCACAAGTCCATGGGACCTGATGAGATGCATCCACAGGTCCTGAGGGAACTGGCATATGAAGTGGCTAAGCCACTATTGATCATATTTGAGAAGTCATGGCAGCCCAGTGAAGTTCCCACTGACTGGAAAAGGTGAAATGTAATGCCCATTTTTAAAAAATGAAAAAAGGCAGACCTGGGAAATTACAAGCCGGTCAGTCCAACCTCTGTACCTGGCAAGATCTTGGAGCAGGTCCTCCTGAAAACTATGCTAAGGTACATGGAAATCAAGGTGATTGGTGACAGACAACATGGCTTCATACAGGGCAAATCGTGCCTGACAAATTTGGTGGCTTTCTATGATGGGGTTACAGTGTTGGTAGATGAGGGAAGAGGGAACAGAAAGAGCATCTAAATTAAAGCTTCAAGCTAACTTTATTTTTCAAGTATTTCAGGAATTATACTTCTGAACTGAGACTTTATAAGTTGGCTGTGTATTTTCCTGTGTTAAAACGCTGTTATTGAAAATGGTCAACCAAGCCTATGTCGCCCAAAATAAAAACGGGGGAATTGTGGATAACTGGCTAGCTGAAAAGGGTCACATAGACATAGTCCAGCTGGCTGGACAAAAATGCACATCGCTCTCAGCTTATCTGAAGTAAAGCAAAAGTTACACAATAACAGGAAGATTGCGGTGGGAAAAGAATGTTGCAGGTGGGAACAGATAACTACAGAAGAGAAACTAGGGGCGGGCTTGGTATTTAGGCAACTAACCAATAATGAGCTTAACTTTTGTAATATGTATGAGCTAATTATAACAAGGCATAAAAGGTGACTGTAAGGCACAATAAACGAAGTCTGCTGATCACTCATATTGAGTGACTGCGTCTTCCCTCCGTCGCGACAGTACTGTCCACGACCGAGGCACTGCAATTGATTGTCCACACTCTAATCCTATAATAATGTTCTTGTTAATAATATAAATTTTGCTTGCTAATATAATATATTGAAACAATAACCATGCAGTAGCCCGTACTTCTAGGCTTTCAATCAATGATAAAAAATTTACAAAAACTAAGTTTGGCAAAATCTCAGAACCTAATTCTATAACTCCCTCTATCTCCAAAAGAGGCTTTCCCATAAAACGTTCAGCCCACTGTATCTGATTAAACCTCAATAGTTGATTGTAACACCCAGAACACATCCAATGACCCCATCTGTCCCTTAGTCTTACAACTCGCCAGTGATCCTGATCACAGAGTTCACAATGAATCTTGATCCACGGTCGACAGAATGGTCCATGTTCATAGCAACATAACTGTAGAAATCGAGATGCTGTCCAATCTGGTTCGTGACAGTGTCGTTGAAAGTCGATGTAAGGGAAGATAATATCTGCTAGTGGTGCCGTCAGTGCGTTGGGGATCTGGTCTGGTCCAAACGTATTACCTTTGTTAAGTGGTTTGATCCAGGGTGATAGTGTTCATTCTAGGCGCTATAAAAAGCGAAATCTAGATTCTATATCCTGAATTTGGGTATCTGACATTAATGTAAAACAGAAATCCTCACGCAGTTTTTATTTCATTTTGTAGGGTCGGTGTCAGTATCAGTTGTCTGCGGTAAAGGTTCACGGAAAGGTCTTACATTCTTCACTGGGATCCATCTGGGTCCTTTTTCTGTGGAGACACAAGCATAACCTTTTCCCCATGTAACAAGAGGATATGGTCCCATAATTTTACCTGTTTCTGGATCTCAAACCAGTACTGGGGCTTTAACCCGTGCCTTGAAGGAGGTATTTGCAGTAAAATGTCAAACTATCGGTGGGTTGTTATCTATTAAAGAACAATTTAAAAAATTAAAAACATACAATGCTTTCTGTAACCGTTCCTCCGGAATAGCCATTCCCATCCCCCCTTTTTGTTGTTGTAATAGACGTTTTAGAGACTGATGAGACCGTTCAATGAGAGATTGACCGGTGGGGGAATGAGGAATGCCAGTAATATGAGTTATACCCCATAGGGCAAGAAAGGTTTTTATAGTTGTTGAAACATAAGCTGGACCATTATCTGTCTTTATCTTTGAGGGAATACCCAAAGTAGCAAAAGCACGCATTAAATGTCTACGAACATCTCGTGCCTTTTCTCCTGTGTGACAAGAAGCAAACAAGGCACCTGAAAATGTATCAATAGAAGAGTGGATATATTTAAGGTTACCAAATTCAGAATAATGTGTAACATCTGTTTGCCATAATTGTAGGCTTTGTAATCCTCTAGGGTTAACTCCTGCAGCAATTGATGGGAAAGAATGTTTTTGACAATCAGGACAGACAGCAATAATATTTGACGCTTGTTGAGAAGTAAGGTCAAACTGTCGTTTAAGAGCTCCAGCATTTTGATGGAAAAAAGAGTGACTTAGTTTAGCTTGTGCAATACAGTCTGGCAATACTTGAACTGGTAACGTCAATAGATCAGCTCGTCGATTGCCTTCTGCAAGAAAACCAGGTAGTGAGGTGTGAGACCTAATATGCATAACAAAATAAGGCGCAGATCGAGAGTCCAAAAGGAAAATAAGTTCCTGTAACAGGGTAAAAAGTTGTGAATGTGAAACATTCCGCAGCACAGAAGCTTTGGCTCGTGTAACAATACCTGCAACATAAGTGGAATCAGTAACAAGGTTGAGTGGTACATTCCATTTTCGGAAAATGCAAACAACTGCATTTAGTTCTACTATTTGAGGTGAACCGGAAACTGTCTCTATGTCCGAGTCCCATCGTCTCTGTTGATCATCCCACCACAGAAGAACAGATTTATGTGATTTGCCTGATCCATCTGTAAACACAGTAAGTGCCTGTAAGGGTTGTTCGCTTCTTTTGGGTTTTAACGTTAGACAAAAGTCAATGTTAAACAGTTTGTGTGAAGGTGGATGGGAAGTTATTTGACCTGTATAGTCGACAAGTGCCATAACAAAGGTGTCTGATTGCTGATAAAGCCATTGTAAGTATACTGTTGTTATTGGTAGACAAATACAGACAAAATCCTTCCCTGATAAGGTTAACAGGTGTGATCTAGCTTTAACAATCAGAGGCAAACATTTCATGTTGCGTCAAAATAGTTTTTGTAGACTGGTTAGGTAAAAAGATCCATTCAATAATTAACAAGGGGTCTGAGTTCTGAAGGTCCCATTGAAATATCAGGGCATGAGGCTGTCGTGCAGGGTTTAAAATAATCAAGTAAAAAGGTAGTTCAGGGGCCCATCGGTGGGCCTGTCGAGAAGCGATAGCTGAGGCAACCTTTTGTAAAGATATATCTGCTTCAGAGTTAAGATTATGTGGAGAACAAAGATTAGTGTCCCCTTTTAGTAGTTCAAACAGAGGACCCAAGTCTGTATTAGAAATTCCCAATAACGGTCGAACCCAATTTATTCTTCCCAGTAATTTTTGTGCATCATGCAGGTTTCTTACATTGGTATTGATCTGCAAGGGTTGAGGAACAATAGTTTGTGCTCTTATTCGCCAGCCCAGATATTTCCAAGGGGGAAACTTTTGGACCTTTTCTGGTGCTATACAGAGACCAGCCAAATTCATGGCATCTGTGACAAGGGCTACAGCTTTCTCCATGACTTCGTGATGTTGTGCTGCCACTAAAAGGTCATCCATATAATGATACAATAACACAGTAGGCATAGCATTTCGGACAGGACTGAGTATTTTCGCAACATACCATTGACACATTGTAGGACTATTTTTCATACCTTGTGGCAGTACAACCCACTGATATCTCTGCAACGGAGCTTGCATGTTGATGCTTGGAATTGAAAAAGCAAATTTTGGGGCATCATCTGGATGCAACGGGATACTGAAAAAACAATCTTTAAGATCTATGACAGTTAGATGCCAATGTCGAGGGATCATAGCTGGGGACAGGAGCCCAGGTTGGAGGGCTCCCATATCTTCCATAGCATCATTAATTTTTCTGAGATCATGGAGCAAGCGCCACTTGCCAGTTTGTTTTTTAATAACAAAAACAGGTGAATTCCATGGGCTAGTAGAAGGTACAATGTGTCCTTTGGACAGTTGTTCTGAGACTAAGTTTTGAAGTGCGCAAAGTTTTTCCAAAGGAAGGGGCCATTGATCCACCCAAATAGGAACATCAGTTTTCCAGGTTATTTTTAGGGTGTCGCGCACTTCAATGGCCCCATCTAAAAATGTGTACAGATAGACATTCCCCATTGTGACAATACATCACGTCCCCACAAAACCATAGGGACAGGTAGCACAAAAGGTTTAACAGAAGCCACATGTCCCTCTGGTCCTTGAATTCGAATTAGTTCCAAACTCTGACGACCGTTACCGGTCCCCCCTATCCCAGCCAGTGTCTGAGAGACATTAGTCAATGGCCATTGCGGAGGCCATTTGGCTTGAGAAATTACTGTGACATCAGCTCCAGTGTCAATGATCCCATTTAGTGCTATTTGTTGGTCATTGTAAATAAGGGTACACTGATACATAGGTCGCTGTGGAGAAATGGATTGTACCCACAAAATACGAGGTAACCCTGTGGATCCAAAACCTCCTCTCCTCTGCGGAGGGTGATCAGTAGTAAGAAAGCTTACCCTTGCCGGAATCAGAATCAATTGCGCTATTCGACTACCTTGAGGTATTGTACAAGGCGGAAATGGAGTCCTTGCCATAATTTTGATTTCGTCCACACTGTCAGAGTCAATAACACCTGGTAAAACAAATAGACCAGACAATGTTGTGGAAGATCTACCAATTAATAGAGCTTGTGTATCAGGGGGTAATGGTCCTTTGACATTTGTTGATAATAAATGAACCGAGGAATCGAGCAATGTTACTGTGTATGAGGTTGCCAGGTCCAATCCGGCGCTGCCTGAGGTTGCTGGACAGAGACTTGAGGTGTCGGTACTTCTCTCCGAGCTTGTTGAAATGTCAGCTGTGGCACTTGTGTCTGCGCGCGTCACTGCCCCGCGCTCCGTGGTCAGTTTCCCTGTATCGGTTGTCCCTGGAAGATCGACATTGATTAACATAATGACGCCCTTTCCAACATTTCGGACAAACTCCAACCAGGAGGTTGTTGTTTATTCCCTGCAGCCTGTGCAAGACAATTTCTCTTTAGATGACCAGGCTTACCACAACCATAGCAATTTCCCACACCACGCATCGTTGCAAAAGCATCAGTCATAGCTTCAAACTTGTGGTCAACCGTACCGATTTGGTTACATGCTTCCACCATTTCCACCAGAGTGGGGTTCGGGTTGGGAAGAGACTTCAGTAGCCTTTTACAATCGACGTTAGCATTTTCAACAGCTAGTTTTGTTAGCAATATATCCCGAGCTTCCGCATTATCTACTTGACGTTCCAAAGCCTGTTTTAGTCTATCAATAAACTGCATATAAGGTTCTCGAGACTCCTGAGTGATGTTAGTAAAAGCTTTTTGTGGCTTTTGTAAGTCAGGGACCTGGAAGAAAGCCTTTTTTGCCTCTTCTCTAATTGCCTCGAGAGCCGTATGGGGGCAGTTTTGAGCCTGTGCTACCGGATCAGCATGTGCACCGGTGCCTGTAAGATGTTCTATTGCTAGTGCAGCTAATGCAGCATCATTATGATTAACATACGTGAGTAGGAGTGCTTGCAGTCCTCCTCTCCAATGCGATTCCCATAACGTGTACTGAGTCGGGGTTAGTAACAATCGTGCTAAAGATTTCAAATCATGAGGAGTCATGATATAAGTATCAAACACAGAAGATAACAGACTTATAAAATAGGGAGAAGAAATACCATGTTCCGTAACTGTGCGGCGCAGTTCTTTAACAACCGAAAAAGAAAGAGCCTCCCATTGTGCTCCCCCTGCCCGACCCTGAGTATACAAGACCGGAGCAACTATAGTTTTAGCCATTTCTAAATCCCCCTCCTTTAAGGCTTGTTTCTTTATTTTTGTCCACACATCACGTAGATCAGGAGGGTATAAATCAGGTTCTTTTTCAGGGTCTATCGGTCCTGGGTCAAAGGGATCTTCTTCTGGCGGATACTCCACTGCATTGACACCCAGGGGTCTAGAGCACTGTGACTTAGAGGCTGATAAGGAAAGAGCTATAGGAGCTTGCGATTCCTCCTCCTCTCCTTCCTCTGGCTTTTCTTCCTGTGCTTTCATAGTCTCAAAAATAACTCTCCATGAAGAGAGCAGACGGTGGGACTCAGTATTGCCTTTTGTCGCAGAATCCCACAATTTCACCCCTGTGTCGTCCCAAAGTTCCCGTGTAAAAATTGTAGATGCAGTCACTGCGGGAATATTTACTTGCACCCATTTGAGCATTGCTTTAAGGTCTTGCCCAGAAATACGTTTCTTATGTTTATTAAGAAGACCTTTCATAAGCTCATAAACGTCTCTTTCTGGGGATGAAGCCTGATTCCCCATTACGGATTTCCCACAGCTCACCTCTCAACTCCGGAGGGATTTCAGGCCGGCCGGCTCCTGCTTCCTTTCAGCAGATCATTCAAAGTTCTGTGGGATTCGCTGCAAGTCGCTCAGATAGGCGATTCGAGATCCCCTCCACATCAGATCCTTCACCGGATCACGTCGGGGGTCACCAATTTGCGGCGAATGAAGAGACAGGACGCAGCTTGATGCAAGCAAGTTGTCCGTTTATTAGTGATTTTCTTACAATTATATACGTTTCTATCTTCTACATATTACACACTGATTGGTTAAATCTTAAACATAAAAAACACTGATTGGTTGACATTTAAGGCACACCGTTAAAACAATAGGAACTGATTAGTTTACCTTGTCATAGCAACAATTTCTATTCTAAGATTAGGGGGTTTCTTCCTACGTGACTTTCTTAATTAATAAAGTTCCTTATCGGCACTATCCATTCCCTTATCTGGCTACTTGTTCCTCTTTGTCCATCTGGTTGCCATCTCAACTGCAACGGCTCAAGAGTCTGCAGTTAGCTTGCTCCTTTGTTCCCAGGGCTTGTGCCCTACACGTTCTAACATGTCTCTATTCATCAGGATAACAGTACTTGGACTCTTGTCCAGATCACGTTGAGATAGGTGGGAAGAGCCTGGGGATCTGGATCAGACACCGGTTAAGGTGAGCTGTTGGGATCAAAGAGATGGAAGCCTGGCTGCCATGGAGTTAAGAGACTGAGGGTAATGGGCAATAGAGGCAGAGTACACGGCCAGACGTGGCAGCAGCCTGCAGTGGTGGCAGGTCCAGAGTGGGTCTGGCTAGACAGCAGTGATGGCTGTGCTGGGAGAAGGTGCGGGAGCTGTGTGGTGCCACGAATGGCTCCTGCTGTTGCTGCTGCTGCTCGGCCTGGTGGTATTCTTCCTAGCGTTTATGTGCTCATTGAAGGTGTCTCCAGTTGAAGAAGAAATGGGCGACCACAAAGATGTTAATAAGTTTTTCAGGTCACAGAATGATGTGTCAGTGCTGTATTCTAGATCTGCTGCTGCTGAAAGCTCACTCAGGTTACTGTCCAGTATGATCCAAGAGGCGAAAGGACAAGGCCCTATAAGCTCATCAGAACCGCCCTCTGAAGAAAACAAAATCCCAGAAGCTAAGAAAGCAGATAAAAAGAAAGGTGATCAACCTGCAGAAGATGAAAAGAGTTAAACAAAGCAGTGCAGGAAGGGAGGATTCATAATACATTTGCTATGTCCCTTCTTGAAGTGATGGCAGAGCCTTGTACACTCACACTGCACAATTGGAAGTCATTGCTTTGTATGGTACTAACTCTGATACAGTCTATGATGTGGTTATCTGATTTTTGTGAGCTATGTGTAGTGGCCTTGATTGAAAACCTTAATCGGGGAATTGCTGTTAACTAGGAGCAGTTGGCTGGAGAAAATAATTGTGCCGATTCTGTGACTCAGGCAAGGTATCCCAGGGACGCCTATTTGCAAATGAAGGAGATGGCTATTAAGGCAGTCAGGATATGGGAGTCTTGCCACAGTCTTGCAGGGTCCTAGAGAGTCATATACTAACTTTATTGATCGGCTTCAGAATATTTTGCAACAACAAGTCGAGCATGAGGAAGCTCAAGGGTTGCTTTTAAAACAACTAGCTATGATAATGCCAAGGAAAATTGTAAACAGGCAACTTTCACAATCGCAACCCCAACATGTGTCAAATGATTGTAACACAGAACTCAGCAGACTCTCAGGCTGAGTTCTGGAATGTAGCATAACACTTTTTTTTTTTGCTTCTCTAGTCTCTTCTGTAAGAATAGTACACACTCTTAACTTGCTTATTAAATTAGGCTGCTAGCTTGCTAAAGAAAGTAATACTACAAATACTATTCTTCTTTTTTCCTGGCTTATTAACAGATGTTGATTCTGTCCGTCATATGTTGCTACAGAACCGAGATGCTATTGATTGTTATTATTAGCACAGGGACACAAGTCTGAAGACTTTGATAGGATGTGTTACGTGAATCTGAGTGACCACTCTGAATTAATTCACAAAAGCATACAAAACTTAAAGGCCTTAAACAAAGATCTGCAGCAGAGCCTTTGGTCGCTTCTCACGGCTGGGAAACTTTGGGCTGTGGATCAAGAGTATTACAGGATTTATTATAATTATCTTTAACCACCTTATTGATGTTTGCCTTATGTCTCCCATGCCTTTTCTCCTGTGTTCAGTGTTTAGTTGATGGTAACATAAATCAGGTCATGGACACCCAGCTACACAAAACCTTTGCCTTGTCACAATTAACAAGAAAAAAAGAGGAGGATAGAGAAAGTCTGAAGAGAGATATAGGAGAGGAAGCTGGAGAATATTTGACCTAACAAGAGATGAGAGAACAGCTAGGTATTGTGAAGGAGAGTAGGAAAGATGAACATGGTTATCTAGTGATAAATAGGTGTCTGCATGCTTGTAGTGATATAACTATGTAACTGCATGAATGGTTTCTGCCCTGAGCCTGGTGGTGCATGCAGCTGTGGTTTGTGTCTGGGCTCAGAGATGTAAATAGGGGCTTCTCCGTTATGGTAAAGTGTCTCTGGTTGCATATATATATATATAAAATAAAAAGAGGGAATGAAGGGAATGACCCCAGAGGCATGTTCAGAGAAAGCATGCTATGTTTTGAACTTTTTGATTGAACCAGTTCTTGTTTGGTGTGCCCTTCCTTGAAACTGACTTGCAGACATTGTTGCAAAAAAGTGAATGTATGTGGGGAATGAAGAATCTTACTGAAAGCCTTGATATTTGGGATAATTGATTACCTCTGTATAATGTTAATCCAAAAGAAGTTGATATTGTTTACACTTTGAATGTCGATAATTGTCTTTATGTAGATGCTAATGTAGTAGGATGCTATGATGGGAACATATTGCAGGGGTTTTTCTCTTATCCGGAGTAACAGCAGGGAAAGCATTAAAGAGTTAAATCACCTTGTTTGTTAGGCAGTTAAGAATGTGAGTCAAATTTGCCACTGCTTTTTGTTGTCGGCTCAAGGACATGGCTGTAAGGATTTTGATGGTATGTGCTGAATGGATTTTAGGTGCCCCATTGCAGCAACGTGTTATCAAAATCTGAGAATATGTCGGCCTTTTTGGCATCAATTCACTCAATTGGCAGTATTGTTTGTTTGCTATTGCCTTGGTTGCTGTCATGTTTGCAAGGGCCCTGCAGAACCTGGCAAACCTGGTACTAGCTGTTCAAAAAACAAAAAGGGGGAATTGTAGAGAACAGACAGTGGGTTGTTTTGACATTGATGATGTGCAGTTTTGGCCTTGCTTTGACGAAGCGCAGCTGAGATCCTGCAGCAAAGAGGTAAATAACTTTGAGGTAGTATGAGAAGAAACTAGGATGAGACAGAAACAAAAGAGGAATGTGATCTCACCTCTAGAAGATAAGGAAATAGCATGAACAGTAGAGAGTAGCCTATAGTGAACAGCACTAAGGAAAGTGTTTTATGAATTTGACTGATCACTCGAACTCTATTCATAAGCAGCTTGCTGAATTAAAAAAAATGTACAGGCCATAAAGACTGAGAACGGGTTAACGTACTGGCTTTCAATCCTTGGGTTAGGGGGCTGGTTACAAAATATAATCAAAGGAGCATTGATGGTATTGACAGTATTGTTGGGTTTAATATTATGTGTTCCTTGTTTGTTTCAATGCTTACAGTGAGAAGGCATGTTGGATCGATCAAAAACAAGAAGGGGGAGATGCAGGAGGGGGCCTGGAAATCTGGACCATAAGTGGCAATCAGTTAGCTGAAAGGAATGTGCTCTAGCTTGTAGGCCACAAACCCTGGGAGGACAAGGAATGTGAATAGATAACAATCAACAGGATGAGTCATGCGGAGAAAAGATAAGGGAATGAGGAACAGATGGGCCAAGGAGAAGTAACACAATGCTGTTAATTGATGACTGTAAAAACTTACTTAAAGTGTCCTTTGTAGTTAACCAATCAGGGATTGCCTAGTATGTAATGCTTAGCTTAAAGAACCAATCTGTTTAAAGTGCGCAGCTTCTGAAAACATATATAAACTCGTGACTGTGTACAATAAATCGACATCTTGCTTGCATCAAGCTACTTCCTGTCTCTTCATTTGCGGCAGGAAGTGTAGTGGAATGAAGCTGGGTTAATTAGCATTGATAATATACAACTGTGGGTTGGCTTCAGGGGCAGTGGGTTGGCCTATGTAGATAAGGTGCAGGTTCTGTTAAGGGGTTGAGAGCCAGTGAAGAGAGAGCAGTCAAGGAAGAAGCAAGAGCAGGCTCTGGATGAGGTGAAGGCAGCAGAGGGACCGTATGAAGAGTATGCTGGTATGAGATGGTGAAAGACCTTGCTGCAGCTTGATAGATTAGAGAGTGCTGTGACAAGTAATGATTTTAAACTAAAAGAGGGTAGATTTAGATTAGATATTAGGAAGAAATTCTTTACTGTGAGGGTGGTGAGGCACTGCGGCGAATGAAGAGATGGGATGCAGCTTGATGCAAGCAAATGTCAATTTATTGTACAGAAGCACGAGTTTGTATACACTTTCAGAAGGTGCGCGTTTTAAACAGATTGGTTCTTGAAGCTAAGCACTGCACACTAGGCAATCCCTGATTGGTGGTTAACTACCAGCAATTAACCGCAAGGTGTTACCTTTCCTTGGCGCCATCCGTCTCCCACTCCCCTGTGTTCTCTGTGCTCTGTAAACATGCCTCATCATGTTAATTGTTGTCTAGACAAGCTCGAGCACATTCCCCTCAGCTAACTGATTGCCATGCATGGTCCTAGTTTCCAGACCGCTCCTGCAAGGCACTGCAACAGGTTGCCCAGTGTTGTGGTTTAACCCCAGCCAGTAATGCAGCTGCTTGCTCACTCACCCCTCACCCAGAGTGATGGGGAGGAGAATCAGGAAAGAATTTAAAACTTGAGGGTTGAGATAAGAACAGTTTAATAATTGAAATAATTAAAATACTGCCCAGTTATAATGAAAAGGAGGGGGAAGGGAGAAAAGAAAACAAGTGATGCAAAATACAATTGCTCACTGCCTGATGACTGATGCCCAGCTAGTCCCTAAGCAATGGTCGGCAGGCCCTGGCCAACCCCACCCAGTTTCCATATGCCGCATGATGTCCCATGGTATGGAATGCATCTTTGGCTAGTTCAGGTCAGCTGTCCTGGCTGTGTCCCCTCCCAATTTCTTGTGCCCCTCCAGCCTTCTGGCTGGCAAGGCCTGAGAAACAGAAAAAGTCCTTGACTTTGTATAATCATTACCTAGTAACACCTAAAAACATCAGTGTGCTATCAACATTGTTTTCACACCAAATCCAAAACACAGCACTGCACCAGCTACTAAGAAGAAAATTAACTCTATCCCAGATGAAACCAGGACAGCATACACCCCCTGATTCCATACCATTTACATCATGCTACATTTTCCAATACATTATCACCTCTCCCATCTTTTACATAAATACACAGATATCATTCCCTTCATATATAGACCATTCCTCTAAAGTCCATTGAGTTCATTTAGTCCATGAGGTTGGGCTCCATCTGTTATAACAGTCTTTCTGGGCAGGGAAGATGGTACAAGGTGTTGGATTGGTCCATGTTGAAGCCAGTTCTGATTCTATTATGGCTGCACTGATCTGGTTTCACCAAGGTCATTCTTCTTTGGTGTGGCAGTTGAAGAGGAGTCAGGTATAGATCTTCAAATCCAAAGCAGTAGAGATGGATGCCACAAGGTGCCCAGTGTACTAATAGGCATATAGAAGTGACAATATACAACATTATGTAACAATTAACATCACTCAATTCATTGGCTGTTTTTATCCAAAATAAAATCCTCTTAAGACACACATTGAATCTCCCCATCCTCCCATATTGCCCACCAAGTGCACTCAGGTCCTTGAGCAAAGGCAATCCCATGAATGGATTTGCCTTTGCCTGAAGCAGGAATAACCCAGACTCTTTTCCTAAAAATATTTTTAAGGTGCACTACAGGAACTTTATCCCCTTCTACAGTATGTAAAAACCTTGACTGGGCAGGACCAGCTCAGATGGCAGATCCTCTGGTGTTGACTAACCAAGTGACCTTTGCTAGATGTGTATCCCAATGTTTGAAACTTTCACCACCCATTGCTTTCAGTGTAGACTTTAACAGTCTCTTACATCGTTCAGTTTTCCCAGAGGCTGGTGCATGATAGGGAATGTGATATACCTACTCAATACCATGCTCTTTGGCCCAAGTGTCTGTGAGATTGTTTCGGAAAGGAGTTCCATTGTCTGATTCAATTCTTTCTGGGGTGCCACATAAGACTTCTCTTTCAAGGCCCAGGATAGCGTTTCAGGTTGTGGCATAGGGTACGGGATATGTTTCCAGCCATCTGGTGGTTGTTTCCACCATTGTAAGCACATGGAGCTTGCCTCAGTGGGTCTGTGGGAGCGCAATATAGTCAATCTGCCAAGCTTCCCCATATTTATATTTTAGCTATCATCCTCTATACCAAAGAGGCTTTGACCACTTGGCTTGCTTAATTGTACTGCATGTTTGACATTCATGTATTACCTGTGTAATAGTGTCCATGGTTAATTCCACATCTTGATCTCAGGCCCATCTATATGTTGCATCTCTTCCTTGATGACCTGAAGTGTCATGGTCCAACCGAGCTATGAATAGTTTACCTTTATGTTGCCAATCCAAATCTACCTGAGCCACTTCAATCTTAGCAGCCTGATCTACCTGCTGGTTGTTTAGATGCTCTTCAGTGGCCTGACTCTTGGGTACATGAGCATCTACGTGACATACCTTTACAACCAGGGTCTCCAACTGAGCAGCGATATCTTGCCATAATGCAGCAGCCCAGATGGGTTTACTTCTGCATTGCCAATTACTCTGTTTCTGCTGCTGCAGCCACCCCCACAGGGCATTTGCTGCCATCCATGAGTCAGCATAGAGGTAAAGTATTGGCCATCATTCTCATTCAGCAATGTCTAAAGTCAGCTGGATAGCTTTCATCTCTGCAAACTGACTCTATTAATCTCCTTCAGTAGCTTCTGCAACTTGTCATAGGGGACTCCATGTGGCTACCTTCCACCTCCAGTGCTTCCCTACAACATGGCAGAACCCATCAGTAAACAAGGAATATTGCTTCTCATGCTCTAGCAGTTCATTGTAAAACAGGGCTTCTTGAGCACATGTCACCTCTTCCTCTGATGACATTGTAAAATATTTACTTTCTGGCTAATCCATAATAATTTCCACAATTCTTGGATGATTGGGATTTCCTATACAAGCTCGTTGTGTAATCAGCATGACCCACTTACTCCACACAGCATTATTTGCATGATGTGTAGAGGAAACCAGGAGGAGCTGTGCTTCAGTACCAATGGCTTTCAAAGCAACTCAAACCCCTCCATGAGCTGCCAATATGCCTTTTTCAGTTGGACTATAGCAGGCTTCCCATCCTCTATATCTGTGGTAAAATTTTATTAAATTGATTACTGCTTATGAAAAATATTTGTCTTTAATTAGGGTTCATTTAAATTGGACAGTGATCTCAGGGAGGTCACGAACAACTTTAATGAGCAGGTGGTGTTTTTCTTGAACCCCCTGAACAAGCAAGATATGAGCAGGAACAACCAGAGAATAAATATTGCATGCAGCTGTTTCATGACAGTAACTCCACCCTACTTGAGCATGTGGCCAACATCCCCAGTGTGTGTGAATCTTATGAATCATGAAATAGTGCACACTATTTAATATTATTAATAGCAGGCAAGCTCTGGGACTGGGCCAGAAGCCTCACCTACAGGTAGACACACTGCATAGGATTTTTCCCACTTACCAAGAGACTGGTGGCATCAGCTGCCACAGGGCTTCCCAGCTGAAGCGTGGGACTACATGATGTTGAGGTGGTAATTGGTGACGTATCCTTTTCTTAGCCAGTTATGCTTTGCTGTAATGATTTGATGCTTTGCTCCTATTTCTCTTTTATCATATTGCATGCTATTTTTCCTTTATTATATTGTAATATAATAAACTGCATTTACTCTTATATTTGATTTGGAGTTCATTTTTGCTTGGTATCCAATCAGTCAGCAAAACAATATCCTCAACTCCATAAGCCCAAGGGTCGACCTTGAGTTTCCCCTGGTGCTTTCTGCCAGAAGCTCCAGGTAGGCCATTCTCCCCAGCTGTGGTGTAAAGCACATTCTTTACATCTTGCCCAGTCCAAACTGGCCCAAGGGCTACTGCTTGAACTATCTCCCCTTTAATTTGTTCAAAGGCTTGTTGTTGCTCAGGGCCCCATTTAAAATCATTCTTCTTCCAGGTCATGTGATAAAGAGGGTTTACAATCATACTGTAGTCTGGAATATGCATTCTCCAAAAACCCACAACACCAAAGAAAGTCTGTTTTGTATCACTCTGTGGAGAGATAGCTGTTATTTCATTGATCACATCCATTGGGATTTCACAACATCCATCTTGCCATTTTATTCTCAAAAAAAAAATGGATCTCCTGTGCAGGTCCCTTGGCCTTATTTTGTTTTATAGCAAATCCAGATTTCAGAAGGATTTGGATTATTTTTTCTGCTTTCTCAAAAACTTCTGCTGTATTGCCCTATATGATGATGTCATCAATGTATTGCAGACGTTCTGGAGCTTCACCCTGTTCCAAGGCAGCCTGGATTAGTCCATAGCAGACGGTAGGGTTTTGTTTCCACCCCTAGGGCAGTCAATTCCAGATGTATTGGACACCCCTCCAAGTGAAGGCAAACTGGCCTGCACTCTGCTGCCAAATGGATTGAGAAAAATGCATTTGAAATATCAGTGGGCATACCACTTGGGTGCCTTTGACTCCAGTTCATACTGAAGTTGTAGCATGTCTGGTACAGCATCACTCAATGGCAGCATGACTTCACTCAGGCCACAATAGTCCACTGTTAGTCTCCATTCTACTTTTGCATTGGCCATATAGGGCTATTAAAGGGTGAGCAAGTCCTGCTGATCACTCCTTGGCTCTCTAGTCTGCTGTGGGAAAAGTCACCTTGAGGGGGGGAATTAGAGAAAATTAGGTCCCAATAGAAGCACAGTATTACAGAAAGCTTTCTTAGGGTAAAATACAGCTATCACTTTCAGGATGCTTGGCATGCACAGAATCTACATCACCACAGTTCCCTAAGCAACACATCCTACCAGCTCAGCACATGCTGATAGGAATTATGGAGGATGGAGCAGAGTGGAGACACTGCAGCCATGCTCTGTCATGCTCCCTGCAAGAATGGGAACTTGATGGCACCACACAGCTGATAAGCTGCATACCAGTTGTCACATGAAGAATCCATGAGATGTCCGTGGCTGAGTGAACCATTGTGGCAAAATGACTTTTCTCAGATGAAATAATCTCATTGTAATGCTAACACACACCTCCATCTCAACATTACCTGTCTCCAGGGTACTACTACACCTTACTGAGCACACAATACCAGTTAGTAACAACAATCTGTATGACTAGTCACTCAGTCTCCACCTAAATGTAAAGAAAATCTAGTAGTCCTGGACTGAAACAAGTCCAGGGTGGGGGGAATTGTTGTCTAAACTCCTGGATTACCCAGCTCTGATTCAGTGTTCAGAAAGCCAGGTCAGGCTGACTCACTCTTTAAAATTGTTACAAATGAAGGGACTTCTAATCAAGGTAGTCAGCCTTGGGGAGAATGAGAAACACAGAACAGATAGTGGAAAGAACACCATTATCTAAGTTAGACAGAAAGAAGCCTTCAAGTGAGGAAAGCTCTAGCTATGAGAGGAAATGGGATGATAAGGTGTTGCAATCCATTGACAGCAACAGAAAATTAGTTGAAAATAGGACAATGTTAATTGCGGCAGTGGGAGATCACAACCTCCAACTCAAATAGCCCCCCCCCAAAAGAGGGCAAAACCCTGCTTGAAGAGCATGCGTAGTTACTAAAGAACTTCAGTCATGCTATCTGAGGATATGTACTAATTTGCATTAGAAGAAACTTTTAACCAATCCTGTGTATGATAAATGAATGTGCAATGTACTATGAAGTATAAAAAGTGGACAGATGAGGGGAGAAGTTGGGGAAAACTATTGTAACTTCTGGGATCAGTCGACAGGCTAAACCAGTCTTCTCCACCCTAGGGACACTTATTGGGTAAGATCTTTGTCTTATGCATGCTAAATAACTCAAGCTAGCTGTTATTAGTGATTATAGTTTGGTTGTATATCACTTCAAGCTAGCTTTTGCAGACAGCCCCATCACCAGCAATCACAAACCTTAACTTGTCATGATTTTATATTAATAAAGACTGTTATTCTGTAAACTGTTAGTGCTAATCCTTTATGGGTGCTGGCAGTTGCCCGTAGCAGGTAACATTCAAATAAAGTGGGAAGACCCACTGAGGGGTCTCACTTATGCCGTTGGCATGTTTCACTGAACAAGTCAGTTCAAGTGCTCTCCAATCCACTGGGACTGTTCAGTGAAGGGTCCCTGTAATAGGACACTGACAGACTGGTCAGGCACAAGGGTCTCAAGCTTTCCTGGGGCACCAATAGACAGATCAAACACCTGGGGCTGAGGGAATTCCCCCCCCCCCCCATTTTCACATGACATTGGTGAATCAGCAAGTCTTAGTTGCTGCAGTATTGCAGCCAGTGCACCACTGTAGTAGGAATCAACACCTGTTGTTTTTCAACTTCCAGTAACCCCATGTCATGGTTTAACTCCACCTGGTAACCAAGTACCATGCAGCTGCTTGCTTACTCCCCCCTCACCCAGAGGGATAGGGAAGAGAATCAGAAAGGAATGTAAAACTCAAGGATTGAGATAAGAACAATTTAATAAGTAGAACAAAAGCCATGCATGCAAGCAAAGCAAAACAAGGAATTCATTCACTACTTCCCATGGGCAGGCAGGTGTTTAGCCATCCCCAGGAAAGCAGGGCTCCATCATGCATAACAGTTACTCAGGAAGACAATTACTCAGCATGATGTTATATGGTATGGAATACCTCTTTGGCTAGTTTGGGTCACCTGTCCTGGCTGTGCCACCTCCCAACTTCCTGTGCCTCTCCAGCCCTCTCACTGGCAGGGCCCAAGAAACCAAAAAGTCCTTGACTTAGTATAAGCATGACCCAGCAACAACCAAAAACATCAGTGTCCTATC
Source organism: Falco naumanni (assembly GCF_017639655.2). Taxonomy (NCBI): domain Eukaryota; kingdom Metazoa; phylum Chordata; class Aves; order Falconiformes; family Falconidae; genus Falco; species Falco naumanni. The sequence goes on from NC_054079.1 coordinate 27,012,084, forward strand.
AACATTATTCTCACACCAAATCCACAACACAGCACTGCACCAGCTACTAATAAGATTAACTATCCCAGATGAAACCAGGACACCCCACCACAGAAGGGTCTTCTGAAAGGCCAGGCAAAGTAGATATCTGCTTAATTACCTCTATTTCCAAGGCAGCTATACCAAAACCCCACCAATACCTCTTCAGATCCTTGAAATACCCTCCAAGATAGTCTACACCAAGGATATATGGAGCCTCTGGGCCAATCCAAAGGAATGTTTTTGCCACTCATTCCCAGTCAAGCTTACTTCAGCCTCCAATGCAGTCAGCTGTTGAGATCCCCCTGTCACTCCAGAAATACTAATTTGTTCTGCCCCTTCATTGATGGCATTAAAGTACACTGTGCACCAGTATCTACTAGAGCTTTATATTCCTGTGGGCCTGATGTGCTAGGCCATCTGATATACACAGTCCAATACACCTGGTTATCCCTCTCCTCTACCTGACTGGAGGCAGGGTCCCTCTAATCCTGGTCATCGGACTCCCCACAAAGACAGCAAGTGGTGCAAAGTGGATGTAGCATGTAATAGTTCTGCTCACTTATGTCTTGCCAGAATGGATTAGGATTCTTTTTCACAGGATCAAGAGTAAAGTCAGCCCTGTCACTCTGTCTGGGAAACTGTCCTCTAGAGACGGGAGCAGCAACCTTCCTGGAAGGCTCCTTATTTGTGACTGGTCTTCCTTGTTGTTCACACACTCATGCCTCCAGTGTTGAGGTAGGTTTTCCATCCCACCTTCTCATGTCCCACAGGTAAAACCACAGGGTATCCTGTGGTGTATATATCCTATTTTCTCCCTCCAAAACATGAGGGCATCTATGGTCAATAGCTGAAATGTGGGTCTGTAGAGGTGGAGAGTAGGATATGTTCTCATCAAGTTGCTGGACCAGTCTCTCCACAGCAGAGATGGAGGTAGAGATACTATCTACATAGTCCCGAAGATAGCAAACCACTTCATCCACCATCAGTGGTGAATCATCTCTCTAGTCCACTATTGCCAATTAGTTGGCATATGATGGTGTGCTCCATATGAATTTCTGCCACATGGGTTGTGTGCATAGGACTTTGTCAGGATCTGTGGGTGACATAATAAGTCATCTCTTTCATGGCTAATTCCCTCATGTACTGGATACCTCACTCTATTGCAGTCCACTTGCCTGGACAACATGTAATATCCTCCTTGTAGGGATACCTTAACACTTGACAGGAGTTGCTTCAAGAGGCTGAGGGTTTCCATTCCTTTTCCAATTGCCTTGTCAACGTCCCCTTCTTTAGAAAGTGATCCCAGCTGCTTGGCTTCCCTACCCTCCAATTCTACACTATTAGCCCCATTATCCCAGCACTGGAGCAATCAGTTGACAATGTGTTCACTTGACTGATGGGCATAATCATTCTGCATATCCCACATTTCACTCACGGATAGGGATTGAGAGGTTACCTCTTGTTTGGCTGCTTCATCCTGATCCTGTGATTGCCCTACTTCATCCTCTTTTACAAAATGAGCTACTTTCAATTTCTTTTTCTGTGGAGGGGCCACCGATACTGACAGGGGCTGGTCTTCTGTGTCGCTCATTGTGGAGGCCAAGGTCGCTGCTGTGCATGCCACAGAGGCTGGAGCAGCTGCCATTAGTTGCTTCATTCCCCACCAGGTCCAGGAGGTGAAAACCACATTTGGTATTCCTAGCAATGGGGTCAGGACCTGTGCTATGGTGCTTCCAATGGACCAAAATATTCACAATTCCCAAAACTCCTAAATGCTTCAGTAATTAGCCATGGGGAGAAGAGGGAGGTGTAGGCCCCACCCATAGGCTGGCTTTCAGAAAAGGAAAGCCAAAAGGTACAGTTGTTGGTATTACGCTCCAAGGGCCACCCAACACACAGGGGCAACACCACCACTGCATATACAGACCAGATTAACTTTATGACCAGTGAGCGCATCAAATTGTAAACCAGTATTATGTAGTACAATGCTATGATAACTTCAGCACAGGTCCCAAGGACAACAAACAACACAACAAGGAACACATACTGCAAGTAAATAACGCAACACTGAGACCATGGGCAGCAACTTTAACAGCAGAGAAATAAGCATTGTGGCCAATGATTATTAATCCAATACAATGAATACTGACAATTACATTCAATATAGTCTGGTTGGACCTGCCATTGCCTCAACCCTTCGTGCCCCACATTGGGTGCCAAAAAGTAGTCATAGTTGCTGTCTGGGGTTAAACCAAGTACCATGCAGCTCACTCACCCCTCACCCAGAAGGGTGGGGAGGAGAATCAGAAAGGAACACAACACTTGAGATGGGAACAGTTTAATAACTGAAATAAAATAAATAACAGTTATAATGAAAAGGAGGGGGAATGGGAGAGGAATGAAGTCCAAATGGAAAGGAGAAAAGATAACAAGTGATACAAAATACAATTGCTCACCACCCACTGACTGATGTCCAGCCAGTCCCTAGAGCAATGATCAGCAGACCCCAGCCAAACAAGCATGACAATCCATGGTATGGAATGCCTCTTTGGCTAGTTCAGGTCAGCTGTCCTTGCTGCATCCCCTCCCAATTTCTTGTGCCCCTTCAGCCTTCTGGCTGGCAAGGCCTGAGAAGCCAAGTCGTCCTTGACTTAGTATAAACATTACCTAGCAACCACCAAAAACAGTGTCCTACTGTTGCAATTGAGTTACAGCAGTCAGGAAACAATGCAATGCAAACAAACTAGCAAGCAGTAAAAAGCTTTACTATTAGTCAAACTACTGTCCATGCTGTTTCTCCATCCTCCAGAGGCCAGACCACACTTCTCCTTGTCTCTGCTTCATCTGTTTTTTTCTCCTACACCCCTCAGAGCTATTTAACTCCTTTGCTGCAGGATCACAGCTGCATATTATTCATGTCAATCAACCCACTGCCTTAATTCCCCTACAATTTCCACTTTTTTTTCAAAAGGTTTCTTATGCATTATGAAGACTTGGCACATGCTGGGGTTGTGATTCACCATGCCTGCAATACCCTTCCTACAGTCCTCATTCACATTGTCCTTGGCTAGTTGGAGTAACAATGCTTCCTTAGTTGCCCCATTCTATTGGCAATTAAATACAGCAAAGAAGTGAGCCTTTATTTGTTTCTCCAGGTCTATATACCCTTTCCCCAGCTTCTCTAATTGGTTATCCTTACAGCTAGCATGCTCAGCAACAACTATTGATTGGCAAAGATGTGTGGGTTTCATGTTCTCAGCAGATGACATGTCACCTTGCATCTGGCTCTAGCCTTGCTTCGTATCCTGTTTTCTCTCTCTTCCTTCTTGTCTCAGAGTTCACTTGGTCAAGATCATGGCTTGCTCTCTTTAAAGACACAGCTCTATCTCATCATTAAAGCCTGAGATGCCAGCAACCCAGTCTAATCCCTCACTTCCCCATTTTTGTTTTTCAACCAAAAAGGCAGCATTTATCATCCATTGCAGGGCTCTTTACAAACAAGAAAGCAAACATGGTATCATGAACAAGATGTCACAGATAATAAACAGTCCCATGAGTCACAACTCAATCCCATGAACCAAGACCCTAACCCCAAGTGACTTAACAAATCATCTGGAAACCCATGACTCTTGATGTTCTGTGAAAGCACTAACAAACTTGATTTGCCTATGGTATGTGGTCCTCCCCCACTTTTCCTGCTGGGTAGCCCTGGCCAAGCCTTATCTCCACAAATTATAAATAAACTTTTCAGTAATTGCCTAGGCAGGGCCACATCTGGGGCAGGTTGTGTATAATTACACCCTACACACCAGTTTGATTCATTTCTCCACAAAGGATTGTCAGGTGTGACATTTTGCCCTCCCACCCCATTGTTCCAACAAATATCTGCTGTAGGTGTAAAATTTAAAAACATGCAGGATTCCACCCCTAAAGTCCCTGGAATATCAAGTTCTTGGTGTTCCAGAAGACTGACAGACTGACAAACTATCATCCTAAACATCCCACCATTGGGCACAATCTGTCATATTTTTACACTTGCTCTATCTCAGTGCTGACATTATTTCCATTATCCACTGATTCTTTGACCTGTTTGAGACAACCCCCCTTCCTATTGACGTGCGGAATTAGACTCTATAACTCGAAAGTTATAAAGTAGGTATGTTTATTGCGCGCAGATGCACGGGGGATCGCTCCTCCACAAGCGTGCATACCCAGGGTGACGAACCATCTCACATTTATACAATGAAACAAATGAATATTCAATTAACGCCTATACGTATTCATTACCTAAACCCCGCTTCGTATGGTAATTAGCTTATCAGTCCGTTTCCTGGAATGTGGTGGTCTTGCAGGTTTGTAGGTGATTCATGTCCTTGTGACCATCTGATCTTCTTCAGCAAGGAAAGGTGATTCATGTCCTTGTGACCATCCGATCTTCTCCAGCAAGGAAACTTAGCACTCCCTCCCTCTAGATAACATTGGAATATCTCTCATCCTTTTCTCATTCTTTTTTAAATAGCCCCTTTGTTAGAGGAAGGGCAGGCGTCTCCCCCTGTCCCCTTTGTTAGAGGAAGAGGGGCAGGCCTCTCCTCAAAACTGTAGTTGTCTCCTCAGAGCTGTGTGCCTATGTGACCAGACACCACACCCATGACCAGTCACCATACCCACATTCCTGAGTAGACATATACAATCACAGTCGGTGTTCCATCGTCCCCATTTCACACTATTTCTCCATATCAATCCCCCCTTTTCTATTAAATTAAGTAAATTCTTTTACTTAAGCAGTCTTCCGGAATGATATAAAGCATCATACATAAGTGTTACCCTTTTAAACATTCTCCAAACCCACAAATATAGTATTAAGGAAATTCCTAAACTGATCAATAAGATCACAATGGGGTGTACCATACTGTTAAGAATTGATTCATCTTTTCTACCTGGCCACTCGATTGTGGTCGGTATGGGGTATGTAATTGCCAATCTATTCCTAGATGGTGGCTGATCTGTTGCACTATTCTGGACACAAAATGTGGTCCTTTATCAGAGGACATTACTGCTGGGACTCCAAACCTAGGTATTATCTCTTGGAGCAGTATTTTGGTCACTTCCCGGGCTTTAGCAGTTCTGGATGGGAAGGCTTCTGGCCAACCTGAAAAGGTATCTGTTAGTACCAATAAATATCGATACCCCCCTTTTCAAGGAAGTTCCGAGAAATCGCTCTGCCAATGTTGCCCTGGGACATTTCCTCTACTAATGTTCCCTAGTTTTATTTTATTTGCTTTATTGGGATTATTGCATAAACACATTTCACATTGCTGAGTCACCTGTTTTATTACAGTATACAAGTTTTGCCCTATCAATTTCTGATTTAGACTTTTATATAAAGCATCAGCTCCCCAACGAGTCTTATTAATAATAGGGCTGTGGTCCATATTAAATTGGATGGTACCACTATATGACCATCCCTTAAATAAGTCCACTTACTTAATTTTATTTTATCATTCATGTCCTGAATTACCTTTAAGTTTTCTTTAGAATAGTTTGGCTCTTGATCTGTACTTACAGTTTTGGATTTTATCATCTGGTATTAAGGATAATTCCTCCTTTCCTACCTCCTCTGTTACTCGTCTGGCCTCATGGTCAGCCAGGCGGGTTCCAATTTCCAAATCAGTGCCTCAGAGTGGGCCATTCCTCACATCAAGGTCTGGCATGGAATATGTCCCCACCGCTCAACGCCTACTGGGTTGCAGCCAGCAGCGGAGCTCAAGATTCTTCTTGGTGGCAAACACAGAGGCCAACCCAGTCTTGCCCTTGACTATGGTAGGAGGCACCTGACCAACCTTATTCCTTGTACTTCGTTGTCAATGCAGAGTTTCATCTGCACATCCCATAACAAGTCACTGTCATGGCAAAACACACTGATTTACATTAGTAGAACTACTACAGAGTGTATTTTATTTCACTTTTTCTGCCAATATCCCCACAGCCTTGCTGACCAAGGGATATTGTTTTTATCTGAACTGAGCAAGCCTCCCCCTTATCATTTTTACTGTAACAGGTAAAGCATTTTTCACCTTTTATTTTCAGATACACCTGGTTAAAAAATTTTACTTCAGGGAGGTCCTCTTTTCTGTTGAATTAAAGATAAGCTTAATATTTCAATTACTTGATCATTTTTAACTTTTAGTTTCATTTCTCCTTCTTTAAACGTCTAGATGTTCTAATAAATCTCATCCCAACAAAGATTTCGGTGAATTTGGCATTCTTGTTTGTTTTCTTAGTTTGTACTTTAAAGGTTTCAGGATGTTTTCCTGGTGGCCAGCAGCTCCCACAACTGTAACATTTTTTTTTATTATTTTTTTTACTGAAGTTTAACAAATAAGTTGGTTTTGTATTCACTAAAATTCCACTTCATACCCATTCCCTGCCCTAAAAGGGGCCGTTACTGGTCCTGTTGTACTGCAAATGCTGCAACAATTGGGGTGACATTGTCAGGTCCTTCTGCTCAATTGTCAGCAACAGCAACCCCCTCCTCCTCACCATCAGAAGGGTTCGGGACAGGAGATGCTGTTCCTGCTCTGCAGGTTACACAGGCCTGCCTCTGCAGCAGCACTTCTGTTTTAACTCTTTCTTACCCTGAATGCAAATCTGCTCCTTGTTGCTTTAGGTCTGTGTTCTTACATATCAGCCTTCGCAGGCAAACTGATATGGAGAAATAGTGTGAAATGGGGACGCTTAACACCGACTGTGATTGTATATGTCTACTCAGGAATGTGGGTATGGTGACTAGTCATGGGTGCGGTGTCTGGTCACATAGGCACACAGCTCTGAGGAGACAACTACAGTTTTTGAGGAGACGCCTGCCCCTCTTCCTCTAACAAAGGGGCTATTTAAAAGAGAATGAGAAAAGATGAGAGACATTCAAATGCTATCTAGAGGGAGGGAGTGCTAAGTCTCCTTGCTGGAGAAGATTGGATGGTCACAAGAACTTGAATCACCTACAAACCTGCAAGACCACCACATTCCAGGAAACGGACTGATAAGCTAATTACCATACGAAGCGGGGTTTAGGTAATGAATACGTATAGGCATTAATTGAATATTCATTTGTTTCATTGTATAAATGTGAGATGGTTCGTCACTTCGGGCATGCACGCTTGTGGAGGAGCGATCCCCCGTGCATCTGCACGCAATAAACATACCTACTTTATAACTTTCGAGTTATAGAGTCTAATTCCGCACATCAGTTTTGGCGAGCCAACCAGGCTGAGGGACCAGCTGCGGAGCGGACGCTCCCAGGCGCGCCCCGGGAGATTTCCTCGGAGGAGCCTCCTCTTCTCAGCTGTTCACCCGGGAGCAGAAGAGAAACCCCTGGATCCACGGATAAAACGGTATGTTTAGTAACGGGGCGGCTGGTGAGACGCACGGAGACGTCCGGCGCGCAGCGTAGTCCCCAGGAGGAAAGGTACCTTGGGAGGGGGTTTGCTGACCAAGGGGTGGCCGCTAGCGATCTTGAGGGCAGATCGAGCAAACCCGAGGTTACTGCCATTCCTAAAAGCCCGGAGGCCTCGTGACGGAAAGCGGGGGGCGGGACAGAATAAGGCGGAATCTCACAGGAACAAGAGGGACCTCATAGCAAAAGTAAAAGGGAAACTTTTGCGTAGGAAAAAAAAAAAAAGTGGAAAAAAAAAAAGAAAAAAAAAGAAAAAGGGGGAAGCTTAAAACTTCCTTTAGGTTGTCTTAAGAATTGGGGAATTCCTAGAATGTAACAACTGAAATAGCGCTCTGTGTCTTGTTTGTTCTATGTGTTGTCTTGTTACATGTTCAAAACTCGGAGTTATGAAATGTATGTTGAAAAATAATAATATTCTGGTAATTCGTGGCAAATAGCGGAAAACTTAACACTCTGCTTAAGACCAGGAAAAATGTGGTTTTTTGTTTGTTGTTTGTTTTTTTGGCAATTGTCCATTGAAATGCATACTTTGTGAACTGTCAGTGTTCCTAAAAGTTGTACATATGTGCACGGTACCGTATAACATACTGCTTGTGTGACTGCGGGCTGCCCGGAGAGTGTGAATGGTGTGATTGAGATGCGCATTTTGATTTTCCGTGTATAGCTTAATTATTTTGACTGAGTGTGAGTGCAAGAGTGCTTGAGACGCGCGTTTGAGTGCAAAACAAGTAAGGAGCTCTATCTGTGTTGCCGACCTTGGGTGGCTAAGGCGGCCGGAGAAAAACAAAGTAATTAAAATTGTAAAATGGGAAATGGAAGGAGTAAGCCCTGTGAAAAATTGCCCTTGGGTTGTATATTAAAACATTGGAGTGATATCGTAGGACATGGTGGTACTGAAAATAGAAGGAAATGGATTAAATATTGTAATCAATGGTGGCCTTTGTATAAATTGGAGAGTGATGCGAAATGGCCTCAGGAGGGAGGAACGTTAGATTATAACACTCTCCTGCAATTAATGTTGTTTCTGAGGAGAGAGGGAAAATGGGATGAAGTATCATATGCAGACATGTTCTTCGTCCTCCGGGACAAACCTGAGTGGCAAAAGGACTGCGGCTTAGTACCCCCTCAGGATCCTATGGTACTAGCACTAGAAAGAGAGGATAGGAGGGAGCGTAAAGGAAAGTTGAAAAGATGTTGCTCAGCATGTAGTATTGGCATAAGGTGTATCAAATTAAACGGAGAACAAGAGCCCGAATTAAATGATTTATTTAATCCACCTTATAGAGTGGAGAGACAAGGTTCAGCCGGGGCTCCCAGTCCACCCCCAGGCGAACAAGAGGAAGAAATTCCACAAGTTCTTTATAAAGAAAGCCAAACACCCGCTGCCACACAAGGAAACACAAAAACTGCCATTACGGCTCCAAATAGTCCGGTGTCTTCACGCACCAGACAGAAGTCTGTTTTACAGGCACCCCTCCGAGAAGCCGTGAATCCGGACGGAGGAACAATGAAAATAAAAGTTCCATTCACGGGCGCTGATCTGAGAGAATGGAAAGAGGCTGCCCGAGAATACCGTAATGATCCGATAAAGACGGCACAGAATTTTAAATTTCTGATAAAACAGCACAACCCTGACTGGAGTGATATACAATTATTATTAGATTGTTTGACTGAAACTGAAAAGCAATTGGTCATAAAAACAGCGGGGGATCTCGCAAAGGAACACTATAATATAAAGGGAGATAATTATAGAGAATGGTTTCCTTTGTTGGACCCGGAATGGGACCCAAACCGCGCCGCTGAAATGGGAAGATTACAGGCATACCAGGAATGGATATTCAGAGGAATGGAGAAAGCAATTCCTAGAACAATAAATTGGGCAGCGTTATATGAGGTTAGACAGGGTCCCTCTGAAACACCTTCAGAATTCTTAGACAGGATAAGAGATGCAATGCGCCGGCACACGTCTCTGGACCCAAATTCGGAGGTGGGCGCACAGCAACTAATATCCCTCTTTTTAGGACAATCACAGGGGGATATTAGGCGCAAGCTGCAAAAATTGAGACCTCCTGAAAATAGAGACTTGGAAAAATTAGTAGAGGAAGCATGGAGAATATTTAGTAATCGAGAAGAAGGTTACAAGCAGGACCAAAAGAAAATATTAGCAGTAGTAAGAGAAAATGAGAATCAAAAATCTAAAGTTAAATCAAGGCGTGGGCTAACACCCCTGGGTAGGAATCCGTGTGCAATATGCAAAAGGACAGGACACTGGAAAAACGAATGCCCTGAATGCCGACATCAAGAAAATACTAAATGGCGCAGTAATCAAGGGAAAACAATAGCTCACATGGAAGAAGAAAATTGACTAGCCGACCCATTAGTAAAAATAAAATTAGGAGAAGAACAGGAGGAGGTGGAATTTTTAATAGACACAGGAGCTACCTATTCGGTTTTGAACCAAGCTTTAATGCCTTTGGGAAATGACTATGTTTCAGTAAAGGGTGCAACTGGCCAAACTGAAAAGGCTTATTTTTGTAAACCTTTAAAATATAAGTTGGGAAAACAAATGGGGATCCATAAATTCCTATTTATGCCAAATTCCCCAAAGGCCCTTCTTGGTAGGGACTTATTAGAACAATTGGAGGCAACAATCAAATTTAAAAAAGGGGAAGTTACTCTGGAGGTAAACGATCATCAATACATACAGGTTATGAGCCTATCTTTGGCCAGTACTCCTATAAAAAGGGAAATTGATACCAGAATTATTGATCAGGTATATCCCGGAGTATGGGCAATTGACATACCGGGACGTGCCAAGAATGCATCACCTGTTATAGTAAAATTAAAGGAAGGACAGGGTGCGATAAGAATTAAACAATACCCACTGAAAAGGGAAGATAGGGAAGGAATTCATCCAAATATAGAGCGATTCATAGAATTAAAACTACTAAAAGAATGTGAGTCAGAATTTAACACACCTATCCTCCCAGTTAAAAAACCTGATGGGTCTTATAGGATAGTTCAAGATTTAAGGGCCATTAACAAAATAACAGAGGATCTGTATCCTGTAGTAGCTAACACCTATACCTTACTAACCACCCTGACACCTGACCTAGCTTGGTTCACAGTTTTAGACTTAAAAGATGCCTTCTTTTGCCTCCCTCTCCATGAAGCCAGCCAAAGAATTTTTGCTTTTGAATGGGAAAATCCCAGAAGCGGTCGAAAGACCCAGCTCACATGGACGGTGTTGCCACAGGGGTTTAAAATAGCCCCACAATTTTTGGAAACCAATTAGCAAAGGATTTGGAGTTATGGGAACCACCGTCAGGAGAAGGGAAAGTGTTACAATATGTAGACGATCTTCTTATTGCAACCAGAACTGAAGAATCTTGTATTATTTGGACTGTGAGCCTGCTGAACTTTCTGGGACTACAAGGATATCGGGTTTCTAAGAAGAAGGCACAGGTGGTGTTACAACAAGTCACATACCTAGGGTACGAGATCAGTGCCGGACAACGGGTCCTAGGGAAGGCCCGAAAAGAAGCCATATGCCAAGCCCCCCGACCACGAACTGTAAAGGAACTGCAGACATTTCTGGGAATGACAGGATGGTGCAGGCTTTGGATATGTAATTATGGCTTGCTTGTTAAACCATTATATTCCCTGATAGCAGCTAATCAGAAGGATCTTCAGTGGGATGCTGAATCAGACAGAGCTTTCCATGAACTGAAGAAAGCCTTAATGTCGGCACCAGCACTAGGACTTCCTGATGTGAGTAAGCCATTTTTCCTATTTTCCCATGAGAAACAGGGAATGGCATTAGGAATACTGGCACAAGATTTGGGACCATACAGACGGACAGTGGCATACTTCTCTAAACAGCTGGATGCCACTGCAAAAGGGTGGCCTGGTTGCCTGAGAGCAGTAGCAGCTGTCATCCTAAACATCCAGGAGGCCCGGAAGTTTACCTTGGGCCAGAAAATGACTGTCTTAGTATCCCACACAGTGTCTGCAGTCCTTGAAACAAAAGGGGGGCATTGGCTCTCCCCACAGAGATTCCTAAAATACCAGGCCATAATGGTGGAACAAGACGATGTTGAGATCGTGACTACAAACATTGTCAATCCGGCCTCATTTCTTAATGGGAATGTTGGCGAATCAGTCGATCATGACTGTCTAGAAACAATCGAAGCCACTTATTCTAGTAGGACAGATCTCAAGGATGTTCCTATTAATGGAGCTGAACATTGGTTCACGGATGGGAGCAGCTATATGCTGAATGGAAAGCGACATTCTGGATATGCTGTTACAACCTCTGAAGAAGTGATAGAATCGGGACCGCTACCAGCTGACACTTCGGCACAGAAGGCTGAAATCATAACCCTTACTCGAGCTCTGGAGAGAGCTCAGGGAAAACCTATAAATATTTGGACTGATTCTAAATATGCCGTTGGAGTGGTACATGCTCATGGAGCAATATGGAAAGAAAGGGGACTGTTAAACTCCCAAGGAAAAATCATCAAACATGCGGAAGAAATTTTGAAACTCCTAAATGCGGTCCAGCTTCCTGAAAGGGTGGCAATTATACACATCAAGGCACACCAGAAAGTGAGCACAGAATTAGAAAGAGGAAATGAACTGGCGGACAGGGAAGCAAAACAGGCAGCCAGAAAAGCAATCAAGGTAGAGGGTGCGCTAATACCCGATGGACAAATATCTCTAGAAGGTAAACCAGACTATACTAAAGAAGATCGCAAACTGATTTCTGACCTAGAGGGATCATATAATGAGGAAGGGTGGGCTGTAATCTCACATGGGAGAATAGTGATTCCTTCCTACATGGTATAGTCAGTAGTTCGGGAAGAACATAGAAAAAGGCACTGGGGGGCAGAAGCTCTATATAAGGATCTCACTAAAAACATAATAGCACGAAATTTGTATACTACTATTAGACAAGTAACCCAACAATGTGATCTTTGTCTCCAGACTAATCCTAAGATTACCAAGGGGCCAAAGTTGGGAAAAATTGGGAAAGGAAATGTTCCAGGGCAACATTGGCAGAGCGATTTCTCGGAACTTCCTAAAAAAGGGGGGTATCGATATTTATTGGTACTAACAGATACCTTTTCAGGTTGGCCAGAAGCCTTCCCGTGCAGAACTGCTAAAGCCCGGGAAGTGACCAAAATACTGCTCCAAGAAATAATACCTAGGTTTGGAGTCCCAGCAGTAATGTCCTCTGATAAAGGACCACATTTTGTGTCCAGAATAGTGCAACAGATCAGCCACCATCTAGGAATAGATTGGCAATTACATACCCCATACCGACCACAATCAAGTGGCCAGGTGGAAAAGATGAATCATCTAATCAAACAACAGATTGTCAAGCTAGGTCAAGAAACAAATCTAACTTGGCCCCAGTCTTTGCCATTAGCTCTTACACGAATTCGAACTAGACCAAGAGCAAAAGAGGGGCTTAGCCCATTTGAAATTTTGTATGGACGACCCTATGGGGTACAAAACGGGACGCCTTCACAGATTGGTGAAGAAACAATGACTTCCTATATGGTGGCACTAAACAAACAATTAATAAGAATTGAGAAGCATGTGATGGGAACACGCAGTAGGGGTCTGGATGGACCTGTTCACGATATACGACCAGGGGACTATGTATACGTTAAGTGTTTTGCAGATAAAACCCTGGAACCACAGTGGACCGGACCTTTTCAAGTCCTACTCACCACCTACACCGCCATCAAGGTTGAGGGACAGAATTCTTGGATTCACCATACCCGGATCAAGAAAGCCCCTGCAACTTCATGGAGAGTAACCCCAGATAAAAAAGAACTGAAACCCAAATTTACTCGGACAAATGGGAACAATGTGGGTGGCAAGTAAGTGAACCTGGGCGGTTGTGGATCCACTATATATGGGAAGAGCACCACAACAAACAATATAGAACAAAAGAGTCTGGGACTAAGCCAGTGGCCAGTCTTGCCCAACTTGTTATCGGTAAGCCCCAACTCAAACAAAGATATTTTTGATCAAAACAGATTTTATATGTATATATGAGGAACGTTTAGATTCTTAAAATGATCAATAGTGGGTTTAAACCATTTGTGTTTTTTTGTACCCTCTCTCTTGCCTACAACCAAGAGCCTGATAACTGGCCTTGGAATCATGCCCAGAAAAAACACACTGGAATAATGGGAAAGGTGGACTCAAAGACGAAACTAGCTATGGTGGTTTTTTCTGAAAATGAGGTGTACCAAAAGAATCAATGGGATCGGGAGGATGTACACAAAGTCGACCGATTATGGGGAAAATTAGGAGATAGGATAAAAGTAGGGTGTCAAACGTATAATGAAAAAGATAACACCAAGATTTCAGGAGACACCCTGATTAATGTCAGAAAGGTAGATAAGGAATTTACCCTTCTAAATACAGCCATGTGCTTTAATTCACGGGAATGTTGGCACAATTTTACCTTAACCGAGCCCATCTTTATAATATGCCTAGGAAAGGAATCCCCAAAACCAGCTCTGACTTATAAGATCAAAATAACAGTCATGCTAACCACTGTTCCTACCACCACCACAGTTACAACAACCCCATTAACGCTTGATCTTAAGTTAACTAAACCAAATCCAAAAATTTATACAATTGGACCATATGTAATCAGAAATACAGGCCAGCAACAAATGTTGTTTAACCCAGAATGGTCTCTTAAGAGAATAGAGTTACAAATACAAGTCAATGTTTCTGATGTTAAGCCATCCTGTTCCCCCTTCTTACGAACCTCTTATGAGGGATGGACAACTTGGTTAAGAAAAAGGGGAAATATTTATCGAAACCAAATAGTGAGGGATGTAACTGGAATATTTGGAACAGGACTCGGAGTATTAAACTCCATAGACTCAGAGGTGATAATGAATAAACTAGCCGCCACCACGGCCGATCTATCAAAACTACAACAACCACTAAAATCTTCATTATTGGCATTAGGGGCGCACCAATGGTTGATATCAAAGGTACTCCCCAGGTGGGAACAAATAAACATGGAAGATCATCAACTCATCACTAAGGCATTAGGTGGTTTACAGGATGACGTCGCCCTGGCTCCAAGTTGTATCCAAGCCCAAATGTGGATGCAATCAATAGCTGCATCCATAATAAGAGAAGGAGAGGAAGGCATATTTCCTACAGAAATTCGAAAGATGGTTTGGGACAATGCTACGGAAGTAGAAAGAAAACTCCAGTCATGGTGGAATATGGTGAACTTTACCTACGACCCCAACACACACACAATCACAGCTTTTGTATTCACCATACATAATGCAGTAATAATTACCATACACCCCATTGTAGCCCTTGGAATTAACCATAATGGGGTGCTCCTATACCCTTTTGAACATAGAACATGGGCCAGAAAGATAGGCGACAAGTGGCAAACAGTAGATTTAGAATCCTGTATTATGCGAGAGCAGCAGGGCTTCCTCTGTGAAAGCAATACTATAATGGCCCAGGATACTTGTTTAGATACAGATCAGAAAATATGTCATTTCGAGGCCAGACCAAATGCAAACTTGAAAACAGTAATTATATATGCAGGGAAGGGATGTGCATGTTTGAGAACTAAGTGTAACACAATAACCGTAGATGGGGAGGTAAAGGAGACTGCACAATATTCAAATTATTGTATTTGTAATTTCACTACTATAACAGGATGCGATTTTAGTTACTCAGCCCCAGTAGTGTCTCATCAATTCTTAAAATCCAACTTTACCCTATCACAGATGATAATTCCTACCCCCATAGGACTAAATATAAGTAGTATAAAAGAACTATTAAAACATGCAGATTTACAACGTATACTGAAAGAAACCAAAGAAAAGGGACATGAAACTCTTCTTATGATCCATCATGATGTAGAGGGGATCAAGAAAGTTTTAAAAAAGGTAGAACAGGATGGAAATCATAATTGGTGGGATACTCTCTTTGGCTGGTCACCTTCTGCAACAGGAATTCTTAACACTATGGTACACCCCATTGTGATCTTATTGATCAGTTTAGGAATTTCCTTAATACTAACCATTATGTTATATTTGTGGGTTTGGGGAATGTTTAAAAGGGTAACACTTATGTATGATGCTTTATATCATTCGGGAAGACTGCTTAAGTAAAAGAATTTACTTAATTTAATAAAAAGGGGGGATTGATATGGAGAAATAGTGTGAAATGGGGATGCTTAACACCGACTGTGATTGTATATGTCTACTCAGGAATGTGGGTATGGTGACTAGTCATGGGTGCCGTGTCTGGTCACATAGGCACACAGCTCTGAGGAGACAACTACAGTTTTTGAGGAGAAGCCTGCCCCTCTTCCTCTAACAAAGGGGCTATTTAAAAGAGAATGAGAAAAGATGAGAGACATTCAAATGCTATCTAGAGGGAGGGAGTGCTAAGTCTCCTTGCTGGAGAAGATCAGATGGTCACAAGGACATGAATCACCTACAAACCTGCAAGACCACCACATTCCAGGAAACAGACTGATAAGCTAATTAACATATGAAGCGGGGTTTAGGTAACAAATATGTATAGGCGCTAATTGAATAGTCATTTGTTTCATTGTATAAATGTGGGATGGTTTGTCACTTCGGGTATGCACGCTTGTGGAGGAGCGATCCCCCGTGCATCTGCGCGCAATAAACATACCTACTTTATAACTTTCGAGTTATAGAGTCTAATTCCGCACGTCACCATCATCACCAAAGACAACATACAGCATTATTTAACAATTAACATCACTTAATTTATTGACTGTTTTCACCCAAAATCAAATCCCCTTGAGGCACACATCAAACTTCCCCTTCTTCCTACATTACCCACCAAGTGCTCCCAGGTCCCTGAGCAAAAGCAATCCCTCCTCGAATGGGTTTCCCTTTGCCTGAGGCAGGAATGACCCAGACTCTTTTTCCAAACATGTTTTTAAGGTGCACTACAGGAGCTTTTAACCCCCTCTACAGTACGCAAAAGCTTTGACTGGGCAGGACCAGTTTGGGGAGCAGATCCTCTGGTATTAATCAGCCAGGTAGCCTTTGCTAAATGTTTATCCCAATGTTTGAAAGTTCCACCACCCATTGCTTTCAGTGTAGTCTTTAACAATCCATTACATTGTTCAATTTTCCCAGAGGCTGGTGCATGATAGGGAATGTGACATACCCACTCATGTTCTTTGGCCCAAGTGTCTGTAAGACTGTTTCAGAAATTAATTCCACTGTATAATTCAGTTCTTTCTGTGGTGCCATGTCACCACAAGACCTGTCTTTCAAGGCCCAGGATAGTGTTCTGGGCTGTGGCATGGGGCTCAGGGTATGTTTCCAGCCATCCGGTGGTTGCTTCCACCATTGTAAGCATGTGTCACTTGCCTTGGCGGGTCTGTGAGAATGTGATATAGTTAATTTGCCAAGACTCACCATATTTATATTTCAGCCATCGTCCCCCATACCACAGAGGCTTTGCTTAGTTGGGCTGGAGCAGTAGTTACAGTATGTTGCTTAAAATTCCGCCACATCCAGGACACAAAGACTGAATTCAGTATTACTATCACTAGGCTCAGAACTGACACTATGGAGCTGCCATAGGACCAAAGATACTCAGAGCCTCCTAAAATCCTAAATGTTTCATTAATTAGCCCTGAGGGGAAGGGGGAGGTATAGACCCCACCCACAGGCTGACTCTCTGGGAAAACAAAACCAAAGGTGCCATTGTTGTTGTTGGCATTCCCTCACAGGGGCCACCAGACAGAGGGGACAACACCGAGTGCACAGACCAGATTAGTTTCATAACCAATGAACCCATCATATTATAGATTAATACTATGTAGTACAACACTAAAGTAACTTTACTCCAGGTCCCAATATAAACAAACAACACAAAAGGGAGCACATACTGCAATTAAACAAGACAATTCAACATTGAAATCATGGGCAGCAAATTCAAAAACAAATAAGCCAGCATTGTAGCCAGTTACTATTAATTTAATACAATGAATACTGCAAACAATTTAATCTAACACAGTCTGATTAGACCTGCCGTTATCTCAACCCTTCGATGCCCAAAGTTGGGCACCAAAAAAATAGACTATCATGGTTTAACCCCCGCCAGCAACCAAACACCATGCAGCCGCTTGCTCACTTCCCCCCACCCAGAGGGGGGTGGAGGAGAATCAGAAAGGAATGTAAAACTCAAGGGTTGAGATAAGAACAATAATTTAAACAGAATAAAGAGATAAGAACAACAGTAATAACAATACTACAACTACTAATAACAACAATTAGGATGGAAAGGTGGGAAAAAAAGGGTAAAATCAAAAAGAAGTGAAAAGGAAAACAAGTGATGCACAGTATAACTGCTCACTACCTGCTGACCAATGCCCAGCCAGTCCCCAAGCAACAATTCCCCCCCCCAGCTAACCCTCCAAGTTTATATACCAAGCATGACATCCCATGGTATGGAATGCCTCTTTGGCTGGTTCAGGTCAGCTGACCTGGCTGTGTCCCTTCCCAGTCTCTTGTGCCCCTCCAGCCCTCTGGCTGACAAGGCCCAAGAAACCAATAAGTCCTTGATTTAGTATAAACATTACCCAGCAACAACTGAAAACATCAGTGCAGTTATCAATGTTGTTCTTACATCATAGCCAAAACACAGCACTGTACCAGCTACTAAGAAGAAAATTAACTCCATCCCAGCTGAAACCAGGACATCTTCCCAAGCAACCATTAAGCGTGGTGAGGGCCTACTTTCCAGGAAGTGGCTAGACATCTGCCTGACAATGGGAAGTAGCAAATTATTTCCTCTTTTTGATTTGCTTGCATGAACAGCTTTTGCTTTCCTTATTCAACTGTCATTATCTCAACCCACAAGTCATCTTTCTGTTGCAGCACTCTCCAAACTATCAAGCTGCAACAAGGTCTTTTACCATCTCATACCAGTCCTTCTGCTGCCTTCTCCTGTCCTCATCCAGGGCACTTCTCTCTGCTTCTTCCTTGGCTGCTCTCTCTTCATTGGCACTTAACCAGCTATAGCTGCACCTTATCTACATTGAGCAACCAACGCCCCTGAAGCCAACCCACAGCTGTATATTATCAATGTTAATTAACCCAGCTTCATTCTTCTACATCTTTCCTTCTTTCTGTTTTCTCCCCATCCCCCAGGAGAGGGGAGTGAGTAAGAGGCAGGGTGGGTATTTGGCTACTGGCAGGGGTCAACTCACCACAGGGGTTCAGTGCTGAAAGTATAGACTACTGTAGCTTGGGGTAAGGAGCTAAGGATTTTGTAGGAGGAGACCGGTGTTATTGTTCACTGTCTGCTTTATAACAGTTGTGGGTCTGGACCATAGCACATTTCATTAAGATACTTCCTAGTTGTACAGTTTGGAAATAACATGACTTGAGAGTGGCTGCTCTAGCAGATCATTAATAATTGATGAAAAGGCAGCCTCTGTATAATTCACTGTAATGAAGAGCCAAGTGTCAGTTGTGAACCAAACCTGCCCTGTTATAAAGGAAAAGGGCTGTTTCCCTCTCCCTTCTTTCTTTCTCTCCTCACACACCACACACACACACACACCCCACACACACACACACACCCATCACCCCTTCCCCATCCCATATGATTTCCCTGTAAGAATGGGATCTGACTCTGAGGGATCTTCATCGTGCAGTGTCGTGACTTGGCAGCATGAATTGGGAGCCTGACATGCAGCTGACGCTGTTGGGACCTCCTCTCCCACTTTATTGTTACTCTAGCGTGCCCTAATCAAACTCTCTCTTTCTGCCATTGCTTACATCAGAGATGAAAACTGAACTGAGGAGATTGAAGCACGGACTCCTGAATTTGACCAGAAGACCCTTTATTAGTCCAAAACCCAAAAGTCCATATCCTCATTCATAGTTCACGCGCAATATACTAAAATATCATTGGTTAATCAATACTGTTCACACACTTCTTGGCTACATGTAATTGGTTAATTACTAAGCTACAAACACACTGAACTTCTTGCATTTTTTTTCTCTCTTCTTTCTTATCTCTGTGAGTTTCATGTTCTCAGCCAGCTGCTGAGACATGGCATCGCGCATCTGCTCCAGCCTCGCTTCATATCCTGTTTTTCTTCCAGGCGTTCAGCCAACATTTTCTTACTTTCTTTCTTCTTTAGCCTTCAAGGTCCTTCACAGGCATCGTGGCCTCCAGCACCTGCCACAAAGCTCTCTACAATTCCCCCTTCTTTATTTTTAACAGAAACAACATACAGGTTAAACTGCATAGATCTTATACAATTCAACATACAGTGAATAATCATCAATATAACTACAATTACCTATAAAAACATTCCTCCACATATTGTAAGCTCCTGCAACCATCTGGTGATTCCCCATGACTTAAAAAGATTCCGCAACCAATCTCTCGATAGTTCATGCTGTAAGTCCTTTGACTGCGACGAGCGAGGGGAAGCAAGCAGCCGACTCAATGTGAGTGATAAAGCAAGCTTCGATTTATTACGGCGCAATTATGTCTTATATACAGTTCTAGTTAATTATGCCTACTAGTCATCTGCTAATTGGCTAAGCTCTAAAGGGTTACATTTTCATACGTCCTCCTACTTGCGGTTTCTGCGGATAGCTAGCTACATATATTTTTTTCTCTCTTGTCTACGCGAATTCCTCAAAGTTATTTACAACATTAGGCACAAGGTCAGTGCTTTTCTCAGCTTCCTTATCAGCATGCCTCAGCGCAGGCTGCAAGGCCTGCTTCAGCTAACTTACGCTAACTTTGTTTCACAAAGATCTTTAAGGGAGTCATGGCCATGATCACACAGCCATTCTGCAACATTTCCCCCTTTTTCTCTTTGCGCAAGCAAAACTTGTGCAGTTACACGCTCGAGTAATTTTCGAATACAAGAGAGAGCACAGCTTAAACATATGAGTGCAATGCTAACAATTATTACTATAAGCAACACACTTTACAACAGCCCTTTTAAACTACCAGAAGACCGCCTTAATAATAGAGCACCATAACTTTGTCCATTAATTATCAGAGGTCCTCGGACACGAGTTGCAATTTTTTGTGTTCGGTTGTCAATTAATGTTGTATCTACTGCTGTTGCCAGGTCCAGGCCGAGGCTCCCTCGGGTGGCGGGTTGTAACACGGTGTCTGTCGATAAGAGTTGGTCATGTCTCCTGGAGGGGGTGTCGTGAAGGTGACAGGAGTCGCGATTGGGGTCGACGCGCTGCGGCTCCTCGCGCTCGGTTTCTCGTTTCCCGTCTGCCGACAGACGTTGGTCTTGTGAGATCCTTGCTGACAATTTCGGCACCACACTTGACGTTGTCGACATCGGTCACGGGTATGTCCTGGCTTCCCGCATCGATAGCAGAGGAAGTCTCGGTGCGTGGTGGTCACTGGCTTCGGGGGCGCGGTAGCCCCAGGGGGGCGCAGAGGCGCAAGCGCTGCAAATGCCTGACTTTGGGCTTGCACTAAATCTCTCCCTACTGCTTGGATTGCTTCCACTAGCAAGGCTTGCTGACCTACTGGCACCCGACTCATTCGCTCTAGCATTGTTTCTACAGAAGAATCTAAGGGCAGGGTTACTAAAATGCCTTTGGTGTAACTGTTAGTATTCTCCAGAATACACTGGCACAATAACTGCCCTTTCATAAAGTTAGGTGTATCTGGTGGGCTCACTGTGGAGGCCTGACTCATTCACTGTACTACGTAACTGACTTAATATTTTCCAATCAAAGCCTCCCAGGTTCCCTGTCTTTGGTTAGCAGCATTCATCTGATACGTTACAGGGAAAGCTTGTGGGGGGTTGACTTGATCAGCAATATCAAATATTCCCTGAGCAGCCGCTTCTTGTGCTATTTTTTGCCAATTAATGTGCGCACCAGTTTCTTTACTGTATTTTTTTTTGTTCATTTTTTTTTGTTCCTTTTTTTTTTTTTTTTTTTTTTTTTTAGAATTTTGTATTGACTGCCCACTGCTATTTTCTTCCTCAGCAGCACTTTCGTCAAATGTGTCCCCGCCCTCTGGCCCCCCCGAGGCTACTGCACCGTAAAAGGGGGGGGGGGGGGCGGGCGAAGGACACGAAGGGTCTATAGGTGGTACAGTGGGCTCTGTAGATGGTACAGAGAGCACTATTTGTGATAAAGGGGGTATTGGAATGTGATTTTCACATAGCATAATTTTTCCTGAATTAGGATCTGCGCTTGCAAGTCGGCTTGTTACTGCCACAGCAAGGCACTTTTCTGCTTGATATCTTTTTATACAATTAGTTACTTCACGCCATGATTTCATCAATTCTTTTGCTGCCTTATCGTCATCTATAACTAAGTCCCACAAGCAGTCCCTAAACGCACGCCACTCCTCTACTTCAAACATTTTTTCGGGGTCTGTAAAAAACCCTTTCGCTTTTCCCATAGTAATTAACCTGGCCAGATCTTTTAAAGGGCCTACTCCCCGCTTTTCTAAAAAGCATTGTAAAAGAGCGAGTGCTACCTCTTTTTCCATAGCGCGCTTAAAACAGTCCTTTTCCTTGATTAAGATGCAGCCTTTTCTCTGGGTAGACACTCACGGACGGCGAACCTTTCCTTGATTAGTCGTCGGTTCAAGCACGGATCGAGGTACGATGCCTGCATCAGTCGATCTTTGCTCCCTGGTCGCTGCTACCAGTGCTTCTCCGTCCTCGCTGTCCGGTGAAGAACAAGGATTGGGGGTCCCTGTTCGGGCGCCACTTGCGACCGACTCAGTATGAGTGATAAAGCAAGCTTCGATTTATTACGGCGCAATTATGTCTTATATACAGTTCTAGTTAATTATGCCTACTAGTCATCTGCTAATTGGCTAAGCTCTAAAGGGTTACATTTTCATACGTCCTCCTACTTGCGGTTTCTGCGGATAGCTAGCTACATATATTTTTTTCTCTCTTGTCTACGCGAATTCCTCAAAGTTATTTACAACATTAGGCACAAGGTCAGTGCTTTTCTCAGCTTCCTTATCAGCATGCCTCAGCGCAGGCTGCAAGGCCTGCTTCAGCTAACTTACGCTAACTTTGTTTCACAAAGATCTTTAAGGGAGTCATGGCCATGATCACACAGCCATTCTGCAACATTTGACATGTCCTTCAATTTTTGTAACTGGCTGTGAATCGACTCCGAATGGTCCGAAAGCTTCATACAACACATTCCTTAGTACTGTTCACTATAAATTACTCTCTGCTTTTCATGCTGTTTCCTTATCTTCTAGAGGTGAGATCACATTCCTCCTTTCTTTCTGTCTCATCCTGGTTTCTTCTCATACTCCCTCAAAGTTATTTAACTCTTTCTTGCAGGATCTCAGCTGCACATAGTCAAAGCAAGGCCACAGCTGCACATTATCAATGTCAAAATAACCCACTGTCTCCGTTCAATACAATTCCCCCTTTTTGGTTTGTTTGGGTTTTTTTTCCCCAAAAGTTTGCTTTAACATGCTATGGACTGTTCATTCCTTTTTTTCTCTCTTTTTTTTTTTTCTTTTTTTTTTCCCCTAAGTCTTATTAAAGTCACCTTTTTTGTTATTATTATTTATTTATGCTACCAGAGACACTTTACCGTAACAGAGAAGCCCATGTTTACATCTCTGACTGAGCCCAGACACAAACCACAGCTACATGCACCACCAGGCTCAGGGCAGAAACCATTCATGCAGTTACATAGTTATATCACTACAAGCATGCAGACACCTATTTATCACTAGATAACAATGTTCATCTTTCCTACTCTCCTTCACAATACCTAGCTGTTCTCTCATCTCTTGTTAGGTCAAATATTCTCCAGCTTCCTCTCCTATATCTCTCTTCAGACATTCTCTATCCTCCTCTTTTTTTCTTGTTAATTGCGACAAGGCAAAGGTTTTGTGTAGCTGGGTGACCATGACCTGATTTATGTTACCATCAAGTAAACACTGAATACATGAAAAAATGCATGGGAGACATAAGGCAAACATCAATAAGGTGGTTAAGATAATTATAATAAATCCTGTAATACTCTTGATCCACAGCCCAAAGTTTCCCAGCCGTGAGAAGCGACCAAAGGCATCCCGCCCCTGGCTCTGCTGCAGATCTTTGTTTAAGGCTTTTAAGTTTTGTATGCTTTTGTGGATTGATTCAGAGTGGTCACTCAGATTCACGTAACACATCCTATCAAAGTCTTCAGACTTGTGTCCCTGTGCTAATAATAACAATCAATAGCATCTCGGTTCTGTAGCAACATATGACAGAATCAACATCTGTTAATAAGCCAGGAAAAAAAATAACAGTATTTGTAGTATTACTTTCTTTAGCAAGCTAGCAGCTTAATTTACTAAGCAAGTTAAGAGTGTGTACTATTCTTACAGAAGAAATTGGAGAAGCAAAAATGTGTTATGCTGCATTCCAGAACTCAGCCTGAGGGTTACAGTCTGCTGTGAGTTCTGCGTTATAATCATTTGACACATGTTGGGGTTGTGATTGGGAAAGTTGCCCGTTTACAATTTTCATTGGCATTATCATAGCTAGTTGTTTTAAAAGCAACCCTTGAACTTCCTCATGCTCGACTTGTTGTTGCAAAATATTCTGAAGCCGATCAATAAAGTTTGTATATGACTCTCTAGGACCCTGCAAGACTGTGGCGAACGACTCCCATATCCTGACTGCCTTAATAGCCATGTCCTTCATTTGCAGATAGTTGTCCCTGGGATACCTTGCCTGAGTCACACAATCGGCACAATTATTTTCTCCAGCCAACTGTTCCTAGTTAACAGCAATTCCCCGAATAAGGTTTTCAATCAAGGCCACTACACATAGCTCACAAAAATCAAATAACCACATCATATACTGTATCAGAGTTAGTACCATACAAAGCAATAACTTCCAATCGTGCAGTGAGAGTGTATAAGGCTCTGCCATCACTTCAAGAAGGGACATAGCAAATGTATTATGAATCCTCTCTTCCCGCACTGCTTTGTTTAACTCTTTAACAGCCTCGTATTGCACAGGCTACCACTCTGGAGGTTGATTTGTCTGACAAAATACTGAACATACCATAGCGACTCCCAAAATCCCTTGCTTAAGTGCTTCCCACTTGCATTCCTGCCACTGATCCCTTGGACCCCCTTTCACCCTCCCTGAAAATACAAATACAGTCAATGCGTTGGGGGGGGGGTTGGAAGGTCTAGCTCCTTTTCTGGATCTATAGGACCTGGATCAAAAGGTTTATCAGTGTCAATGGAATCATTGTCTGAGTTGTCCTGTTCCTGTGCTTGGTCCTGTGTTGTGAGGGTTGCTGCAATTGTTGACAGGAGCTTTGGGGGCAGAGGAGGTATGGATGGAGTTGCCATCATTGACAGTGTGTTGAGAAGAGTCATGCTGTCGGTGGACTAAATGCATGTCCCTGTGTTTAGCAGCCTCCCCTGGTTTAGCATTCCCACTGTTGGTGGAATTTGCAGCTTCCCCTGGTTTAGCACTGTTAGTAGAATTGGTCCACACTTGGTGAAGAGTAGTCAGAATTTGCCACCAAGGTGCTAAATGCATTCCTGCTGCGGAGTCCCCCTCCGCAGCAGCATCATACAATCGTCTGCTGACCTCTTGCCAGGCAGGAATTTGCAAAGTGCCATCAGGTGGAAAGTCTGGCACCTTTTCACGGATCCATTCTAACAGAGTCACTAGCTGCGGACCCATCATCACATTCTCTATTAAAGTTTGTGTAAAATGAGAATATAATCCATTTTGCATTACAGTTTTCCATAGTTCTTTAATCATATCCCAGTAAAACACCTGATATTGGCCTGGGTGTCTATCTTGTAATATCACGGGAAATGTGTGCACTCCCTCTTTCATACTTTCTAAGTGCATTCTCCTCCACTCTTCTTTAATCCATCTCCCAATATCATTTTAATCATCGCTACTTTTTCCCTTATTAGCACTCTGCCGCACCAGTCGCTTCTTCCTTTCTTTTGACTGTTCCTTTTTTAACCACAAATCCTCCAATCGTAAATTTAACAAATTTTCATCTTGTCCATCCTCATCCGAGTCCTCTGACTCTGCTCCTTCTAGTTCATCAGAAATATGCTCAGATTCAGCCTCGCTCTCATTCGCCTCTGTCTGCTGAGCAACATCTTGTTTTGTTGTTACATCAACTTCCTGGCCCTTCTCAGTCTCTGACCAAGCTTCCTTAGCAATATCTGCAAGCTGGTTTTCTGCACGCATCTCTTTCAAAGTCTCGAGCGCTAATCTCCAAGTAGTCATAATTTGGCTAGCATTCAAGTCCCCTTGAGATGCCTTTTCCCAAATTCGGTCTCCTGCTGACTCCCACAATCTAACATCAAATATTTGTGTCGAGGTAGCTGAGGTGCCTTGGCTCTTTAACCAGGCTAGCAACAGTCTCAAATTACTTTTTTCATATACAATTCCTCTTTTGTGCAAAATATGCTGAAACATCCTTAACATACTTTTTTCCTCTGCATCCCATTTTTAAAAGTTTCTTAAAATGTCTTAAAGTTTCTTAAAAAATTCCTAAAGTTTCTAAAGTTTCTTGAAATTTCTTAAAATTTTTAAAGTCTCTAAAGCTTCTTGGCTGCTTGCCTGTCTCAGTGTGTACAGGTTTCTAAAGCTTCTTAAAATTTCTTCAAATATTTAAAATCTCTAAAGTTTCTTGGCTGCTTACCTGTCTCAATGCGTACAAGTGTTATCCCCGGGGTTTAGGTTGTCCGCCTAGTCCAGCCGGCAAGACGATCGTTCAGCCAAGACGTCTCCTCTGGAATGCAGCCCTCTTCCATGAGCTGTCATTTTCATTGACCAGTTCCATCCTTATTCTTCCAAGGCTTTGGAACTCCTCCGTAGGGGTCACCATTTGAGGAGATTGAGGCACGGACTCCTGAATTTGACCAGAAGACCTTTTATTAGTCCAAACCCCACGCTTATATATCCTCATTCATAGTTCACGCGCAATGTACTAAAATATCATTGGTTAATCAATACTGTTCACACACTTCTTGGCTACATGTAATTGGTTAATTACTAAGCTACAAACACACTGAACTTCTTGCATTTTTTTTCTCTCTTCTTTCTTATCTCTGTGAGTTTCATGTTCTCAGCCAGCTGCTGAGACATGGCATCGCGCATCTGCTCCAGCCTCGCTTCATATCCTGTTTTTCTTCCAGGCGTTCAGCCAACATTTTCTTACTTTCTTTCTTCTTTAGCCTTCAAGGTCCTTCACAGGCATCGCGGCCTCCAGCACCTGCCACAAAGCTCTCTACACTGAACCAGCCTGGGTTTCATATATCATATGGGGATGCTCTTGTCCCTTCTTCTGCAGGTGGCAAGTATGAGAACTGCTGTCAACTTCAGTGCCTCTGTGAAGCCCACACTGGCTGAGTCTCAATATTGCAAAAATTGAGCTTGATATCTGCTCCTAGGCACAAAAACAGTATGAACCCAGAAGCTGTGGTAGGAAGGCAATTTTGTTACCACTTGCTCCTTAAATTATTAAAAGGATGCCCTCTTTCTGTTGCGTATATATTTCTGAGAGAAAATAGCTCTGGAGTAGGCTGAGGGATTATGTGGATGAGAGAAAGGGACATCTTATATGTCTTGACCTTGCTGTGAATGAGCTGGTGCTCTCTGTCAGATGTGCTGTGAGGCACAGAGCGTATTTGTGACTGCGACTTGCACAGAAAGTATGTGACATAGCAGGGCCCTGAAGCTCAATTTCCTGATCACCCTAATTCTTTAACTTCTTTTTAAGAAGATGCCCTCCCTCTGGCCTGCCCTGCTCCCTCACTGGAGGCAGTAGAACAAGCCCTGGTCAGCGAGGCCCATGCCCTGCTGGCCTGGGGAATCCCCATCTGTGACCTCCAGGGAGCTGTTGGCCTTTGCAGTCCCCTAAAATTACTGATCAGCCTCATCCAGACTTCATTTTGCTGTAGCACACTGTATTGGTTTTACGTGACAAGGCTGAGGGAAAGGGGTGATGCAGGGGTGGCCTCTGTGAGAAGGCGGCCAGGGGATGCTCCGTGTCAGACACATGACAGTTCCAGCTGGCTTGGCAATGGACCAACTGCTGGCCAAAGCTGAGCCAATCATCAAAGCTGGTGGTGCCTCTGTGAAAGCATATTTAAGAAAGGGAAAAATGCTGCATGGCAATGTGAGGAGTGATGGGAAAAAATGTGAGAAACAATCTTGCGAATGCCAAGGTCAGAGAAGAAGGAGAGGGAGGAGGTGCTCCAGGCACTGGAGCAGAGATTCCCCTGAAGCCCGTGGAAGAGACCATGGTGGAACGTTGTCCTGGTTTCAGCTGGGATAGAGTTTATTTTCTTCTTAGTAGTTAGTACAGTGCTGTGTTTTGGCTATGATGTGAGAACAATGTTGATAGGACACTGATGTTTTTAGTTGTTGGGTGATGTTTATACTAAATCAAGGACTTATCGGTTTCTTGGGCCCTGCCAGCGAGAGGGCTGGAGGGGCACAGGAAATTGGGATGGGACACAGCCAGGACAGATGACCCAAACTAGCCAAAGAGGTATTCCATACCATGGGACGTCATGCTGAGTATATAAACTGGGGGAAGAAGAAGGAAAGGGGGGACACGGAAGAAGGAAAGGGGGGGACACGGACATTTGGCATTATGGTGTTTGTCTTCCCAAGTAACCGTTATGTGTGATGGAGCCCTGCTTTCCTAGAGATGGTTGAACACCTGCCTGCTGATGGGAAGTAGTGAATGAATTCCTTGCTTTGCTTTGCTTGCATGTGCGGCTTTTGCTTTACCTATAAATTGTTCTTATCTCAACCCTTGAGTTTTACATTCCTTTCCGATTCTCCTCCCCATCCCTCTGGATGAGGGGGGAGTGAGCGAGCGGCTGTGTGGTACTTGGTGGCCAGCTGGGGTTAAACCACAACAAACATGTATTCCCTACAGCCTGTGGAGGACCTCATGTCAGAGCAGGTGGATATTCCCTGAAGGAAACTGCAGCCTGAGGGCAGGCCATGTTTGAGCAGGCTCTTATGACAGGATCTGCAGCCTGTGGAGAGGGGCCCACAGAGGAGCAAGTTCCCCAGCCTGTGGAGGACCCATGGTGGAGCAGGCTTATACCGAAGGACTGCAGCCTGTGGAGACGACCGACACTGGAGCAGTGGAAAAGTGTGAGGAGGAAGGAGTGGCAGAGAGGAAATGTTACAGATTATATTAGTAAGATGTTCAGCTAATATAAACTTTTCTGAAAGGTTAGGATGTTATCGCTGTCATAACATCCACCAATGTGCAGCAGAGACTGAAGAGGGTGGGTTTTTTTGTCTTCCTTGGCTGTTGTTCAGAGACTGGCTGGGCATTGGTCTGCTTGTGGGAGGTGGCAAGTGATTGTTTTTGCACGGCTTGTTTTGTTTTTTTCTTTCTTTTTTCCTTCACTTATTCAACTGTCTTTATCTCAACCCACAAGTTTTCTTGCTTTTGCTCTTCCTGTTCTCTCCCCCATCTTGCTGTGGGGGTGAGGAAAGTGAGAAAGTGGCTGTGTGGGTGTTTAGCTGCTGGCCAGAGTCAACCTACCCCACATTCAACCCGGCAACTTGTGTCACTTATTTATATGCTCTAATTGGAATCCCACCGCTGCTAGACCTGCGCTGATTTCTAAGACTTTATGATACCATTCCACAATAGTGGAAGAAGGAGGAGAAATACCAAATAATTATTCTACACAGACAGCACAATTACATATTAGAAGTAGGCATGCTTTACAATTTCTACTTTTGATTTCTTACTCTTCCACTAATTTGCACATTCCTCTGCTCCTCCAGAGCATCACAAGTGAAAATGCAGATTTACTCTAGATCAAATCCATCATGCATTATAAGGGACATTTAGGATAAGCAGAAGATAAGGACACTGAATTGACAGCTCTAAAATTCTGACCAAGATTTTCAAAATGGGGATTGCCTTAGTTCATGGGGGTGGAGCTTAAGAAATAACAGGAGAGAATTGCTGCATGCCTTTCCTCCAGTAAAGGGGCCCTCCTCAAGGGATGGAGTTTTTTCAGGCTTTTTTTTCCTAACCAAATTTTTATTACTGTTAAGCATGTTGAAAATATTGGATGGGACCGCAGAACAGCTGGGAAAACCATTTCTTCCCTTAATTCACTTATCCATCCTCTCTGGATGTCTTTGCAGCACTTGGAGATCATGCAAACTTAATGACTTCCTTTCTTGTCCCTGCTTTTTTTTTTTTCTTCTCATTATCAGTGGATCCTGCCATCTATGTCTTGGGGTCTGCAGCGGGTCTACAGACAAGTTAGTTGACTTCAAAGACTTAGCCGTGTACCTTTAAAACAGCCACAAATTGTCAGGTATGTAAACAGGATGTGGAGAACCGGAACTTAGAACCGCAGCATACGGGCACCTACAGCAACAGCAAATAGCAAGCAAGAAGAAGGACACAAAAACCTATCAGGGTCTAACACTTGTACTGTCTAAGATATATAAACAGTTTGTATAAACAATAAAGGCCATTTTGTCCGAACCCAGCCACGCAGACATAGTGTTTTTTTCAGTCTGCCTCGACTTGCGTCACCACAAAGTTCACTAGTGAAAGCACACATACAACACTCTCTAGATTCACAAGCACATGCACATTCACAGATCCCCCGAGTACAAGCACATCCTCCTCTCTCTGTCCAATATCACTGCCCGGATCCCAGGTCCTCTTACCTCTTCATGGGTCCCCTACTTGATGGCTAGTCCAGCTTGATGCTCACTAGCAAACACGCATGCAATCACACACTCATCTCACAGGCACTCCACACTCACAAGTTCCCCTGAGCATTCCAGCATGGACCCTCTGCCCACTTGATAGACCTGCCCAGGTCCAGGGCCTCCTACTCACCAACTAGTCCAGCTTGAAGTTTGCTAGAGAATGACATGGACATGCAGACCAGGTTTGAGGAAGTGTTGAGGGTTAACCACAGTAGGCAGTTAAGCTCCACACATTCACTTGCTTACTCACCTCACAGCGGGATGGGGTAGGGAATCAGAAGTGCAAAAGTGAGAAAAATCATGGATTAAGATAAAGACAGTTTAACACATAAAGTAAAGCTGCGTGCAACAAGCAAAGTGAAATAAGGAATGCATGCTTCCCATTGGCAAGCAGATGTTTAGCCACTTCCTGGAAAGTAATGCTTCATCACATAGAATCACAGAATCATAGAATCCTGGACTATAGGGACTTCATTCTGCTCCTCATGCCAGACATCCAGCTCAGGGGGATGAGTATCCTGAGGGTGACTGGTCTTACTATTAAAGACTGTGGTAAAGAAAGCAATTAATGGTTAATTGGAAAGACATACAGAATCACAGAATCACAGAAGAATTGAGCTTGGAAGGGACCTCTAGAGGGCATGTGATCATAACACCCTTCTCAAGCAGGGCCACATAGAACTGGTTGCCCAGGACAATGTCCAGCCAGCTTTTGAATATCTCCAAGGAGGGAGACTCTATAACCTCTCTGGGCAACTTGTTCCAGTGCTTAGTCACCCTCACAGGAAAAAAAGCATTTCCTGATGTTCAAATGGTACCTCCTGTGTTTCAGTTTGTGCCTATTGCCTCTTGTCCTGTCACTGGGCACCACTGAAAAGAGCCTGGCTCTTTCTTCTTTGCACCTTCCCTTCAGGTATTTATATACATTTGTATTTGGTCTGGCCAGAATTAAGTTAACTTCCCCATAGCAGCCCTCATAGTGCTGTGCTTTCTATTTGCAGCTAGAAAGGCTTTGATAACACACCAGTGTTTTGGCTACTGCTGAGCAGAACTGGCACAGCATCAAAGATCTCTCCAGACCAAACTCTACTGATAGCTGATCCAAACTGACATCATTCTTAGCAATAAAAGCTCAGTGAAAGGAGGAGGAGGTGGGGCATTCATTATTAAAGCATTTGTCTTCGTAAGCAACCACTCCACCTACTGGGGCCCTACTTCCCAGAAAGTGGCTGGACATCACCTGCTGATGGGAAGTAGAGCATAATTCTTTTTCCTTTGTTTTCCTTTGCTTCCACATATGGCCTTTGCTTTTCTTCATTAAGCTGCCTTTATCTTGACCCACGAGTATTTCTTATTTTCTTTCTTTCCCGCTGAGGAGGGGTAGTGAGAGAGCGGCTTGGTGGGCACCTGGCAGCCAGCCATGGTCAATCCACCACAGTCATTTGTGGCATCCAATATGGGACATGAGACAACAGCAGTTTTGAATTGAGTGTGCTTCTGTATTGAGTTTACATGGCAAGACTTTGGCAGTGGGGGGCTACAGGGGTGGCTTCTGTGAGAAGATGCCAGAATCTTCCCCCATGTCCAATAGAGCCAATGCCAGCCAGCTCCAAGACAGAGCTGCTGCTGGCCAAGACTGAGTCAAACAGTGACAGTGGGAGTGCCTCTGTGATAACATATTTAAGAGGGAGAAAAACTGCTGCACAAAAGCAGATGAGAGAGGAGTGAGAAAATGTGAGAGCAACAACTATGCAGACACCAAAGTCAGTGAAGAAGGAGGGGGAGGAGGTGCTCCAGACACCAGAGCAGAGATTCCCCTGAAGCCCATGGTGAAGACCATGGGGAGGCAGGCTGTCACCCTGCAGCCCATGGAGGTCCACAGTGGAGCAGATATCCATCTACAGCCTGTGGAGAGCCCCACGCTAGAGCAGGTGGATGCCTGAAGGAGGCTGTGACCACATGGGCAAGCCTGCACTAGAGCAGATTTTCTGGTAGGACTTGTGACTCCATGGGGGACTCACGCTGGAGCAGTCTGTTCCTGAAGGACTGCACCCCGTGGAAAGAATTCATGATGGAACAGTTTGTGAAGAGCTGCATCTCATTGGAAGGACCCCCATTGGAGAATTTCATGGAGGACTATCTCCCATGAGTGGGACCCCATGCTGAAGCAGGGGAAAAGTGTGAGAAGTCCTCCCCCTGAGGAGGAAAGAGCGGCAGAGACAACGTGTGATGAACTGACTGAAACCCCCATTCCCCATTTCCCTTGCACCACTCAGGGGGAAGAGGTAGAGAAATCCGGAGTGAAGTTGAGCCTAGGAAGAAGGGGGGGGGGGGGGGGGGGGAAGGTGTTGTAAGATTTGTTTTTATTTCTCATCATCCTACTCTGAGAGGGGGAATGATAGAGCAGCTTGGTGGGCACCTGGTGTCCAGCCAGGGTCAACCCACCACAGTGCTATAGTTACAGTAGTTATTAAGCGGCAAGTTTTTGTGTGGTCATGGAGTTTTCTGGCTGCACTGCTTTTCTCTTTATTTTGCCAAACTTGGGAACATGTTAATACAAATAATGGCTATGTGCTTTGCCCTGGCATTGATGCCCTTACTGTGCTGGGGGAGTTGTTTTGTGGAGAGGATGAGGGAATGCATCTCTCTCTTCCCATCTAGGATTGATGTAGGTGTTTTTGTTGTGCAGGCTCCTGAGGTACAGGTTCACCCTTACATGAGCTGTTTAATACTACTAATTAACACTGTTGGCTTATTGTTGGGATTGCACAATCTGGTGTGGTCCTACTGTAAGAGGAGACAACTTTTGGGTGAGGCAATACTGAAACGTACCCTGAGGCATCCAGTCCCTGGGTGGCAAGGTGTGTGGAAGGATCTGGGCAGGTGCCTAGGGCCATTATCACCTCCCATGGCCTGGGATTTCACAGCTGAACAGGGAAGTAACCCTGGTAAACTGGCACACTGCCTGATAGCAGGGTGCCTTGCCTACCCCAATGAAAACCTACAGCTTCTACCACTGTACTGGGGCTTGACCTGTGCCTATTGAGCCACAATTCAGTACTATCAGAGGACTGTGATTGAGGCAGGGACCCAAACTACCTCTGAGAATGCCATGATTGAGACCAGGATGCAAACTACATCTAAGAACATGATAGTTGAGACAGGGGCACAAACTGCATCTGAGAACACCATGGCTGAGATAGGGACCCAAACAACAGCTACAGTAGTTGCCCCAGTAGTGAAAAAAAACAATGGACAAGGAGGTCAACAGGTCCATAGCGCTGATTAGAAAGGGAGGAGGAAGAAGAGGAAGGGTTTGATCAAGAAGCCGATCCTTTGGCAAAAGTGAGAGAATTCAGACTGGAAGCAGAAACTACCAGGTCCCTGACCTCATCAAAACTTATCTGAATATATGCAAGGCTTACCTTTACTCTAGGAGCGTCTGCTATTTAGTGTTTCTGGGAAAAAATTTTGTTTAGTTTATACTAGAACATCATCCATGAAAGAACTTACATATATATGTAAGTTCTTTCGCTGACTTACACTTCTCAAGGTACAACTGCAGACGTGATTTGGTTTTCCCTTTTTCGCCTTCCCTCCTCCTTCACAATTTCCTTGAAAGTATTTGGCTACCATTTCCTTTGTTATCTCATAGAGGAAGCACACAGGAAAAGAAAGACACACACAAAGCTTTTGATCCATGTTCTGTTCTGAAGCAGGCTGTTTAGGAAATGTTTTTATTTTTTACACTGCTTTTTGCTATAAATGGGACTTCCTTACATGTAAAGGAAGTTCTTGTTTAAATATACAAAATTTTGAAAGAAAAATGGCTGGTTTACCATAACCCATAGTGACATCAGATGCTATAAAGCACAAGACAAGCATCCTTGCATTTATGTGATGCTGACTGAGTGCATTTGACGCTGATGTATTAGAGGACCAGGGGCTACAAGAGAAACAATAGCATTGGTTCCCTGTTCTGCTTGTCACCAGTAGGTCTTCACATTAATTCTCAGTCACAGTTGGTGTTGTATTTTGTTCTCCAGCTACCAAGGTAATGTTTCACATGCAAATAGGTAGAGGGATGCTGTCTGATATTTGTAGTTAAGTTTTATTTTGAAATATATGATTTTAAATGAACTTCTGTGGTGGGTTGACCCTGGTTGGATGCCAGGTGCCCACCAAGCTGCTCTATCACTCCTCTCCTCAGCAGGGGTGTGTGTGAGAAAATAAGATGGAAGAAAAAATTGTGGGTCAAGATAAAGGCAGTTTAATAAAGGAAAAGTAAAGGCCGCGCATGGAAGCAAAGGAAAACAAAAGATGCTATTCTCTACTTCCCATCAGCAGGCAATGTTCAGCCACTTCCTGGGAAGCAGGGCTTCAGTATGCATAGCAGTTTCTCCGGAAGACAAATGCTGTAATAACAAATGTTCCCCCTCCTTCTCCATTCCCTTAGCTTTTATATCTGAGCAGACATCATATGGTATGAAATATCCCTTTGGTCAGTTTGGGTCAGCTGTCCTGGCTATGTCTCCTCCCATCCTCTTGCCCACCCCTCAGCCTACTGGTGGTGGTGGGTGGGGAATGTTGGGGAGACAGCCTTGATGCTGTGTGAGCACTGCTCAGCAGTAGTCAAAACACTGATGTGTTATCACCACCTTTCTAGCTACCAATACAAGCACAGCACTATGAGGGCTGCTATAGGGAAAGTTAACTCCACCCCAGCCAGACCAAATACAAGGGTGCTGCCAAAGCTTTTATGGTCAGCCAATCAAAACAGACAATCATCTTCAGTTTACATGTGTGATGGGTTGACCTTGGCTGGCTGCCAGAAGGCCACTCAGCCATTTTCTCAGTCCCCATCCTCATCAGCACAGGGGGAGAAAATAAGATGGAAAAGCTCATGGGTTTTTATAAAGACAGGGAAATCACCTATTTTCATGGGCAAAACAGGCTTTACTTGGGGAAAAATAATTTATTGCTAATTAAAATAGGATAAATGGTGAGAAACAAAGACAAAAACTAAAACAACTTCTTCCCACCTTTCCTTAGACTGAACTTCACTCCTTTATTCCCAACTCTTCTACCTTCTTCCCCCCCCCCCCCCCCCAACAGTGCAGAGGGGATGGGGAATGGGGGGTTGCAGTCAGCCAGTTCATAATAGTTCCCCTCTGCTGCTTTTTCTTCCTCACACTTTTCCCCTGCTTCTGCGAGGAGTCCTTCCCATGGGCTGCAGGTCTTGAAGAACTGCTCTGGCATGATCCTCTCCACAGGCTGCAGGGAATACCTGCTTCACCATGGTCTCTTCCATGGGATACAGGAGAATCTCTGCACCAGCACCTGGAGCACCTCCTCTGCCCCCTTCTTCACTGACCTTGGTGTCTGCAGGGTTGTTTCTCTCACATTTTTTCCCCCTCGCTCCTCTCTCTCTCACACACTGCTGCACAGCGATTTTACCCTTTCTTAAATATGTTATTCACAGAGGCACCACCAGCATCACTGATTGGCTTAGCTTTGGCTAGTGGTGGGTCCATTATGGAGCTGGCTGGAAGTGACTGTCACAGGGGCAGCCCCTGGTCTCTTCTCACAGAAGCCACCCCTGCAAGCCCCCCCTCCACTACCAAAAGCTTGTCATGTAAACCCAGTCCAACATGACAGGCTTCAATTCCATTTATTCACAGAAGACATAAATAAATAATCTTAATTGCCAAGATGTAAAAAATTTAGAATGGCACGCTATTGTTTATGGATGCAAAGTACTGTCCAAGTAATATAATATGTGAAGGATCAGGAAATTTGATAGAAGCTGTTAGGTTATGTAATAAAAGCTCACATGCACACTCGCAAAGGAGCTCAGAGAGACAGTGGCAGGAAGGGGAGCCCAAATAATACCCTGCTTGGCTACTAGGCCTATCACAGGGACCAGCAACACATGAAAGGTCCATGTCTACAAGCCCAGAGGAGCACAGGAGCACAAAATACCATACAGGGACCCAAATTAAGGAAAGAACACCTTCTCCAGGCCCCTCCTAGGGATGTCCCAGGAGACTCATCAGCCCCCTTAATGTAGATACGAAATCCATCAAGATGAGCAGCTCTCCAGATCACCTTTCAGTTGCTGCATAGGGGTATTGGACATAGTATTTGATGCAGGGGAAAAACATTTTGGGATTGCAGAGGACTCATTATGGGATGTTTAGGGAAGGAAGCAAAGGTGGGGAAAGGGAGGGATCTAAGTGATTTGTGGAGGAACAAGTGTGGGGAAATAGAGGCACAATGGGATGAAAAGGGCCAGTCGTATGTAAATAGTTTGCTGATTAGTACAGTTGTCTGGCTTTGCCCTGTGCCTAATCAGTGCAGTCTGTCCTCCCTTATTAAATTCCTTTCTAATTCCTTTCCTGGATGAGGGGCTCTTTGTTCTGTGTGTATATGTATGTATGGGGGGGTGAATGCCAGCAAGTGAAGTCAGATCACGAGTCAGAGGGCACATGTGTCCACGGTGCCAGCAACTGGAGTGGGTATGGTTGTGCGTGTGATCACTAGCAAAAATCAAGCTGGACTAGCAGGTGAATATATGAAATGGCCTGTGAGCAATGGGGTGAGTGGGTCTCCAGGGGCCAGCTCTGGGTGTGAGAGCAATTGTGTATCTCTACGGGCAAAAGCACAGCAGAGATGGCTATGGAACCAAGGGAATCCAAGACAACCCTGTGTGTTAGAGCACCTATGTATCTCTAAGGGCGAGGGCATAGGGGAGAATGGGAGAACTGTGGAAGTGAGACAGCCTATGTATCTCTAAGGGCAACAGCACAGTGGGGTCAGCTATTGGGACTGGGGGAGTCCCAGCTAACTCTTGTAGTGAGACCTCCCTAATTATCTCTAAGGGCAAGAGCAAGGAGTTCAGTTATTGGACCAGAGGAGTCTGGGTCAATGTTTGATGTGAGAGTGCCTGTATATCTCTAAGGGTGAGAGCACAGGGGGGTCAGCTATGACACCAGGGGAGTCCCTACAAAACTGTTTGTGGGAGCTCTAAAGGCAAGACCACAGGGGGTTGGCTGTGGGATGAGGGGTGTCCCAGCCAACTCTGAGTGTAAGAATGCCTGTGTATCTCTGAAGGCAAGAGCACAGGGCAGTCAGATATAGGATCAGGGGAGTTCCATCTAATTATGGGTGTGAAAGTGCCTGTGCATCTCTAAAGGCGAGAGCACATAGGAGTACATGCAAAATAAGGAATTAATTTACTATTTCCCATCAGCAAACAGATGGGAAGTCCTTTTGGTCTAAGGGAGGTTGCTGCCAAAGGGTATGGGACCAAAGGGGTGTCAGGTATTGGGACCTGGAAAATCCCAGTCATCTGTATGTGTGTGTGTGTGCGCATGTGACAATCTATACCAGCAACTGTAGTGGGGCTGCAGCCTTGGGGGCTTGTATGTCCATGTACCAGCAACTGGGGGGACTGGGATTCAGAGGCCAGCTACTAGACAAACTGACTGTCTAGGTCCAGCTGCTGGAGGGATTCACCTTGTACATATGCATATATATACATATATTCTCACTAGTTGAACTCCATCCTGCTCAGCTAGAGAGAGGAGCAGGATGAGGACATTGGTGCTGCCTACATTCTTGTGAGTGCCATGTATATATGTGGTATATACATGTGCTTTGTGTGCATGTGCCTCCTGGGAATACATCTTCAGTCTCACTACTGGTTGGACTGGAAGCCATTGAGCAGCAGCAGCCTCATCTCTCTCAGGCTGTTGGTTCTAGCATGATATATTTTCCTCTAACAGAAGGTAATGAATTCTCCAAGCTCAGAAATTTAGCTAGTTATTTATGTATTGTAATATGGGGTTTGGAACCATATGTGGACACATAAATAAGCCAGTATTTCTCCACAAACTTGTTCACCCAGACACTTGTGACCATGTAGCTTGTATGAAGGCTAATAATCAGTCTTTGTAACAGCATTAAAACTTTGAAGTTTTTTTATTATGTTTAAGGAAAATCAAGGTATACCTTGTACTGTACCAAACATTTGTTTTATTTATTGACTTCTGTTTTCTTTAGAGTTACATTTCACATAATATTATTCTGTCAAAGATTTATTTTTCTCCGTGTGGCAATTAGAAGCTAGACTTATGTTCAGATTTAATGAACTGGTCCCTTTTGTAAAATCTCTTAAGTTAAAAGTGTCCTACAAAGGTGTATTGGGTCTGGCTGTGCCCCCATAGCAGCCTTCATAGTGCTGTGCTTTGTATTAGTAGCTAGAAAGGTGGTGATAACACAGCAGTGTTTTGACTACTGCTAAGCAGTGCTCCCACAGCATCAAGGCTGTCTCTCCAACATCCCCCCACTCTCTCACCAGTAGGCCTGGGGCATGGGCAAGAGGTTGGGAGGGGACATAGCCAGGACAGCTGACCCAAACTGACCAAAGGTTTCAGCTGGGATAGAGTTAATTTTCTTCTTAGTAGCTGGTGCAGTGATATGTTTTGGATTTGGTGTGAGAACAACACTGATAACACACTAATGTTTTTGGTTGTTGCTAGGTAATGTTTATACTAAGTCAAGGACTTTTCAGTTTCTTGGGCCCTGCCAGCCAGAGGGCTGGAGGGGCATGGGAAATTAGGAGGAGACACAGCCAGGACAGCTGTCCTGAACTAGCCAAAGGGATATTCCATACCACATGACATCATGCTGAGTATATATAAGCTGGGGGAAAAAGGTGGTGGTGGGGACGTTTGGCATTGTGGTGTTTGTCTTCCCAAGTAACCGTTATGCGTGATGTAGCCCTGCTTTCCTGGAGATGGCTGTCTGTAGAAGAATTATAGAGGACTGTATGAAAAATTTATTTGTTAAAAGGTTGTAATGATTGTTAAAAACATAAGGTATGAAATGTTAAAAAAAAAAAAAAGGGGAATTGTAGAGGAAGAAGCAGAGAGAAGAGAGAGAGGATGTGCGCCTGGGATGAGGAGAGACTAGGAGAAGGCAGCAGAGGGCCTGGCATGAAGAGTATGTTGGTATGAGATGGTAAAAGACCTTGTTGCAGCTTCATAGTTTGGAGAGTGCTGCGACACCTGCCTGCCGATGTGCAATAGTGAATGAATTCCTTGCTTTGCTTTGCTTGCGTGTGCAGCTTTTGCTTTACCTATCAAACCAGGGGTCCTCAAACTTTTTAAACAGGGGGCCGGCGTGTGGATGAAGTGGCAGGCAGTCATCTGTGGCTGCTTGGTTTCCCCCCCCAACCCCCGGCGGGGGGGGGGGGGGGGGGGGGGGGGCGGGGGGGTTCTGTAAATACCGGGGGCCGGATTGAGGACCCTGGGGGGCTGTATCCGGCCCGCGGGCCATAGTTTGAGGACCTCTGTATTAAACTGTCTTTATCTCAACCCATGAGTGTTCTCACCTTTACTCTTATGATCCTCTCCCCCATCCCACTGTGGGGGGAGTGAGTGACCGGCTGCATGGTGCTTGGTTGCCAGCCGGGATTAAACCATGACATACTGTTGATTAATACTGTTGGCATATTATAGGCTTTTTGGAATTTCGTCTCGTCCTGGTGTAAGAGAAGACAACTTTTGGGTGAGGCAATACTGAAATGTGCCCTAAAGGTGGCCGGTCCCGGGGTGGCAGGGTGTGTGGAAGGATTTGGGCAGATTCCTGGGACGGTTATTACCTCCCATAACCTGGCACTTTACACCTGGACAGGCAAGCAACCCTGGCACACTGACACACCACCTTATAGAAGGGTGCCTTGCCTACCCCAATGAAAACCAACAGCTTCTAGCACTGTGCTGGGGCCTGGCCTGTGCATATTGAGCCACAGTTCAGTACTCTCAAAGGACTGTGATTGAGGCAGGGACCCAAACTGCATCTGAGGACACCATGGTTGAGATAGGGACACAAACAACAGCAACTACAGTAATTGACCCAGTAGTGAAAAAGAAACAGTGGACAAGAAGAACAATGGGGCCATATCAGTTAGAAAGGGAGGAGGAAGAAGAGGAAAGTTTTGATCAAGACACCAGTCCTTTGACAAAGAAATTGGAGGAAGGAGTGAGAGAATATGGACAAGAAGCAGAAACTACCCAGTCCCTGACCTCATCAGAACTTTGAGATATGTGGAAAAATTACAGTCACCAGCCAGGTGAGTGGATTGCTGCCTGGCTGCTCTGATGCTGGGATAACAGGGCTGACAGTCGGCAACTGGTAGGCAAGGAAGCCCAACAGCTGGGATCCCTTGCTAGCAACCGGGGATTTGAGAGAAGAATTGGAAAAGAGGCAGGAATCTGCGGTCTCTGGAGATGGCTCCTCTCAAATGTGAGGGCGAGACATCCATTCAAGGAAGATCTTGTGAACTCCTCAGGAAAGTGGACTACCGCAGACAAAAGCATCCAGTACCTGAGAGAACTAGCGGTACTGGAAGTCATCTACAGTGATCTGGATGATGGTGTGGTCTCCAAAGATCCAGAGGATGTCCTGTGCACACGGGCCATGTGGAGGAAGGTGATTCAAAGTGCCCCAACATCATATTCTAACATCTTGGCAGCAATGTATTGCCCGGATATGGATACACCAACTGTGGAGAAAGTGTCTTCTTGGCTCCAAAACTTTGAAGAAAATCTCTGTACTCCCTTATCCCTATGGGCCAGCACCTTGGCTGTCAAGGGCGCCCCAAGAAAACAGTCCTCTCCTGCTCCAGTCTGAGGGAAAGGGAGCCCCAGGCACATGCCACATGGTGCACTGTGGTTCTTCCTGCATGACCAGGGGGAGGACATGAGGGAGTGGGATGGTGAACCCACCTTTAAGCTGGAAGCCCGTGTACGTGAACTGAGAGTTAAGAACTGTTAAGAAGGGGTCACCCAAGAAGGCTGTCAGCGTAGTGGCTGTAGAGACACAAGAAGGCAATCAGTGCTCTCCCAGACACAGAACTGAAATCGCCTCCCTTGATCCTGGTGAGGGGACTTCTGGTCTGGCACTGCAAGGGTCAGACAGTGAATATTCTGACCAGGAACAGGAATAGAGGCTCCCTGCCTTCAGCCAAGAGGAGGAAAGGGATGACTGGACCATGTGGATCCGATGGCCTGGCACATCAGACCCACAGAAGTATAAGGCTTTGGTAGACACTGGTGCACAGTGTACGCTGGTGCCATCAGGGTATAGGGGCACAGAACCCATCTGCATCTCTGGAGTGACAGGGGGATGCCAAGAATTGTCTGTATTGGAGGCTGAGGTGAGCTTAACGGGACAAGTGGGAAAAGCACCCCATTGTGACCGGCCCAGAGGCCCCTCGTATCCTTGGCATAGCCTACTTCAGGAGAGGACACTTCAAGGACACAAAGGGGTACCAATGGGCTTTTGGTGTAGCCACTGTGAATACAGAGAAGATCAAGCAGCTATCTACCCTGCCTGGCCTCTCAGAAGATCCCTTCGTTGTGAGGCTGCTGCAAGTTGAAAACCAGCAGGGGCCAATTGCTACCAGGATGGTGCACTGGTGGCAAAATCACACGAGCTGAGACTCCCTGGCTCTCATCTGTGAGCTGATGCATCAACTGGAGAGCCAAGGAGTGATCAGCAAGACTCACTCACATTTTAATAGTCCCATATGGCCAGCACAAAAGTCTGACGGAGGGTGGAGGTTAACAGTAGACTATCGTGGCCTGAATGAAGTGGCGCCACCACTGAGTGCTGCTGTACTCAGACATGTTAGAGCTCCAATATGAACTGGAGTCAAAGGCAGCCAAGTGGTATGCTACAATTGACATTGCCAATGCCTTTTTCTCAATCCCTTTGGCAGCAGAGTGCCAGCCACAGTTTGCTTTCACGCAGAGGGATGTCCAATACACCTGGAATCAACTGCCCCAGGGGTGGAA
Organism: Falco naumanni; assembly: GCF_017639655.2. Lineage (NCBI taxonomy): Eukaryota > Metazoa > Chordata > Aves > Falconiformes > Falconidae > Falco > Falco naumanni. The sequence goes on from NC_054079.1 coordinate 27,054,226, forward strand.
GCACAGCCCTACCATTTGTCATGGACTAATCCAAACTACACTGGGAAAGGGTGATGCCCCTGAACATTTACAATACATCAACGATATCATTGTGTGGGGCAACAAGGCAGAAGAAGCATTTGAGAAAGGAAAAAGAGTAATTCAGATTCTTCTGAAAGCAGGTTTCGCCATAAAGAAAAGCAAGGTCAAGGGACCTGCACAGGAGATTCAGTTCTTGGGAATAAAATGGCAGGATGGATGCCGTCATGTGCCTATGGATGTGGTCAACAAGATAGCAACTATGTCTCCAGCAGATAGCAAGAAGGAAACACAAACTTTCCTAGGCTTTGTGGGGTTCTGGAGAATGCGGTTATAGTCAGCTTGTGAGCCCTTCTCCATCAAGTAACCCGAAAGAAGAACTATTTTGAGTGGGGCCCTGAGCAACAACAAGCCTTTGAGCACATCAAACAGGAAATAGCTTGTGGGGTAGCTCTTGGGCCTGTCTGGACAGGACCATCTGTGCAAAACGTACTCTACGCTGCAGCTGGGGAGCATGGTCTCACCTGGAGCCTCTGGCAGAAAACATCAGGAGAAACTCGAGGTCGACCATTAGGGTTTTGGAGTATCAAGGGTATCGAGAATCAGAAGCCCACTATGCCCCACCTGAAAAAGAGATACTTTCAGCATATGAGGGGGTTTGAGCCACTTCAGAAGTTGTTGGTACAGAAGCACATCTCCTTTTGGCACCATGATTGCCTGGGCTACACTGGATGTTCAAAGGAAACCTCCCCTCTACACAACACGCAACCAGCGCTAGATGGGGTAAGTGGGTAGCGTTGATCATGCAACAAGCTCGACTGGGGAATCCCAGCCACCCAGGAATTTTGGAAGAGATCATGGACTGGATCGAAGGCAGAGATTTTGGAGAACTGCCTGAGGAGGTGACTCGTGCCCAAGAGGCACCACCATGAGTTATCAGAAGATGAAAGGCGTTATGCTTTGTTTACTGATGGATCCTGTTGTGTGGTAGGAAACCATCAGAAGTGGAAAGCTGCTGTATGGAGTCCCACACAACAAGTTGTTGAGGCCACTGAAGGAGAAGGGGAGTCAAGTCAGTTTGCAGAAGTGAAAGCCATCCAAGTAGCCCTAGACATTGCTGAATGAGAAAAGTGGCCAGCACTCTATCTCTATACTGACTCCTGGATGGCGGCTAATGCCCTATGGGGGTGGCTACAACAGTGGAAGAAGACCAATTGACAGCGCAGGGGCAAACCCATCTGGGCTGCTGCATTGTGGCAGGGCATCACTGCCCAGGTAAAAACCATGGCTCTAAAGGTACATCACGTAGATGCTCACATGCCCAAAAGCCACGCCACTGAAGAACTTTGAGAGAATGAACAGGTAGACAAAGCTGCCAAAATTGAAGTAGCTCAGGTGGACCTGGACTGGGAGCATAAGGGTGAGCTATTTGTAGCTCGATGGGCCCATGAAACATCAGGACATCTAGGGAGAGATGCAACATGCAGATGGGCTCATGATCGAGGGGTGGACCTGGCCATGGATGCCATCACACAGGTCACCCATGAATGTGAAATGTGCTGCAATCAAGCGAGCCACTTGAGTAAAATCTCCCTGGAATAGAGGGTGGTGGATGGGTTTTTGATATGGCGACACCTGGCAAATTGACTGTATTGGACCACCGCCATGAACATGCCAAGGCAAGCACTATATACTCACCATGGTGGAAGCAACTACTGGGTGGCTAGAAACATACCCTGTAAACCATGCTGCTGCTCGAAACACCATCTTAGGCCTTGAAAGAAAAATTTTGTGGCAGCATGGTACCCCAGAAAGAATTGAATCAGACAATGGGACTCATTTCCAAAATAACCTTATAAACTCCTGGGCAAAGAAACATGGCATGGAACGGGTGTATCACATCCCCTATTACTCACAAGCCTCTGGAAAGATTGAGAGCTATAATGGACTGTTAAAGACTATGCTGAGTGTTGGGCAATGGGGCATGGAAGAATTGGGATACAAATGCAGCAGATGCCACTTGGTTGGTTAACACCAGAGGATCTGCTAACTGCCCTGGTCCTGCCCAAACAAAGCCCCTACATACTGTGGGAGGAGATAGGGTCCCCGTAACACACATAGGGAAATGGCCAGGGAAGGCAGTGTGGATTGCTCCTCCCATGGGAAAACTCATTCATGGGATTGTCCTCACTCAAGAACCTGGGTGTACTTGGTGGGTAATGCAGAAGGATGGGGAGACCCGGTGCGAGCCTCAATGAAATTTAACCTTGGGGGAAAAATAAGCTGTGATGTGAGTTGTACGTTGTAGGAAGCAATGCAGCAGGAGTGACCTGAACCGAAGAGGAGTGAGATTTGCAAGGAACCAGACGAGTGCAATGATGACCCAAACCAAACTGGTGCTGGTGCCCAACAATCGAACATACTGCTTCTCCTGTCCTGAGTACCTATCTTGACAGATGGGGCCCAAGTTATAGCCTATTGTAAACATCTGAAGGAGTAGAGGAAGCTCATGGAATGGAAAAGTAATTATCTATCAGTTAAAGGACAGGGGATAGCAGTTAATGAGAATGTATAAATCTATATGTTGGGTATAAAGATGGTTTAAGTCTGTAGTTTCAGTTGTAAGTGTTGGTAAGAAGGAATGTCAGTAATGAGAATGAAATACAATGGAATGGTTAGAAAATCTATATATATATGTATTAAGTTATGTGGGACCTAAGCATGACACAAATGGTATGGAATAAGGGGTGGAGATTGTATTGGGTCTGGCTGAGCCCCATAGTAGCTCTCATAGTGCTGTGCTTTGTATTGGTAGCTAGAAAGGTGGTGATAACACACCAATGTTAGGGCTACTGCTGAGCAGCAGTGCTCACACAGCATCAAGGCTGTCTCCAACATTCTCACACACACCCCAGTAGGCTAGGGTTGGGCAAGATCTTGGGAGGAGACATAGCCAGGACAGCTGACCCAAAGTGATCAATGGGATTTTCCATACCATATGACATATGCTCAGATACAAAAGCTAAGAGAAAGGGGAGGCATTCGTTATTTATGACATTTTGTCTTCCTGAGCAACCACTACGTGTACTGAAGCTTTGCTTCCTGGGAAGTGGCCAAACATCTTGTGACCTTTGCTATTGCTTCATTAAACTGCCTTTGTCTTGACCCACACGTTTTTTTCATCTTATCTGTCACCACCACCCCATTCTGCTGAGGGGCGGAGTGATAGAACAGCTTGGTAGGCACCTGGTGTCCAGCCAAGGTCAACCCACCGAAGAGGGTCCCCCATGGAGAGTCGGCAAAGTCAAAACAATCACACTAATATGGCTACATGCCGTGCTCTCTTTATTAAACAAACAGGTCATATTTATAACTTAAACCGACCATTCACCTGACTTTACACACAGGTGAGTGGATAAAAGTCTCTGGCCATGCGGGCGACCATATCACTGATTGGTGAGCATGCTGCAGGCACCTGATCAGAGTGTGCTGATGAGAGTGTGTTGATTCCGTGGTTCCCAGGACCTGCTCTGCACCTGGCTTCTTGTTTGTGCATAGCTTGTTTTCTTTCTCCCACTGCTTGTTCCAAGGACAATTTAAAGTTGCTCTGCAGCTTCAACTAACAGGCCTGGGTTGTCCAACCTGGACAATGGTAACATATGTCCTCGGTCCTTTAAAAATTCCTCTACATATCCCCCTTTTTCTTTTTGGACAACCCATGTCTGTTTCACAATAGATGTTAAACCTTTCTTCACAGAAGAAAATAAACAGCCAAAAATTAAAAACATTACAACAATGATTATAACCAAGTGTATTCCTTTCATCAACAACGTCTTTAACCAACCTGTTATCCCCAGTCCTCTCAACCATTCATCGAAGGGATTAACATCAGCAAGAATATACTTCATGTTTCCCTGCAGTTGTGACAACTTCTTGTGCATCGATATGGAATGATCGGAACGGTTCACACAACACATCCCTTCAAAATCCTCACAACCGTGTCCATGTGCTAATAACAAAACATCTACTGCAGCTCTATTTTGTAATGTAGCATGCCTAACACTATCTACATCAAGCAATAACGAACTTAAAATCTGCGATGTAAGATTAAATTGTTTCTCTCCCCAGCATGCTAACCTTCATATATCCTTAGCATTTAATGCAGCCATTGCCCCTGGCATAAATATGGAGGCTAGGACATTAGCTATTACTGAATGTAGATCGACTCTGTCATTACATTTTTCATCAAAGGTGCACAGTGCCCTCCGTGATCTATGAGATTGTGGAGTCATTTTCAATAAGTCTTTCATATGTGGAGCAAAGAAACACCCTAAATAACATGGTCCACCGACAGGATACAAAGGAATACCTGGCCACGCTCTGTCCCCACATATCAAAAAGACTCCCGGTGGCAACTGATAACCCCCTCATACATCTACATGGAAACCCCCAGTTTTCAATTCACCCCAAATAGGTGAACCGGTTAGATTTTGAAACCCTATATAAAACCGCCATTCACCTTGACGTGTTAGCCATAACTGCCACGGGTCACCAAACCAAATAACTCCAGTGCCATTCACGGGTTGAAGTGGTGATGACATGTGGGTACAAGTCTGCCATACCAGTTGCAGTAACATTAACATATTCAACAGGTACAACGCTAGCCAATAGGTCTAACTCCTGCAAAGGTAAATGATGTGCCTGGTTTAAATTCTCAATAACCGTTTTCTGCCACGCTGCATTACGCATAGAAGGCCAAACATACTGCCCATTTGGACTCATACATGTACCATTCTGATTGGAAGTCAGATCCACTGTTTTAACATTCCAAAACCCATCAAAATCTGTTTCATTCTATTGCAGGGGAATACCAATTAAACAAGTTCTAAAGGGGTTGTCTGCCTGTTGCAGACTTAAACAAAAGTCTGTTACTCCCATGATATTTATTTGCCCATGTCACCCATATGTTTTTCCTAGGCAAGATGTCAAAAATACTTTGGCCAATGGCTAAAAAAATTCATCAAGACCGTAAACCAAGTCCACCACTCAAACATATTTAGTCCTACAATTTCCACCTTTTTTTTTTTTTTTTTTTTTTTTTACATTCCACTCCACAAATCTGTGCCTTCACAGATTCTGATGATGTATACTGTCTCCAATCAGCATGGTATTACACTAGTCGTATGCTTTCTCTTGCTTCATGCCCGGTTACTAATCAAACACATACACTCTTTTCACCATTTACATTAAAGCTTTGGCTTACAGAACCGTTTCACCACACATAGCATACATTGGCACAATACCCATGGGTTACATCCCTTACAACATAGACAGTTTATTCCATCTGCTCGCTCTGAGTCTTCTGATCTTGACATACAGGTCGCACAAACTTGCTAGGGACCCATCTAGGTCCTTTATCTGTGGAGATACAAAAATAACCTCTACCGATAAATAACACCGGATTAGGTCCTTCCCATACACCTGAAGCCATATTTTTATACAGAACATTCAAACCAGGAACTGTAGTTGTTTGGTTCCCTCGCGCTGTTTGGTGATGTATAACAACAGGTGGTCCCTCTCTATCCTCCATAAGGGAGAGATAGTTTAAGGTAAACAACACCTTAGTCAACCATTTAATTACATCTATGTCCTGCGATACTTTCTGTCTCTGAAGATAATCCTTCAGGGTACGGTTTGCCCTTTCAACAACTGCTTGCCCTGTTGGGGAGTGAGGAATCCCTTCGACGTGTTTAATTCCCCAAGCTGTCATAAACCTAGCGACTTGTTGACTACTATATGCTGGACCATTGTCTGTCTTTATTTCTACAGATACTCCCATGACAGCAAAACAAGACATTAAGTGTCTCTCCACATGTAATGCCTTTTGTCCGGTTTGTGCAGTGGCCCATACAAAATGAGAATAGGTGTCAATTGTGACATGCACATACTTAAGCTTCCCAAAGTCAGGTACATGAGTTACATCCATTTGCCAAACCTGAAATGCCTTCAGACCTTTTGGGTTAGTGCCCACCCCTAAACCAGGTCCATGATGACTACATTGAGGACAGGAGCGAACAATACCCTTTGCATCTGCTATGGGTATTTGATACTGTCGATGTAAAGACTTTGCATTCTGATGAAACATCTCATGGCTGTTACGAGCTTCTTCAAACTTACTTGTTGGAGGAGTTATTGCCAGACAGCTGACTGCTTCAGCTCAAGCATTACCTTCGCCCAACCCAATGGTCCACTGATGACTTCTAATATGCATAATAGAAAAATTCATGTTTTCTCTGTCGAAGAGTACTACGCAGTTGTATAAGCATTTCACCAAGATGTTGGTTCTTTGTCTCTCTCAACAAAGCATCTTCAATGCACTGTACTACAACTACATACAAATGAGTCTGATACAATGTTTACAGGTGTGTTGTTCCAGCTTCCTAATGCCTAAAACACTGCTTTCAGCTCTAAGGCTTGAAGGTTGTCCCGTGGTTCACCGGTGATCACTTGTTTCTGCCACTGATTATCGGATTGCCAAACACACGCAGCCTTCTTCATCTTTCGTCCTGCATCTGTGAACACCGTTGGCCCTTCAAATGGTCTTTTTGAGCATAATGGTCTCGCAATCCACTGGTAATGTTCTAACATCTTCCAGAGAGGGCATTTGGCCAGTTGTTGTGTACAACACCTGTATAGCCCATCAAGGCTTCCTGTATGGCTGTTGAATGTCACAGGAGCCACTCAGAATCATCACCACGGGCTGGAATACTGATATCTGCTGGTTCAGTCCCATCAATTTCAACAATCCTGTCTCTTCCTTTTCTCACCAAGGCCGCTATTGCTTCAGGGCGACTTAAAATACGATGTCTGGGTTGCAATGGCAAAAACCACCACTCTAAAATGATCGCCATATTTTCCCCTTTTTTCTTTTGCCATTGTAAAATAAGGGCAAAAGGTGAAGTGGCAGCATTACAAAACAAAAAGGATAACGGATGATTCGCTATTTGGCAACCACACCAGCCAGTCTGAATCTTGCGGGACACAACTTCTAGGGCAGCCCGCTGCTCTGGTGAACAAGTTTGAGGACTGTTGGCTTCGGTGTCATGCAACCAGGATCAGAACAGTTGCAAATCATAATTAGTGAGGCTCTTTGCATGTCATCAGAGTGTAAGGGAATCGTGCAGAAACAGTCTTTCAAGTCTATCACAATTTGCCAATTCTGAGGGATCTTCATAAAAGGCGGAAGAGCAGGTTGCAACACTTCCATCGCTGAAATCTGATCATTAACCTTCCATAAATCATGCCCCAATTATGTGCATCCAGATTATTAACCCCTACTGGACAAGCTAACGAGCTAGTTCACCTGCCAATCACCCTCCAAAATAATATCACAAACAACACCAGACCAATGCTGTAGAATTGGATCTTTTCTCGAGTTCAGCATCGGTGGGGTAGTTGGGCTTACTGGAGGAACTACATGTATTGAAGTAGTAGGCAGGTTCATTTTAACTCACTTTTCCAGGTTTCTTAATCTATCTATTACCTCCTGTAAGGATTTCTCTGTATTGTTATCACAAAGCTTCTCCCCGCCTTCCTCCTCAAATTCGTCCGATGATGTTTCAGAACGAGGAGGTTACGTCATCGGACGGCGCTTTTGCGCCCCCCCCCCCCCCCCCCCGCCATTTGACCTACGAGCTGTAGCCACCCTCCTTTTTGGCCTTGCTCCACCCACAGCTCCAATTGGTGCAGCAGGACTCGCTGCTCCTTCTTTCTGTGGAGGCTCAACTGCCTCTTCCGCTTTCGGCTCAGTTACAACAGACCCCAGAGGAGTAACTTCCGGTTTGTTCGCTGTCTTATCGAAAAGCTCCTGTACTGTTGAACACGCATGGGCAGACATACCCTTGGGCATGAGTATGCCCAACTCCGAAAAATGTAGCCAAGAGAGAAGGATTTGGTGAGTCACCCTTCTGCTCTGTTGATTTTTCTACCACATCTCCCCCCAACGCTTCTATAGCTGCCGCTGCTAATTTTTTTCTCGCCTTCATAGTTTCCAGAGTGTTAACTATCGACCGCCACGTAGCTCCTAACGCTTTAGCTTCTTTTCCTTCTTTACCTCCATCGATTGTAGTATCCCAGAGGCAATTTCCCACTTCTCTCCATTCCGTAATACTAAACAATAACGCGGGCTTGAGGATCTTATCCTTTTTTCGTGCCCAGTGAACTCATGTCTCCACTTCTGTTTCTTTAACGCCCTCCCCTCTCTTAAGGAGGATTCTAGTTAACAGTTTAATTGCCACGTCTAATTCCATCATGGTCTTCCTCAGAGCTCCTCCCTCTCACAGAAAGGGTATCAGCAGAGAAGCCCCGCCGCACTCGTTGCGGTCTTCCTTAGTGCCCTCCCTTCTCTCAGATAGGATATCAGTGGAGAGCCCTGCCGCGATTTACTCTACGCGGTTTTACCGCCGGCGGAGGTGCGATCTGCAGCTCTACACCGAACTCTGGACTCCGCTTTTCGCCTTCCAGGTTCTGCCCGCCTCCGACCTCCAGCTCCCTAATCAGACAACGTCCCTTCGGGTCCGATGCACGGAGACTGCCTCATTTAAGCGAACCACATTTAAGCGACTAAATGGGTCCCTGTTCGGGCACCATACGAAGAGGGTCCCCCGTGGAGAGTCAGCCAAGTCAAAACAATCACACCAATATGGCTACATGCCGTGCTCTCTTTATTAAACAAACAGGTCATATTTATAACTTAAACCGACCATTCACCCGACTTTACACACAGGTGAGTGGATAAAAGTCTCTGGCCATGCGGGCAACCATATCACTGATTGGTGAGCATGCTGCAGGCACCTGATCAGAGTGTGCTGATGAGAGTGTGTTGATTCCGTGGTTCTGTTTCAAAGAACGTCTTCAGAATTTCTTAGTGATTAAGTATTCTTTATTGTCGGCACCGGGCGTACGGGGGATCCTTCCACCAATCGTACCCACTCAGAGGGGCAGACTATCTTATATTTATATAATGAAACAATGAATATTCCATTAACGCCTATACATATTCATTACCTGAACCCGCCTACCCTCGCTTCGTATGCTAATTAGCTTATCAGTCTTTCACGCTTGCGCAGATTCTTCCAAAAATTGTGGGCCGGGGTCTTTAGAATGTGGGCAGTGGTCTACGGGAGGAAGGCTGTAGGTCTTCCTCATGGTGTACTTTTCACCTTTTGCTCATTATGTGATGGTCTTGCACATTTGCAGTGTTCTTATCAGTCTGAGGTAATTTATGCCCTTGCTGGCCATCTGCTTTTCTTGCTTAATTATTTCTTTTACCCTTATCTGTCCTCTCCTGCTGAAGTGTTTCGCTAAAGTTTTAACACAGGAGGTCAGCAGATAGGCGGATGTCTAACAAAGGATAACAGAACAGACACCACAGGTAGATGAGTAACATGTGGCGGTACATGATATCTACAATTGTTACAGTGGCTAACAAACATAATGTTTATTCTTTAATTCTATTCTAAAGTTCATTCACACTACATCACTTTGAAGCATATGCTTTGCTGTGTTTCAAAAGTGATGAGTTGGCAGACTTGTAGAAATCTTTCCCAGGGTTTTTACAATACCCCTTGTAGTTTTACTCAGGGACATCCAGCTGTCCCATTATCTCCTTGGTAGGGCAGCTTGCTTTGCAGATAAGGAGGACAGCTCTCCTTGCAGAGATTTGCAACTTCCTTGTCAGAACAGTCTATATGATCTTTCAGACATTTTAACCCCTTTGTCGCTATACAATTACAAGCTTATTTATGCATTAAAATGAATATTGTTTATGAATACAAACTTGACCATATTATTTACAGCTTATTCACATCAGTTCCCAGGACCTGCTCTGCACCTGGCTTTTATGTTTGTGCATAGCTTGTTTTCTTTCTCCCACTGCTTGTTCCAAGGACAATTTAAAGTTGCTCTGCAGCTTCAACTAACAGGCCTGGGTTGTCCAACCCGGACAATGGTAACATATGTCCTTGGTCCTTTAAAAATCCCTCTACAACCCACCACACTGGATATGAACAAACTATGCGATAAAATGCAATGTACCTTTATTTTGCTTATTTAGTTGTGAGTGTGTGACCCATATGGCAGGAATATGCCTTCTAAGCTGGCTAAGTAGCTGCACAGTCACAGTGACAAAGTTCAGTGACAGTAGGCAGAGAGGGACTCCTCCAGAACAAGAATACTTGGGGGGCTTAAATTAATCCTGAAACAGGTTTTTAAATGCTGATTTTAGAGGAAGAGTATTCACATGACTAAGCTGATTAATCAGCGTGGAAGTTAAAATGCTAAGGCTTGAGCGGGCCTCTTGACTGAACTCTCACCCTGTCTCCTGAAACAGTAATTATCACTGTGTAACCTTTATGATAAATTAGTCCCTGTGCTAAAGAAAGCAGACTCCAGACTGGCCTTGAGCAGTTCTGTGGCCTTGCGTATGTAACAGAATGTGAGTTATACATATCTGTTATCTGTATTATGCATAGTGTCTCTAAGTATCCACTTTACAGGGACAGAGTTCACATCAGCAGTCTGTTTGCTGCTATGTTCTCTCCCATAGCTATAGTAAATAAACTGCTTCTGACCCGACCAAAAATTTGTATTCCAGTTATTCCATGACATAATCTGATGCCATGACTTGGATTCACACATCTTGCTTCACCTGGGAGGACTGCAGACTGCTCCCTGCCAAAACCCCTTGGTGCCACTCAGAAAGGTGCGGGACCTTTCGACATACCCGTTGGCTTGTTGAAACAGTGTGCAAATTAGAAGGAGCGACCCCCCTTGTACCTGGCGCTGCAATAAACATACTTGATTTATAACTCTCCTCAAGTTGTAGAGTTCAATTCCGCATGTCAATTTGATGACCCAGGTGGGACAGTCTCTGTCCAGCTGCGGGACCTGCTGAGGATGGGACTCGTCTGGGTGCCCCTGAGATTTCTTGGGAGGACTCTCCTCCTCACCCAGATCATGGCAGGGACAGACAAGGACCATCATTGGAGGACCAGTTATGTTGTAATTGGGTTGGGGATACCTGTTAGTCGTGAGGAGACGTCCTATGCGAGATAAAGAGCGATGGTGCTTGCCCCTGGAAAGGTTGGGTATGGTAATTTGGGTGCTCTCCTTGATACAGTAGCAAGAAGGGGCCTCTTGAGGGGTAACTTAGGTTTTCTCTGGAGTGGTGTGTTTTGGCCATGGTAATTTGGGTTCTCTTCAAGAATGTGTTTTGGTCATTTTGTCATCTGTTGTAAAATTTGGTACCATGTATTATTTGAGACCTCTTGTTTATATTTGATGCTCTGGAATGGCATAACGTTGTTTGAGTTCGGAATTTCCATTACAAAATGGTATTTTTGTTATCTATCTGAGTGAGCAGAGTGAGTGAGTGTATAACGAGCCCTTTTGTGTGTTTTGTGCAACTGAGATGTAGCTCAGCTACGAAGCAAGTGCTGAAACCTGTAACTTCCAATAATTTTTAACTGTATTGTATAAAGTTGAAATGGGAGGTCAACAGAGTGGGGAAATAGTAAAAAAGAGCCCTTTGGGTTGTATTTTGGCTCATTGGAAGAATATAGGAGGAGCTCCAAGTGGGAGTGTGAATCTGAAAACATTGATAAAATATTATAATCAATGGTGGCCTTTATATATTTTAGAAGATCAGGAAAATGTAACACCTTGCTACAGTTAATGCTATTTTTAAGATGACAAGGAAAATTGGATGAAGTAATGTATGCAGGTATGTTTTTCACATTGAGAAGTCATACAGAGTGTGGCGGAAGGAGTGCAGGATTAATATAGCACCACCCAATCCTTTGATTTTGACTCTAGAAAAGGATAGGGAAAAATTGAGACCTAAACTAGAAAGATGTTCTTGTTGAATTTTTTGTGAAATATGTGATTGCTATGTTTTGTAAGAAACAGCCTCAGGTTGTGGCTCCTCCTGTGGAGCAACCGGGGTGAAGCACGTTGTGAGATAAAAACTTGCACTAATGTAGGACCTGAAGTGGGGGGGAGTAAAGGACCCTATGGAAGTGTTAAAGTATTGGGGTGAGTTTGTACAAAACCCCATACTCACTCGAAGGTGCGACTGAATCATGCTGGACGCATGGCAGGGTGTTTTCTGTTTGCCTGCAAAGGCATGATATGTAAGAACACAGACTTAAAGCAACAAGGAGCAGATTTGCATCCAGGGTACGAAAGGGTTAAAGCAGAAGTGCTGTTGCAGAGGCAGGCATTTGTAACCGCTGCAGAGCAGGAAGAGCTCTCCTGCCCGAATCCTTCAGAAAGTGAGGAGGAGGGGGTTGCTGTTGCTGACAATAGAACAGAAGGACCCGAAAATGTTACCCCAATTGCTGCACGCATTTGTAGTGCAACGGGACCGGTAACTGGCACCTTTAGGGCAGGCAATGGGACCAGAGGGTCGAACAAGAATAAAGGTGAATTTTTGATGGGAGATTTAGATGCTTGGAAATCAGTTGTGAAAGACTCTCAGGATGATCCAATAGGAGTAGAAAAAGGTTTGAGTTGATTGTTACTGGGTAATTGTGATGTAGAAAAATTGATAGAAGAAGCATGGAAAGTGTATAGCAGGTGGGACAAGAAAAGCTGGGTCATGCTGTAGTTGCAGCTATGGTGGCTGCTTTGGGAAAAGTGAAAACTGGTAGAGGGACTAATATGAGAAGATGAGGCAGAGGAGGAATGTCAGGCAGAGGTGAAGGGGTGAATCCCTCTCCTGTGGGACCGGATCAGTGTGCATATTGTAGAGAAAGTGGGCACTGAAAGCTAAAGAACCATCAGGGGGTTTGGGTGACTGGATTAGAACTAGACTGACGGGACTTGGAGAAACAACCCTAGTGGATCCACTGGTTAAATTAAAGCTAGGAACTAGAGAAAAACGAGGTGGAATTTTTAGTGGATACAAAAGCAACTTATTTGGTGTTAAACTTCAGTGAGAAAAGAATTTGTTACAGTTGTGGGAACTACTGGCCGCCAGGAAAAAGCATTCTGAAACCTTTAAAGTACAAATAAAGAAAACAAATAAGAATGCCAAATTCACCAAAATCTTAGTTGGGATGAGATTTATTAGAACATCTAGACATTTAGAGAAGGAGAAATGGAACTAAAAGTTAAAGATGATAAATTAATTGAAATCTTGAGCTTATCTTTAATTCAACAGAAAAGTGGAAAGGAGAACTTCCCTTGTTGCAGATTATCTTAAGATTTTACTGAATCTTTCTATATTTTGTGTTTATGTAACAGTTAGTTATAAGAGCATTTTGATTTTAAGGAGTTAACCTCCATGTTAGAATTATGTTAGCACTTATTAACCAATGACATATGAATCGCTGTGCTGCTTGTTATCCGAGACTGTTACTTGAAGTCCCTATGCTATAGACCATAATACCCTTAGTCTTTACTCTCTAGACCATAACCAGAGCACCTAGGTTCTATTGTGTATAGGATGAGTTACTGGACAGCTTAGCAAGGCCGATATCCAGCCGTCCAACTTGGCAACAAAACTTACTTTTAAGGTGTCCTGAAGTGAACTACCTTCATTATAATACTAAAAATCACACCCACAGGTCAAGACGACCCTTACCCAGGTGAAGACCCTTCCCCTGTGCAAGCGTAGTAACAGAAAAAGATGACACAGCAAATATTACAATTATATGCAAATTTCTAACCAATCATTGTAACTGGGAGTGTACGACCTTGTAATTTTGTGTATAAATGTAATGGTAAAATCTACACAGGTGTGCTTAATTTGTGGAGATGCCACTGAGCACCCAGCGCTGCAATAAAGGAATGCCTGCTTCTTAATACTACATTGGTTTCAAGAGGTTTGATTCCCGATTTCAGTGATAGTGTTGATTTAAAGAACGTAGTCAAAATTTGTTAGTGACTAAGTATCCTTTATTGGCAGCGCTGGATGCACGGGGGATCCTTCCGCCTAATGTGCATGTCTAAAGTAACTAACTATCTTATATTTATACCATAAAACAATGACTATTCAATTAACGCCTATACATAGTTATTACCTAAACCTGCCTACTCTCGCTTTGTATGTTAATTAGCTTATCAGTCTTTTGTGCTTGCGCAAATTCTTCCAAGAATTGTGGGCAGTGGTCTTTGGGAGGAAGGCCTTAGGTCTTCTTCAAGGTGTACTTTTCACCTTTTGCCAGAAAATGCTGAGCTGGCTGAGTTGGCTGTTTTCCAAACCTGCAGAACCAGTTTCAACCAATTCTCGCTTTATCTGTCTTTCCCCCCACTGGGGTGTTTTAGCTTAAGTTTGATCATAACAGAAGGACAACAGATAACAGGATGTTAGCTTAGGTTTCAACAAAAGGTCGACAGATAACAGGATAGCATTACAAGATGTTGACAAACAGAATACACATTGAGGATGTCATTATTCTATCCTACAGTGAATTCATACAATATCTGTGTCAGCTAGGTTAAGTAAGCAGAAAGGTTTGAGTGGGGTATAGAAATGAAACAACAGGTGAATGGTATGGTCACAGGGTATTTAGATGTGTCAGGTAATATGGGATCCAAGCATGATGTAAATGGTATGGAATAAAGGGTAGAGATTGTCCTGGGTCTGGCTGGGATGGAGTTAACTGTCTTTGTAGCAGCCTGTATGGTGCTGTGCTTTGCATTTGTGGCTAAAACAGTTTTGATAACACACCAGTGTTTTAACTATTGCTATAAAGTGCTCACGCAGCATCAATGCTTTTTCTTTCTCCCCCCCTCCTCCCCCCCCCAAAAAAAAAAAAAAAAAAAAAGTCAGTAGGATAGGAGTGAGCTAGACATTGGTTGGGGACATAGCCAGGACAGGTGACCCAAACTGACCAAAGGGATATTACATATCATATATTTTGCATGCTCAGCAAAAGCAGGAGGAAGGGGGTATGTTTGTGGTTATGACAATGTCTTCTGAAGCAACTGTTATGTATGCTGAGGCCCTGCTTCCCAGGATGTGGCTGGACATCTGCCTGCAAATGGGAAATAGTGAATGAACCTCTTTTTGCTTGTGTATGAGCTTTAGCTCTCTTTAATAAACTATCATTATCTCAGTCCGCAAGTCCTTTTATCTTCCTTCTATTTTATCCCCATCCTGCAGGAGAGTGAGAGAGAAGCAGGGTGTCTGCTGGCCAGTATCAACCCACTACAGCTTTTTATATTATTTATAGTGTTTAGAAGTTTATCACTCATGTTTTACAAGAGTTGTCTTGCATAAACTGATATAGAAAATAATCTTGCAAGTAACCTAAAACTCTGCTGCAGGCAGGAATTGCATAGATAACAGGAACCATCAATATGCAAGCAGGAGCCCTATTGTCTGCAAAAGGCGGTTTGAAGCTCAGTCTGCTCAGCATTCCGAGGAGGGGGCTGTTAGCACTGATGCAGATGAGCTCAACAAGAATGTAGATAAGGAACCTTCTGACAAAGACGTGCTAACTGTGAAAAGAAATAAACTGTTGAAGAGATAAAACTCAAGGATACTAGAAATCCGAGCAAAAGTAGGGTAAAGGTAATTGTGGTAGTGGAAGATCGCGACCTCCTACTCAAATATCTCCCCCCCCAGGAGGCGAATCCCCAGCTCGGGGAGCATGCGTAGTGAATTAAAAAGGAGCTGTACCCTTAAATCGAAGCGGGAAAGAAACTAACCAATAATTAGTTAGGAGGCGTCGACTTTAGGCGGAACTAACCAACTTAACTGTATACATGTGCATTGTGAGTTGAACTAGGTGTGCAAGTTAGGAGGAATGATCTTCCTTGCACCCAGTGCTGCAATAAACATACCTGCTTTATAACCTTCCATGGGTTGTGTTTTCACAAGTCAAAGCTATGTATGATTTGGAAGTAGGTGAGTTTCTTTTTCCCACATAGAGAATACTGGATCAGTGCCTCCATAGGTAGGAAGTCTGAAAATCTTGGGCGCTGCAATCACCATCATGGGCCCTGTAGTTCAAGTGCTGTGTATCGCTATGCAAGTGTAGTAGGTGGGTTCCTATGCCAGTTTATATCATGCAGCCTGCTAAGCTGATGAAGCTCACCATAGGAGAGAGCATAGCTGGAGGGCAGTAGTGCTCTTGCTTTCCTTTAAGATGCCTGTAACTGGCTGCAGTTTTGATATCAAGGAGATGATGGTTCTTTGTGAAAGGCACAGACACTTAAGGTTAATTAACTAGCTTATTGTGTAAAGAACATAAGTAGTAGAAAAGGTGTTTGCAGTAATAGTAATAGAAAAGGTGGTAACAATCTTATGTCCCTTCTGATGTTAATAGAAGCAACAGAAAAGGTAATAGCAGTCTTGCTCCTTTCTGATGCTGGAAACCCCAGCTATTGCAGCATCAGACAAGCCCCTTCAGGGTTGATCACAGCATGCTGTCCAGAATTCCTGTCTGTGGCCAGGTTTATTGGCATTGTGGTCTTTAGAGCTTTTATAAGATTTTCTTACATGTAAAGAAATCTCATAATTTCTGCTGTCAGGTAAAGGAATGTTACATGTAGATATGCTGCTTAATCTCAAGATAAGATATGTAGATGACATCTATGTGTACTAAGTAGGAACCATGTACAGGCTTCCCCATTACAGTTAATCAGTTAAGTTCATCCAGCTGATGAACTGAAGGTTCACTGAGGTTCACTGTCACTGAGGTTTGTTGAGACGCTCCACCACATCTTCATAGGAACAAGTTAAAGACAGTCATGGTATGTGCTGTAAGAAACTATGGACTAGGGTATTGTTTATTTAAATTTATGTTAAGTCCATATGTAAATGTAAAGATTAGACAACAAAAGATAAGATAACCACCAGGTGTCCAGGATGCCACTTGTGAAAAGATAAGATCACCGCCAGGTGTCCAGGATGCAACCAGGTGTCCAGGAACCGACAGAAACAGGGCAATGAGACAAAGGAGGAAGACCAGCAGGAGGCAGAAAACGACCCCCCTAACAACAAAAGCATGACTCCACTACCTCATGAACATGGAAGTAAAGATGTATAAAAAGGGACTGTTTGAACTGCTCAGTACGGCAGTTGGCGGAGCGCAGACTCCCCTGTCGTCCAGCGCTGTTTTGCTCATATTCTACTTGCTATAATTAATAAAATTTTAATTGGATTATGATCCGTTGTGGTCTCAATTTATAACAATTTCTGGTGCCGTGACTCGGATAAGGAACGGTGGGCTTTGGTCCTCCGGGGAGGCGCCCCGCGACATTTCACGGCCCCGCGACCAACAGCTTACTCCAACCTTACCGACGAACCTAAATTCTAGAATAATGAGCAAAGGAGAAACCGGTAAAATCCCATAAAAATTCTGTGCACGGGAGTCCGGACGAAGACGCAGGACGTGTAAGTATATTGCGAATTTGTTCGCAAGGTTTGCCGTTCGGGCGGGATTGGGTTTCCTGGAATATAATGAGTGAGAGGTTCGATCTACTGAACCAAGCGAGTGTGGACTCTTAAGTACTGCGTTTCCCATCTCCCGCGAGGGACTGGGCCAGGAACAAGGGGAGCGAGTGAGTGTATGTTTGTGGATATTCCAGAAGATGGGGGCGAAGGGCAGCAAGCCTTCGAATCCCATGGGATGGGTACCCACTGTACCTAAGAATACCCCTCTGGCATATATCTTAGACAATTGGAGATATTTCCCTGGAACCCTAGGGAAAGATAAGCAGAAGATGATAGAATATTGTACTAAGATATGGGGAGGGAAGAAGATTTCTAAAAATGTCTTTTGGCCAGTCTATGGGTCAGAAGAAGATTGGGTAAGACAACAATTAAACCTCTGGGTTAATAATAAAAAACCCCTTAACCCGGAAGAGAGTCAATATGCGGAAGTGTGGCTAGAAAGACCAGGAGCTAGACTTTATCAACTGAATGAAGTAAAAATTAAACAAAGAAAAAAGAAGGAAGAGTTAGACGAAACCCTTCTAACCCCCCCTCCTTACATTCCTCCTCCTGCTCCCGCAGAGGTCCCCAGAGCGCCCACTCCCCCACCAGAGTCGGAACAGGGGTCTCCCCCTCCTCCTAGACGTGTAACTAGAAGTCAAAAAGGGGCAACTCAGATGTACCCCCTAAGGGAAATACCCATGGGGGGACCTCAACCTGTGATCGGATATATTTCCATACCCCTAAACTCGGCTGACCTACGAGATTTTAAAAGAACCGAGATGGGAAACTTAATTGAGGACCCACTCGGAGTGGCAGAAAGATTAAATCAATTTTTGGGACCAAATCTTTATACTTGGGATGAGATGCAATCTATCCTTGGTCAATTATTTACTACCGAGGAAAGAGATATGATTAGACGAGCAGGAATGAGACTGTGGGATGCTCAGCATGCCCAGGGGCCCCAAGCAGATATTAAATGGCCACTCCAAAGACCTAATTGGGATAATCAGGATCCAGTGCATAGAACTCATATGCAGGACCTGAGAACTATAGTAATTCAGGGGATTAGGGAAGCAGTACCCCGTGGCCAGAATATCAATAAAGCATTTAATGAAATGCAAAAGAAAGATGAAAGCCCTACTGAGTGGCTGGAACGACTGAGGAAAGCCCTTCAGCTGTACTCTGGGGTAAATCCAGACGACCCTTTAGGGCAAGCGCTCCTCAAAACTCAGTTTGTGGCAAAATCATGGGAAGATATCAGAAAGAAGATTGAAAAGTTAGAAGATTGGCAGAATAGAGGGTTGGATGAATTATTGAGGGAAGCTCAGAAAGTCTACGTAAGGCGGGAAGAAGAGAGCAACAAGCGACAAGTAAAAATGATGATAGCAGCGGTCAGAGAGGATCGCAAAGGGCGGACTGGTGAACACAGATCTGCTGGAACGAAACAAGGGAATGTAGTAGTAAAGAAGGAACAGAGATGTTGTTTTTACTGTGGAAAGAAGGGACATATAAAAAAGAATTGCAGAGAAAGGATCAAGGATGAGGAAATATTGAAAACGGAATAGGAGAGTCAGGGGCTCTATATCTTAGGGGACCGGAGTCATCATGAGCCCTTGATAAAATTAAAAATAGGTCCCCATAAACAAGAGTTCACCTTTTTAGTAGACACTGGGGCTGAAAAATCAACTATTAAGCAAATACCTGAGGGATGTAAAGTTTCCCCTGAAAAAGTACAAGTAATTGGGGCAAAAGGAGAACCCTTTAAAGTAAGCAAAATCAAAAATGTGGTATTTGAAACTGAAAATAAATTTGGAATGGGTGAACTCTTGCTCGTCCCTGAAGCAGAATTTAATCTGTTAGGACGAGATTTAATTGTTGAATTGCAATTAGAAATTAAAGTGAAAAATCAAGAGCTAACAGTGTCTGCTTATCCTTTGACCGTGGATGATCAAAAACAAATTAACCCCGATGTCTGGTACTCTCCGGACACAATTAGTAGACTGGAAATCCCACCGATTAAAATCCAAATTTCCGAACCCCACATACCTGTGAGGGTAAGGCAATATCCCATATCCCTAGAAGGACGGAGAGGATTAAAACCAGAAATTGATCGATTGTTAGCACAAGGAATCTTAGAGCCTTGTATGTCACCCTTTAACACCCCCATTCTGCCTGTAAAGAAACCAAATGGGAAATATCGGCTCGTACATGATTTAAGAGAAATAAACAAAAGAACTATCACCCGGTTCCCTGTAGTAGCAAATCCATACACACTGCTAAGCAAGCTAGGACCCCATAACTCCTGGTACAGTGTGGCTGATTTAAAGGATGCCTTTTGGGCCTGTCCACTGGCAGAAGAATGCCGTGACTATTTTGCCTTTGAATGGGAAGACATAGAGACAGGCCGTAGACAGCAATTGACATGGACCGTGCTTCCCCAAGGGTTCACAGAGTCCCCTAATCTGTTTGGACAGGCCCTGGAAGAGCTCTTAAAAGAATACCAGGTACAAACGGGAAACGTGCTGTTACAGTATGTAGATGATCTGCTCATAGCAGGGAATAATAAGGAGGATGTAAGAAAAGAAAGCATTCGACTCCTAAACTTTCTTGCACAAAAGGGCCTACGGGTATCACAAGAAAAGTTACAATTTGTAGAGGAAAAAGTGAAATATTTGGGGCATTATTTGTTTAACGGCAAGAAGATATTGGATCCAGAGCGCATTAAAGGAATTCTGGAATTACCTATGCCTGTCACTAAGAGGCAAATTCGGCAGGCATTAGGGCTATTTGGGTATTGTAGGCAATGGATAGAGAACTACAGCTTTAAAGTTAAATTCTTATATGAACAACTGTCTAAAGACAAAATACCCAAGTGGACCCCTCAGGATCAAGAACAGTTTGCCAGTCTCAAAAGGGAGCTAAGTCAAGCACCGGTTTTAAGCCTCCCAGATTTAAAGCGGCCATTCAATTTATTTGTTAACATACATGAAGGAACGGCATTCGGAGTATTAACTCAGGAATGGGCCGGACAAAAGAAACCGGTGGCATACTTATCAAAGCTGTTGGACCCTGTGAGCAGGGGTTGGCCGAGTTGTTTACAAATCATTGTTGCTGCTGCCTTATTACTTGAGGAAACGAATCGCATTACCTTTAATGGAGAAGTTGTCTTATATGCGCCTCATAACATCAGGGGAGTGTTACAACAAAAAGCAGAAAAATGGCTTACAGATAGCCGATTATTAAAGTATGAGGGAATACTTATAGAATCCCCTAAACTATCTTTGAAAACTATTGGAGCAGTTAACCCCGCTGAATTTTTGTACCCAGGAGAAGGTAATGAACTATTGCATAATTGTTTTCAAACAATTGAACAACAGACACGTATTAGGCCAGACTTAGAAGAAGAAGAACTACAATGTGGAGAAATATTATTTATAGATGGGTCATCACGAATAATGGAAGGTAAACGATTGTCCGGATATGCCATCGTTAAGTTGGAAAAAGGAGAATTTAAGACAATAGAATCAGGCCCGCTGAGTGCCAGCTGGTCGGCTCAAGCCTGTGAGCTGTATGCATTGTGGAAAGCATTAGTGTCACTGAAGGAAAAGGATGGAACTATATATACAGACTCACGCTATGCGTTCGGAGTAGTACACACTTTTGGGAAAATATGGGAGGAAAGAGGATTCGTTAACTCACAGGGAAAAGAACTGATACACCCGGAATTAATTTGGCGAGTTCTGGGGGCATTAAAAATGCCAAATAAAATAGCAGTTGTACATATAAAGGGACACCAGCGAGGTACAAGTTACCAAGTTAGGGAAAATAATGCAGCGGATACAGAGGCAAAACGAGTTGCAGGCAATTATAGTACGATTTTAACTATACAACAAATACCTGTTAGTAAAAATTTGAGTTTTGAGTCTGCAGAAAAGGAAAAACTAGAACAAATGGGAGCTAAGGAACAGGATGGTAAGTACATATTGCCAGATGGGAGAGAAGTTTTGCCGAAGGGCATAGCATTCGAAATATTTTCAAAAATACATAGTAAAACACACTGGGGAACCCAGGCGTTAGTTGATCATTTCAATCAACAGTTTGCCTGTATAGGCGTATATAACATAGCAAAGGCAGTCACGGCGACCTGTGAGACCTGTCAAAAGGTTAATCGAAATAACCTGAGACAAAAACCTCTTGGAGGGCGTTCCCCAGCATACAGACCTTTCTCACACATACAAGTGGATTTTACTGAACTACCCAGGGTAGGGCGTTACAAATATTTATTAGTAATGGTGGATCATTTAACACATTATGTTGAGGCTTTTCCTACCTCCAAGGCAACTGCTAACCAAGTTACTAAAGTGTTACTTGAACACATCATACCTCGATATGGAGTACCTGAAGTAATCGACTCGGACAGAGGAACATACTTTGTGTCAAAAATTGTTAGAAATCTAACAGAAAGCTTGGGTATTAAGTGGGAATACCATACGCCATGGCATCCACAAAGTTCGGGAAAAGTTGAAAGGATGAATGGGGAAATCAAAACTATTCTAACTAAATTAATGATAGAGACCAAATTATCATGGATTAAGTGCCTACCCATGGCACTATTAATTCTCAGAACTAGACCCCGAGCGGATGTGGGAATATCAGCATTTGAAATGGTGTATGGAATGCCCTATAGAATTGAAAGCCCACAAACAAATATTTTAATTCGAGACCGTGCGATAAATGAATATGTTTTACAATTAGCAGAACATCGTAACAAGCTTTGGGAACGCGGACTGATTGTGCAACGACCCCCGTTGGACTTAAAAATTCACAATGTTAAACCTGGGGATTGGATATTGATTAAAGTGTGGAAGGAAGAAACCCTAAAACCCAATTGGGAGGGACCTTGTCTTGTTCTGCTTACAACAGAAACGGCTGTCCGAACTGCTGAGCGTGGATGGACTCATGCCAGTCGCATTAAAGGCCCAGTGACGAGACCCCACTGGAAAGTAATCAGTACACCAGGTGACACCAAGATAACATTGAGAAGATAAAGTTATGATAGAGACTTTATTTGATTATTTTGCTGCATTACCTTTTGGTATAAAGTGTGTATTGCTGTTTATATTTGCTATAATTATTTTTTTTTAATTATTTATTATATATGGAAGCGTACAAAGTGTGTTGAAAGAAATTGCTAAACTTATGCAACCACACAATATTGAATATAGAAGATATGCTGATGCAAATAATATATGCACTCTAGATATATGAATTAGGTGTAATAATTTGAACTACAATTGCTATCCATTTGCTTGTTTTAAATGTAAGGTATGCCAGGATAAATGGTGGACACACTGTGAATTCGGATACCCTCCGACAGGAGTTTGCACACAGTGTTGGAAAATCCAAAGAACTCTTACTGAGTAGAAATTAAAACAATTAGAGTCTAAACAAGAAATTATTTGAGAAGCACATGAGTGGTGGGAAATTTTTGCCAAAGGAATAAACCCTCAATATTATTGTTACCACTCCACCGAACCAGTCCCCTTTGTAGCTGAAATCTTGGCTATAAAGTGCAAAGGGAAGTATTAACCGTGTCTTGCTTTGCCCCATTAGTTAAAGCTGCAAAATAGGAAGCCTATGTAAACAGGCAGAAAGCCCAAAGCAGCTGTTCTCCTGAAGAATTCCCTTGCTGCCGAGAAGATGGTACACCTCGTGGCTCGAAGCAACCGAGTCGACGGGCAAGGCAGAGGAGGAACATACTGCGGAGAAAAGAACCAGAATAATGGGATGCAAAAGCAGCAATGGCCGAAATTCCCCAGGACTGGTAAAAATATACTCAAATTGGCAAAATTGACAGACACCCTTTTCCCTGGTATACCGTTAGTTTTGTTATTGATAACGACCCAAGCAAATGGAAACCCTCATGAACCTTTTAAATGGACCTTAATCAGGTGGGAAGGACAAGTAACCATTCAGACTCAAGTTACTCCAGGAGCCCCTAGTTTTCTCTGTGCGCTGTGTGATCTCATACCAGTAAAACCCTGCCTGAACAAACATGGATTTTATTTTTGCCCTAGTTCGAACCATGAGAAAGGATACTGTAATTACCCAGGACATTATTATTGTGCCTACTGGGGTTGTGAAACAGTAGCCTCAGATTGGGAGGTTGACCAAGACAAGTATTTATGGGTAGTGTGGGGTCCTTTCGGATGTGACCCACCGAAACATGGAACAAATGGAGGTTTTTTGAATGAGGGTACATGTGACAAAATCTACATTAATGTGACACACCCAGAAGATGCAGGTTGGTTGATAGGAAAAACATGGGGGGCTAGACTTTGGGAATCAGGAACCGATAGGGGAGGACATTTCCTTATCAAAAAGGAACCGATACCTCATGATCCTTTACCAGTAGGACCAAATCTGGTTCTGAATCCACCTACTTCATCTGAAGAAAAGGTTGCCCCCATAATTGTCGTAACCCCTTCTCCAGACTCCCTTTCAAAAAAAAAAAAAAAAAACAAAACAAAAAACTAATGACACTGTGACTGAATTCTCCTTATCCAGGGATCTAGAGTTGTCAGAATCTAAAGACCCCTTATGGAATCTCATGCAAGCCTCTTATCGTGCCCTTAATGAAAGCAAACCAAATTTAACTAAGGAATGCTGGTTATGTTATAATGTTAGACCACCATATTTTGAGGCAATTGGAAAACCAGGTAGGATTCAATGGTCTAATGGTTCAAACCCACGAGAATGCCCATGGGATGACCAGAGGAACCATACGCAAGGAATTACTATTCAATTAGTAACAGGCCAAGGAAAATGTATAGGTACAGTGCCCGAAAAGTATCAGCCTTTGTGCAACCGAACAGTCACTAACACCAATATAGAGAAACACAAGAATCAAAATGACAAATGGGCTATCCCGACACCAGGAGCTAAATGGGTTTGTTCAGACATCGGAGTAACGCCTTGCCTATCCCTAAACGTGTTTAATCAATCTCAGTTTTGTGTACAGGTGATTATTGTCCCTCGTCTGATCTATCACACCTCTGAGGAGGTGTTACGCCACTTTGAAGGAGACCTGAATAGACAAAAACGAGAGCCAATTACAGTGGTAACCCTAGCTACACTGCTGATAGCGGGCGGAGTTGGAGCAGGTACAGGCATAGCCTCCCTAGTAAAAGGTCAGGAATTACAAAGTTTGCAGATGGCTGTAGATGGGGATTTAGCAAAAATAGAACAATCTATCCAAAATTTAGCCACTTCAGTAAAGTCTCTATCAGAAGTAGTGTTGCAAAATAGAAGAGGATTAGATCTATTATTCTTAAAGGAAGGAGGGTTATGTGTAGCTCTCAATGAAGAATGTTGTTCTTTTGCTGACTGTTATAAATTGAGACCACAACGGATCATAATCCAATTAAAATTTTATTAATTATAGCAAGTAGAATATGAGCAAAACAGCGCTGGACGACAGGGGAGTCTGCGCTCCGCCAACTGCCGTACTGAGCAGTTCAAACAGTCCCTTTTTATACATCTTTACTTCCATGTTCATGAGGTAGTGGAGTCATGCTTTTGTTGTTAGGGGGGTCGTTTTCTGCCTCCTGCTGGTCTTCCTCCTTTGTCTCATTGCCCTGTTTCTGTCGGTTCCTGGACACCTGGTGGCATCCTGTACACCTGGCGGTGATCTTATCTTTTCACAAGTGGCATCCTGTACACCTGGCGGTGATCTTATCTTTTCACAAGTGGCATCCTGGACACCTGGCGGTGATCTTATCTTTTCACAAGTGGCATCCTGGACACCTGGCGGTGATCTTATCTTTTCACAAGTGGCATCCTGCACACCTGGCGGTTATCTTATCTTTTCACAAGCGGCATCCTGGACACCTGGTGGTTATCTTATCTTTTGTTGTCTAATCTTTACATTTACATATGGACTTAACATAAATTTAAATAAACAATACCCTAGTCCATAGTTTCTTACAATCCCCCCTTTTTCTTTTTATCCTATTATTGTTTATTAGACACTGCTTTCATTCTCGGCACTGTGAACAAACCTTTTTCCACAATCCCAACATTTATCATAACACTCACAAGGTAATACCTCACAATTACAATAGGCATAGTTTTCGCGTGGCATAACGCATTCACAACAATCTTCATCCTCATTAATAGATACACTCTTATATTTTGCCCTAGACCTCGTAATTAAAATAAGCAATTTAGCTATGTCAAACCGTTCTCTAATAAAGTGTAAAATATAGCGTAATATACAAGGCCCAAATATAAGTCCCAGAATCAACATAATAAGTGGTCCTGCTAAAGCAGACAACAAAGTGGTTAGCCAAGGTGAGATATTAAACCAGTTTTCATACCATGACCTGCCCGCCTCACGATCTTTCTTACGTTGATCTAACCTTTTCCGGAGTTCAGACATGGTGTCCTGGACTAATCCCGTATGGTCAGTGTAAGAAACTATGGACTAGGGTATTGTTTATTTAAATTTATGTTAAGTCCATATGTAAATGTAAAGATTAGACAACAAAAGATAAGATAACCACCAGGTGTCCAGGATGCCGCTTGTGAAAAGATAAGATAACCGCCAGGTGTCCAGGATGCCACCAGGTGTCCAGGAACCGACAGAAACAGGGCAATGAGACAAAGGAGGAAGACCAGCAGGAGGCAGAAAACGACCCCCCTAACAACAAAAGCATGACTCCACTACCTCATGAACATGGAAGTAAAGATGTATAAAAAGGGACTGTTTGAACTGCTCAGTACGGCAGTTGGCGGAGCGCAGACTCCCCTGTCGTCCAGCGCTGTTTTGCTCATATTCTACTTGCTATAATTAATAAAATTTTAATTGGATTATGATCCGTTGTGGTCTCAATTTATAACAGTGCTCAAGTTATGTAAATTACTCATGTTAACATATAGGGCTCTACAACTGTGGTGAGTTGATCCTGGCTGGCAGGTAAGCCTCCATCCAGTTGCTCTCTCATTTGTCCCCAGCAGAATGGGAGAGATAATCAGAAGAGCAAAAGCAAGAAAAAAGAACTCGTGGATCAAGATAAAGACAGTTTAAGTGAAGGGGAAAAAACAACAACAACAACGAAATCCCACAAGTGATGCAAAAGAAATCACCACCAGCTAATCCCCAAGCAATGACTACTTTGGAAAAAGTCCCTTCCAGCTTTATTGCTGAGCATGATGTTATATTGTATGGAATATCCCTTTGACCAATTCGGGTCAGCTGCCCCACCTCTGTCCTACTCACTGTGGAGGCAGAGGGAGAAACAGAGAAGACCGTGACATTGTGCTAGCACTGTTCAGGAATAACTAAAACACTGGTGTGTTATCAACACTGTTTTGGTCACCAATCTAAAATGGCACCTTATGAGCTGCTATGAAGAAAATTAACTCCATCACAGCCAAACCTCGTACAACAACCAGGGTACTACGTTCTACTTGAAATCACTATCTCCGCATTACAGTGTCTTCTACAGTGGTTCACTACAGTTGTATACTGGAAAATGTTCTTAAATTTAATAAACACAATATTTCAGTTTTGCTTTCCAAAAATAGTTATAGGTGTGATATAGAAGCTATGCTCCAGAGTCCTATTAAGTACAAAGATGAATATTAATGGTAGGTTGGTAAAATGCTCCTAATTGATACAGTAGTTTTTATTCAGGAACTAACAGTTATTCACCCAGAACAATGCTGAATAGAACATAGCTCAGAAACATGAGAGGTTCTTAATGGCAGTTAGTCCACTGTGGAAAATGCATATACAATATTTATTGCAGGGCCAGGCTTGCAGCAGCCCATCAGGGTGAAAATTTGGTCTTGCTGAGGCTGGTGTGAGATCATCTATTGACTCCTAGGATAACAATCTCAAATTAGGTTTTTATTTCAAAACTGTTGAGGGCATGACATTCAGCTTTAATTGGGACTTTTCATAAGCTAGTTAATCCTTTTTTATCATACATAACTAAAATTCAATTAATATATTTGGTTCAGAATTTTAGTTTTTAATAAAATTAATAGTCCTCTTGATATGGAGAAATAGTGTGAAATGGGGACAATGGACATCGATCGTGATTGTATATGTCTGCTCAAGGAATGTGGGTATGGTGACTGGTCATGGGTGCGGTGTATGGTCACATAGGCACACAGCTTTGAGGAGACACCTACCCTTCTTACTCTGACAAAGGGGCTATTTATAAAAAGGATGAGAAAAGGATGAGAGACATTCCAATGTTATCTAGAGGGAGGAAGTGCTAAGTCTCCTTGCTGGAGAAGATCAGATGGTCACAAGAACATGAATCACCTACAAACCTGCAAGACCACCACATTCCAGGCAAAGGACTGATAAGCTAATTAACATAAGAAGCCAGAGTAAGTGGGTCTAGGTAATGAATATGTATAGGCGTTAATTGAATATTCATTTGTTTTATTGTATAAATGTGAGATGGTTCCTCACTTCGGGCATGCACCCTTGTGGAGGAGCGATCCCTCCGTGCATCTGCGTGCAATAAACATACCTACTTTATAACTTTCGAGTCATAGAGTCTAATTCCGCACATCACTCTGGCCATTTTATCTTGAAACTCAGAACATAAGATGTAATAACCTTTAGATTTTCTTCTAATTACTTCTTCCCTTTCTTTGAATTCCCTGGTGGCATGAAGCACATCAAAACAGCATCAAGATACTAGTTATGTAGCAACAAGTTTGTTTAATTTCAAAGTTTTGCTAAGCCTATTGGATTTTTGTCCAGCTGGTTGTATAGCCTGTCATGTTGAACATACCAAGGAATATGTCCCTGAAAAAAGATCAAAAGTTCACAGCAACTAGAGAAGAAAGACTTCTGAGGTTACTTAATTTCTTTATTACCCTGTCAGTACAAGGCCATTTCGCATCACTCCCCAATTTATACAAAAGCCAGCACTGATTACAATATTTAATCCATTTCCTTCTATTTTCGGTGCCACCCTGTCCTACGATATCCCTCCAATGTTTTAATATACAACCCAAAGGCGATTTTTCACAGGGCTTATTCCTTCCATTTCCTATTTTGCAATTTTAATTGCTTTGTTTTTCTCCGGCCGCCTTAGCCACCCAAGGTCGGAAACGCGGACAGAGCTCCTTACTCGTTTTGCACTCAAACGCCTGTCTCAAGCACTCTTGCACTCACACTCAGTCAAAATAATTAAGCTATACACGGAAAATCAAAATGCGCATCTCAATCACACCATTCACACTCTTCGGGCAGCCCTCAGTCACACAAGCAGTATGTTATACGGTACCGTGCACTTATGTACAACTTTTAGGAACACTGACAGTTCACAAAGTATGCATTTCAATGAACAATTGCCAAAAAACAAACAACAAACAAAACCCCAATTTTTCCTGGTCTTAAGCAGTGTTAAGTTTTCCGCTATTTGCCACGAATTACCAGAATATTATTTTTCAACATACATTTCATAACTCCAAGTTTTGAACATGTAACAAGACAACACATAGAACAAACAAGACACAGAGCGCTACTTCAGTTATTACATTCTAGGAATTCCCCAATTCTTAAGACAACCTAAAGGAAGTTTTTAGCTTCCCCCTTTTTTATTATTTTTTTTTCCTTTTTTTTTCCTACGCAAAAGTTTCCCTTTTACTTTTGCTATGAGGTCCCTCTTGTTCCTGTGAGATTCCACCTTTTTCCGTCCCGCCCCCCGCTTTCCCTCACGAGGCCTCCGGGCTTTTAGGAATGGCAGTAACCTCGGGTTTGCTCGATCTGCCCTCAAGATCGCTAGCGGCCACCCCTTGGTCAGCAAACCCCCTCCCAAGGTACCTTTCCTCCTGGGGACTACGCTGCGCGCCGGACGTCTCCGTGCGTCTCACCAGCCGCCCCGTTTCTAAACATACCGTTTTATCCGCGGATCCAGGGGTTTCTCTTCTGCTCCCGGGTGAACAGCTGAGAAGAGGAGGCTCCTCCGAGGAAATCTCCCGGGGCGTGCCTAGGAGCGTCCGCTCCACAGCTGGTCCCTCAGCCGAGCAGAAATCCTCCTGGCTGGCTCGCCAAAACTGACGTGCGGAATTAGACTCTATAACTCGAAAGTTATAAAGTAGGTATGTTTATTGCGCGCAGATGCACGGGGGATCGCTCCTCCACAAGCGTGCATACCCGAAGTGACGAACCATCCCACATTTATACAATGAAACAAATGAATATTCAATTAACGCCTATACATATTCGTTACCTAACCCCCGCTTCATCAGTCCGTTTCCTGGAATGTGGTGGTCTTGCAGGTTTGTAGGTGATTCATGTTCTTGTGACCATCTGATCTTCTCCAGCAAGGAGACTTAGCACTCCCTCCCTCTAGATAGCATTGGAATATCTCTCATCCTTTTCTCATTCTTTTTTAAATAGCCCCTTTGTTAGAGGAAGGGCAGGCGTCTCCCCTTTGTTAGAGGAAGAAGGGCAGGCGTCTCCTCAAAACTGTAGTTGTCTCCTCAAAGCTGTGTGCCTATGTGACCAGACACCGCACCCATGACCAGTCACCATACCCACATTCCTTGAGCAGATACATACAATCAGGATCGATGTCCATTGTCCCCATTTCACACTATTTCTCCATATCAATCCCCCCTTTTCTATCAAACTACGTAAATTCTTTTACTTAAGCAGTCTTCCCGAATGATATAAAGCATCATACATAAGTGTTACCCTTTTAAACATTCTCCAAACCCACAAATATAACATAATGGCTAGTATTAAGGAAATTCCTAAACTGATCAATAAGATCACAATGGGGTGTACCATAGTGTTAAGAATTGATTCATCTTTTCTACCTGGCCACTTGATTGTGGCCGGTATGGGGTATGTAATTGCCAATCTATTCCTAGATGGTGGCTGATCTGTTGCACTATTCTGGACACAAAATGTGGTCCTCTATTCGAGGACATTACTGCTGGGACTCCAAACCTAGGTATTATCTCTTGGAGCAGTATTTTGGTCACTTCCCGGGCTTTAGCAGTTCTGGATGGGAAGGCTTCTGGCCAACCTGAAAAGGTATCTGTTAGTACCAATAAATATCGATACCCCCCTTTTCAAGGAAGTTCCGAGAAATCGCTCTGCCAATGTTGCCCTGGAACATTACCTCTACTAATGTTCCCTAGTTTTATTTTATTTGCTTTATTGGGATTATTGCATAAACACATTTCGCATTGCTGAGTCACCTGTTTTATTACAGTATACAAGTTTTGCCCTATCAATTTCTGATTTAGACTTTTATATAAAGCATCAGCTCCCCAACGCGTCTTATTAATAATAGGGCTGTGGTCCATATTAAATTGGATGGTACCACTATATGACCATCCCTTAAATAAGTCCACTTACTTAACTTTATTTTATCATTCATGTCCTGAATTACCTTTAAGTTTTCTTTAGAATAGTTTGGCTCTTGATCTGTACTTACAGTTTGGATTTTATCGCCTGGTATTAAGGATAATTCCTCCTTTCCTACCTCCTCTGTTACTTGTCTGGCCTCATGGTCGGCCAGGCGGTTTCCAATTTCCAAATCAGTGCCTCAGAGTGGGCCATTCCTCACATCAAGGTCTGGCATGGCATATGTTCCCACCGCTCAATGCCAACTGGGTTGCAGCCAGCAGCGGAGCTCAAGATTCTTCTTGGTGGCAAACACAGAGGCCAACCCAGTCTTGCCCTTGACTATGGTAGGAGGCACCTGACCAACCTTATTCCTTGTACTTCGTTGTCAATGCAGAGTTTCATCTGCACATCCCATAACAAGTCACTGTCATGGCAAAACACACAGATTTACATTAGTAGAACTACTACAGAGTGTATTTTATTTCACTTTTTCTGCCAATATCCCCACAGCCTTGCTGACCAAGGGATATTGTTTTTATCTGAACTGGGCAAGCCTCCCCCTTATCATTTTTACTGTAGCAGGTAAAGCATTTTTCACCTTTTATTTTCGGATACACCTGGTTAAAAATTTATTTTACTTCAAGGAGGTCCTCTTTTCCTCTTTTCTGTTGAATTAAAGATAAGCTTAATATTTCAATTACTTGATCATTTTTAACTTTTAGTTTCATTTCTCCTTCTTTAAATGTCTAGATATTATAATAAATCTCATCCCAACAAAGATTTTGGTGAATTTGGCATTCTTGTTTGTTTTCTTAGTTTGTACTTTAAAGGTTTCAGGATGTTTTCCTGGTGGCCAGCAGCTCCCACAACTGTAGCAAATTATTATTATTTTTTACTGAAGTTTAACAAATAAGTTGGTTTCGTATTCACTAAAATTCCACTTCATACCCATTCCCTGCCCTAAAAGGGGCCGTTACCGGTCCTGTTGTACTGCAAATGCTGCAGCAATTGGGGTGACATTGTCAGGTCCTTCTGCTCAATTGTCAGCAACAGCAACCCCCTCCTCCCCACCATCAGAAGGATTGGAGCAGGAGATGCTGTTCCTGCTCTGCAGTGGTTACGCAGCCCTGCCTCTGCAGCAGCACTTCTGTTTTAACTCTTTCTTACCCTGAATGCAAATCTGCTACTTGTTGCTTTAAGTCTGTGTTCTTACATATCAGCCTTCGCAGGCAAATTGCAAACACCCTGCCATGCATCCAGTATGACTCAGTCGCACCTTCGAGGGGGTACGGGGCTTTGTACAAACTCACCCCAATACTTTAACACTTTCACAAGGTCTTTGATTCCCCACCCACCCCCGCCTCAGGTTTTACATACATTAGTAGAAGTTTTTATCTTACAACGTGTTTCATTCTGGTTGCTCACAGAAGGAACCGCAACCTGAGCTTTTTAACACAAAAATTTCAACAAGAACATCTTTCTAGTTTAGGTCTTAGGGGTTTTTTTTCCTATCCTTTTCTAGAGCCATAATCAAAGATCAGGTGATGTTAATCCCGCACTCTTTCTAGTGCTAGTACCATAGGATCCCGAGGGGGTACTAATCCACAGTCCATTTGCCACTCGGGTTTGTCCTGGACAAAGAACATGTCTGCATATGATACTTTGTCCCATTTTCCTTCTCTTCTCAGAAACAACATTAATTGCAGGAGAGTGTTATAATCTAACGTTCCTCCCTCCTGAGGCCATTTCGCATCACTCCCCAATTTATACAAAAGCCAGCACTGATTACAATATTTAATCAATTTCCTTCCATTTTCGGTACCACCATGCCCTACGATATCACTCCAATGTTTTAATATACTGACGTGCGGAATTAGACTCTATAACTCGAAAGTTATAAAGTAGGTATGTTTATTGCGCGCAGATGCACGGGGGATCGCTCCTCCACAAGCGTGCATGCCTGAAGTGACGAACCATCCCACATTTATACAATGAAACAAATGAATATTCAATTAGCGCCTATACATATTTGTTACCTAAACCCCGCTTCGTATGTTAATTAGCTTATCAGTCCGTTTCCTGGAATGTGGTGGTCTTGCAGGTTTGTAGGTGAGTCATGTTCTTGTGACCATCCCATCTTCTCCAGCAAGGAGACTTAGCACTCCCTCCCTCTAGATAGCATTTGAATGTCTCTCATCTTCTCTCATTCTCTTTTAAATAGCCCCTTTGTTAGAGAAAGAAGGGCAGGCGTCTCCCAGTCTCCCCTTTGTTAGAGGAGAGGGGCAGGCGTCTCCTCAAAAACTGTAGTTGTCTCCTCAGAGCTGTGTGCCTGTGTGACCAGACACCGCACCCATGACTAGTCACCATACCCACATTCCTTGAGCAGACATATACAATCACAGTCGGTGTTAAGTGTCCCCATTTCACACTATTTCTCCATATCAATCCCCCCTTTTTATTAAATTAAGTAAATTCTTTTACTTAAGCAGTCTTCCCGAATGATATAAAGCATCATACATAAGTGTTACCCTTTTAAACATTCTCCAAACCCACAAATATAACATAATGGTTAGTATTAAGGAAATTCCTAAACTGATCAATAAGATCACAATGGGGTGTACCATAGTGTTAAGAATTCCTGTTGCAGAAGGTGACCAGCCAAAGAGAGTATCCCACCAATTATGGTTTCCATCCTGTTCTACCTTTTTTTAAAACTTTCTTGATCCCCTCTACATCATGATGGATCATAAGAAGAGTTTCATGTCCCTTTTCTTTGGTTTCTTTCAGTATACGTTGTAAAATCTGCATGTTTTAATAGTTCTTTTATTCTGCTTATATTTAGTCCTATGGGGGTAGGAATTATCATCTGTGATAGGGTAAAGTTAGATGTAAAATTACAGATACAGTAATTTGAATATTGTGCAGTCTCTTTTACCTCCCCATCTACGGTTATTGTGTTACACTTAGTTCTCAAACATGCACATCCCTTCCCTGCATATATAATTACTGTTTTCAAGTTTGCATTTGGTCTGGCCTCGAAATGACATATTTTCTGATCTGTATCTAAACAAGTATCCTGGGCCATTATAGTATTGCTTTCACAGAGGAAGCCCTGCTGCTCTCGCATAATACAGGATTCTAAATCTACTGTTTGCCACTTGTCGCCTATCTTTCTGGCCCATGTTCTATGTTCAAAAGGGTATAGGAGCACCCCATTATGGTTAATT
The DNA here is from genome assembly GCF_017639655.2 of Falco naumanni. Lineage (NCBI taxonomy): Eukaryota > Metazoa > Chordata > Aves > Falconiformes > Falconidae > Falco > Falco naumanni. The sequence goes on from NC_054079.1 coordinate 27,088,313, forward strand.
CCAAGGGCTACAATGGGGTGTATGGTAATTATTACTGCATTATGTATGGTTAATACAAAAGCTGTGATTGTGTGTGTGTTGGGGTCGTAGGTAAAGTTCACCATATTCCACCATGACTGGAGTTTTCTTTCTACTTCCGTAGCATTGTCCCAAACCATCTTTCGAATTTCTGTAGGAAATATGCCTTCCTCTCCTTCTCTTATTATGGATGCAGCTATTGATTGCATCCACATTTGGGCTTGGATACAACTTAGAGCCAGGGCGACGTCATCCTGTAAACCACCTAATGCCTTAGTGATGAGTTGATGATCTTCCATGTTTATTTGTTCCCACCTGGGGAGTACCTTCGATATCAACCATTGGTGCGCCCCTAATGCCAATAATGAAGATTTTAGTGGTTGTTGTAGTTTTGATAGATCGGCCGTGGTGGCGGCTAGTTTATTCATTATCACCTCTGAGTCTATGGAGTTTAATACTCCGATTCCTGTTCCCAATATTCCAGTTACATCCCTCACTATTCGGTTTCGATAAATATTTCCCCTTTTTCTTAACCAAGTTGTCCATCCCTCATAAGAGGTTCGTAAGAAGGGGGAACAGGATGGCTTAACATCAGAAACATTGACTTGTATTTGTAACTCTATTCTCTTAAGAGACCATTCTGGGTTAAACAACATTTGTTGCTGGCCTGTATTTCTGATTACATATGGTCCAATTGTATAAATTTTTGGATTTGGTTTAGTTAACTTAAGATCAAGCGTTAATGGGGTTGTTGTAACTGTGGTGGTGGTAGGAACAGTGGTTAGCATGATTGTTATTTTGATCTTATAAGTCAGAGCTGTTTTTGGGGATTCCTTTCCTAGGCATATTATAAAGATGGGCTCGGTTAAGGTAAAATTGTGCCAACATTCCCGTGAATTAAAGCACATGGCTGTATTTAGAAGGGTAAATTCCTTATCTACCTTTCTGACATTAATCAGGGTGTCTCCTGAAATCTTGGTGTTATCTTTTTCATTATACGTTTGACACCCTACTTTTATCCTATCTCCTAATTTTCCCCATAATCGGTCGACTTTGTGTACATCCTCCACGTCCCATTGATTCTTTTGGTACACCTCATTTTCAGAAAAAACCACCATAGCTAGTTTCGTCTTTGAGTCCACCTTTCCCATTATTCCAGTGTGTTTTTTCTGGGCATGATTCCAAGGCCAGTTATCAGGCTCTTGGTTGTAGGCAAGAGAGAGGGTACAAAAAAACACAAATGGTTTAAACCCACTATTGATCATTTTAGGAATCTAAACGTTCCTCATATATACATATAAATCTGTTTTGATCAAAAATATCTTCGTTTGAGTTGGGGCTTACCGATAACAAGTTGGGAAAGACTGGCCACTGGCTTAGTCCCAGACTCTTTTGTTCTATATTCTTTGTTGTGGTGCCCTTCCCATATGGTGGATCCACAACCGCTCAGGTTCACTTACTTGCCACCCACATTGTTCCCATTTGTCCGAGTAAATTTGAGTTTCAGTTCTTTTTTATCTGGGGTTACTCTCCATGAAGTTGCAGGGGCTTTCTTGATCCGGGTATGGTGAATCCAAGAATTCTGTCCCTCAACCTTGATTGCGGTGTAGGTGGTGAGTAGGACTTGAAAAGGTCCGGTCCACTGTGGTTCCAGGGTTTTATCTGCAAAACACTTAACGTATACATAGTCCCCTGGTCGTATATCGTGAACAGGTCCATCCAGACCCCTACTGCGTGTTCCCATCACATGCTTCTCAATTCTTATTAATTGTTTGTTTAGTGCCACCATATAGGAAGTCATTGTTTCTTCACCAATCTGTGAAGACGTCCCCTTTTGTACCCCATAGGGTCGTCCATACAAAATTTCAAATGGGCTAAGCCCCTCTTTTGCTCTTGGTCTAGTTCGAATTCGTGTAAGAGCTAATGGCAAAGACTGGGGCCAAGTTAGATTTGTTTCTTGACCTAACTTGACAATCTGTTGTTTGATTAGATGATTCATCTTTTCCACCTGGCCACTTGATTGTGGTCGGTATGGGGTATGTAATTGCCAATCTATTCCTAGATGGTGGCTGATCCGTTGCACTATTCTGGACACAAAATGTGGTCCTCTATCCGAGGACATTACCGCTGGGACTCCAAACCTAGGTATTATCTCTTGGAGCAGTATTTTGGTCACTTCCCGGGCTTTAGCAGTTCTGCACGGGAAGGCTTCTGGCCAACCTGAAAAGGTATCTGTTAGTACCAATAAATATCGATACCCCCCTTTTTTAGGAAGTTCCGAGAAATCAATCTGCCAATGTTGCCCTGGAACATTTCCTTTCCCAATTTTTCCCAACTTTGGCCCCTTGGTAATCTTAGGATTAGTCTGGAGACAAAGATCACATTGTTGGGTTACTTGTCTAATAGTAGTATACAAATTTCGTGCTATTATATTTTTAGTGAGATCCTTATATAGAGCTTCTGCCCCCCAGTGCCTTTTTCTATGTTCTTCCCGAACTACTGACCATACCATGTAGGAAGGAATCACTATTCTCCCATGTGAGATTACAGCCCACCCTTCCTCATTATATGATCCCTCTAGGTCAGAAATCAGTTTGCGATCTTCTTTAGTATAGTCTGGTTTACCTTCTAGAGATATTTGTCCATCGGGTATTAGCGCACCCTCTACCTTGATTGCTTTTCTGGCTGCCTGTTTTGCTTCCCTGTCCGCCAGTTCATTTCCTCTTTCTAATTCTGTGCTCACTTTCTGGTGTGCCTTGATGTGCATAATTGCCACCTTTTCAGGAAGCTGGACCGCATTTAGGAGTTTCAAAATTTCTTCCGCATGTTTGATGATTTTTCCTTGGGAGTTTAACAGTCCCCTTTCTTTCCATATTGCTCCATGAGCATGTACCACTCCAAAGGCATATTTAGAATCAGTCCAAATATTTATAGGTTTTCCCTGAGCTCTCTCCAGAGCTCGAGTAAGGGCTATGATTTCAGCCTTCTGTGCCGAAGTGTCAGCTGGTAGCGGTCCCGATTCTATCACTTCTTCAGAGGTTGTAACAGCATATCCGGAATGTCGCTTTCCATTCAGCATATAGCTGCTCCCATCCGTGAACCAATGTTCAGCTCCATTAATAGGAACATCCTTGAGATCTAGAATAAGTGGCTTCGATTGTTTCTAGACAGTCATGATCGACTGATTCGCCAACATTCCCATTAAGAAATGAGGCCGGATTGACGATGTTTGTAGTCACGATCTCAACATCTTGTTCCACCATTATGGCCTGGTATTTTAGGAATCTCTGTGGGGAGAGCCAATGCCCCCCCCTTTTGTTTCAAGGACTGCAGACACTGTGTGGGATACTAAGACAGTCATTTTCTGGCCCAAGGTAAACTTCCGGGCCTCCTGGATGTTTAGGATGACAGCTGCTACTGCTCTCAGGCAACCAGGCCACCCTTTTGCAGTGGCATCCAGCTGTTTAGAGAAGTATGCCACTGTCCGTCTGTATGGTCCCAAATCTTGTGCCAGTATTCCTAATGCCATTCCCTGTTTCTCATGGGAAAATAGGAAAAATGGCTTACTCACATCAGGAAGTCCTAGTGCTGGTGCCGACATTAAGGCTTTCTTCAGTTCGTGGAAAGCTCTGTCTGATTCAGCATCCCACTGAAGATCCTTCTGATTAGCTGCAATGGTTTAACAAGCAAGCCATAATTACATATCCAAAGCCTGCACCATCCTGTCATTCCCAGAAATGTCTGCAGTTCCTTTACAGTTCGTGGTCCGGGGGTTTGGCATATGGCTTCTTTTCGGGCCTTCCCTAGGACCCGTTGTCCGGCACTGATCTCGTACCCTAGGTATGTGACTTGTTGTAACACCACCTGTGCCTTCTTCTTAGAAACCCGATATCCTTGTAGTCCCAGAAAGTTCAGCAGGCTCACAGTCCAAATAATACAAGATTCTTTGGTTCTGGTTGCAATAAGAAGATCGTCTACATATTGTAACACTTTCCCTTCTCCTGGTGGTGGTTCCCATAACTCCAAATCCTTTGCTAATTGGTTTCCAAAAATTGTGGGGCTATTTTTAAACCCCTGTGGCAACACCGTCCATGTGAGCTGGGTCTTTCGACCGCTTCTGGGATTTTCCCATTCAAAAGCAAAAATTCTTTGGCTGGCTTCATGGAGAGGGAGGCAAAAGAAGGCATCTTTTAAGTCTAAAACTGTGAACCAAGCTAGGTCAGGTGTCAGGGTGGTTAGTAAGGTATAGGGGTTAGCTCCTACAGGATACAGATCCTCTGTTATTTTGTTAATGGCCCTTAAATCTTGAACTATCCTATAAGACCCATCAGGTTTTTTAACTGGGAGGATAGGTGTGTTAAATTCTGACTCACATTCCTTTAGTAGTTTTAATTCTATGAATCGCTCTATATTTGGACGAATTCCTTCCCTATCTTCCCTTTTCAGTGGGTATTGTTTAATTCTTATCGCACCCTGTCCTTCCTTTAATTTTACTATAACAGGTGATGCATTCTTGGCACGTCCCAGCATGTCAAGTCAATTGCCCATACTCCAGGATATACCTGATCAATAATTCTGGTATCAATTTCCCTTTTTATAGGAGTACTGGCCAAAGATAGGCTCATAACCTGTATGTATTGGTGATCATTTACCTCCAGAGTAACTTCCCCTTTTTTAAATTTGATTGTTGCCTCCAATTGTTCTAATAAGTCCCTACCAAGAAGGGCCTTTGGGGAATTTGGCATTCTTGTTTGTTTTCTTAGTTTGTACTTTAAAGGTTTCAGGATGTTTTCCTGGTGGCCAGCAGCTCCCACAACTGTAACAAATAATTATTTTTTACTGAAGTTCAACAAATAAGTTGGTTTCGTATTCACTAAAATTCCACCTCATACCCATTCCCTGCCCTAAAGGGCAGTTATGGGTCCTGTTGTACTGCAAATGCTGCAGCAATTGGGGTGACATTGTCAGGTCCTTCTGCTCAATTGTCAGCATCAGCAACCCCTCCTCCCCACCATCAGGAGGATTGGAGCAGGAGATGCTGTTCCTGCTCTGCAGGTTACACAGGCCTGCCTCTGCAGCAGCACTTCTGTTTTAACTCTTTCTTACCCTGAATGCAAATCTGCTACTTGTTGCTTTAAGTCTGTGTTATTACATATCAGCCTTTGCAGGTAAACAGCAAACACCCTGCCGTGCATCCAGCATGACTCAGCCGCACCTTCGAGGGGGTACGGGGGTTTGTACAAACTCACCCCAATACTTTAACACTTTCACAAGGTCTTTGATTCTCCACACACACACACACCTGCCTCAGGTTTTACATACATTAGTACAAGTTTTTATCTTACAACGTGTTTCATTCTGGTTGCTCCACAGAAGGAACCGCAACCTGAGCTTTTAAACACAAAAATTTCAACAAGAACATCTTTCTAGTTTAGGTCTTAGGGTTTTTTCCACCCTTTTCTAGAGCCATAATCAAAGATCAGGTGATGTTAATCCCGCACTCTTTCTAGTGCTAGTACCATAGGATCCCGAGGGGGTACTAATCCACAGTCCTTTTGCCACTCGGGTTTGTCCTGGAGGACAAAGAACATGTCTGCATATGATACTTTGTCCCATTTTCCCTCTCTCCTCAGAAACAACATTAATCGCAGGAGAGTGTTATAATCTAACGTTCCTCCCTCCTGAGGCCATTTCGCATCACTCTCCTATTTATACAATACAAAGGCCACCATTGATTACAATATTTAATCAATTTCCTTCTATTTTCGGTACCACCATGTCCTACGATATCACTCCAATGTTTTAATATACAACCCAAGGGCGATTTTTCACAGGGCTTACTCCTTCCATTTCCCATTTTACAATTTTAATCACTTTGTTTTTCTCCGGCCGCCTTAGCCACCCAAGGTCGGAAACGCGGATAGAGCTCCTTACTTGTTTTGCACTCAAACGCGCGTCTCAAGCACTCTTGCACTCACACTCAGTCAAAATAATTAAGCTATACACGGAAAATCAAAATGCGCATCTCAATCACACCATTCACACTCTCCGGGCAGCCCGCAGTCACACAAGCAGTATGTTATACGGTACCGTGCACTTATGTACAACTTTTAGGAACACTGACAGTTCACAAAGTATGCATTTCAATGAACAATTGCCAAAAAACAAACAACAAACAAAAAACCACATTTTTCCTGGTCTTAAGCAGAGTGTTAAGTTTTCCGCAATTTGCCACGAATTACCAGAATATTATTATTTTTCAACATACATTTCATAACTCCAAGTTTTGAACATGTAACAAGACAACACATAGAACAAACAAGACACAGAGCGCTATTTCAGTTGTTATATTCTAGGAATTCCCCAATCCTTAAGACAACCCAATGGAAGTTTTTAGCTTCCCCCTTTTTTCCTACGCAAAAGTTTCCCTTTTACTTTTGCTAAGAGGTCCCTCTTGTTCCTGTGAGATTCCGCCTTATTCCGTCCCGCCCCCCGCTTTCCGTCACGAGGCCTCCGGGCTTTTAGGAATGGCAGTAACCTCGGGTTTGCTCGATCTGCCCTCAAGATCGCTAGCGGCCACCCCTTGGTCAGCAAACCCCCTCCCAAGGTACCTTTCCTCCTGGGGACTACGCTGCGCGCCGGACGTCTCCGTGCGTCTCACCAGCCGCCCCGTTACTAAACATACCGTTTTATCCGCGGATCCAGGGGTTCTTTTCTGCTCCCGGGTGAACAGCTGAGAAGAGGAGGCTCCTCTGAGGAAATCTCCCGGGGCGCGCCTAGGAGCGTCCGCTCCGCAGCTGGTCCCTCAGCCGAGCAGAAATCCTCCTGGCTGGCTCGCCAAAACTGACGTGCGGAATTAGACTCTATAACTCGAAAGTTATAAAGTAGGTATGTTTATTGCGCGCAGATGCACGGGGGATCGCTCCTCCACAAGCGTGCATGCCTGAAGTGACGAACCATCCCACATTTATACAATGAAACAAATGAATATTCAATTAGCGCCTATACATATTTGTTACCTAAACCCCGCTTCGTATGTTAATTAGCTTATCAGTCCGTTTCCTGGAATGTGGTGGTCTTGCAGGTTTGTAGGTGAGTCATGTTCTTGTGACCATCCCATCTTCTCCAGCAAGGAGACTTAGCACTCCCTCCCTCTAGATAGCATTTGAATGTCTCTCATCTTCTCTCATTCTCTTTTAAATAGCCCCTTTGTTAGAGAAAGAAGGGCAGGCGTCTCCCCGTCTCCCCTTTGTTAGAGGAGAGGGGCAGGCGTCTCCTCAAAAACTGTAGTTGTCTCCTCAGAGCTGTGTGCCTGTGTGACCAGACACCGCACCCATGACTAGTCACCATACCCACATTCCTTGAGCAGACATATACAATCACAGTCGGTGTTAAGTGTCCCCATTTCACACTATTTCTCCATATCAATACAACCCAAGGGCGATTTTTCACAGGGCTTACTCCTTCCATTTCCCATTTTGCAATTTTAATTACTTTGTTTTTCTCCGGCTGCCTTAGCCACCCAAGGTCAGAAACGTGGATAGAGCTCCTTACTCGTTTTGCACTCAAACGCCTGTCTCAAGCACTCTTGCACTCACACTCAGTCAAAATAATTAAGCTATACACGGAAAATCAAAATGCGCATCTCAATCACACCATTCACACTCTCCGGGCAGCCCGCAGTCACACAAGCAGTATGTTATACGGTACCGTGCACTTATGTACAACTTTTAGGAACACTGACAGTTCACAAAGTATGCATTTCAATGAACAAGTGCCAAAAAACAAAAAACAAAAAACCAATTTTTCCTGGTCTTCAGCAGACTGTTACGTTTTCCGCTATTTGCCACGAATTACCAGAATATTATTATTTTTCAACATACATTTCATAACTCCGAGTTTTGAACATATAACAAGACAACACATAGAACAAACAAGACACAGAGCACTACTTCAGTTGTTACATTCTAGGAATTTCCCAATTCTTAAGATAACCTAAAGGAAGTTTTTAGCTTCCTCTTTTTCCTACGCAAAAGTTTCCCTTTTACTTTTGCTGTGAGGTCCCTTTTGTTCCTGTGAGATTCCGCCTTATTCTGTCCCGCCCCCCGCTTTCCCTCACGAGGCCTCCGGGCTTTTAGGAATAGCAGTAACCTCGGGTTTGCTCGATCTGCCCTCAAGATCGCTAGCGGCCACCCCTTGGTCAGCAAACCCCCTCCCCAAGGTACCTTTCCTCCTGGGGACTACGCTGCGCGCCGGACGTCTCCGTGCGTCTCACCAGCCGCCCCGTTACTAAACATACCGTTTTATCCGCGGATCCAGGGGTTTCTCTTCTGCTCCCGGGTGAACAGCTGAGAAGAGGAGGCTCCTCCGAGGAAATCTCCCGGGGCGTGCCTAGGAGCGTCCGCTCCGCAGCTGGTCCCTCAGCCGAGCAGAAATCCTCCTGGCTGGCTCGCCAAAACTGACGTGCGGAATTAGACTCTATAACTCGAAAGTTATAAAGTAGGTATGTTTATTGCGCGCAGATGCACGGGGGATCGCTCCTCCACAAGCGTGCATGCCCGAAGTGACGAACCATCCCACATTTATACAATGAAACAAATGAATATTCAATTAACGCCTATACATATTCGTTACCTAACCCCCGCTTCGTATGTTAATTAGCTTATCAGTCCGTTTCCTGGAATGTGGTGGTCTTGCAGGTTTGTAGGTGATTCATGTTCTTGTGACCATCCAATCTTCTCCAGCAAGGAGACTTAGCACTCCCTCCCTCTAGATAGCATTTGAATGTCTCTCATCCTTTTCTCATTCTCTTTTAAATAGCCCCTTTGTTAGAGGAAGAAGGGCAGGCGTCTCCCCGTCTCCCCTTTGTTAGAGGAAGAGGGGCAGGCCTCTCCTCAAAACTGTAGTTGTCTCCTCAGAGCTGTGTGCCTATGTGACCAGACACCGCACCCATGACTAGTCACCATACCCACATTCCTGAGTAGACATATACAATCACAGTCGGTGTTAAGCGTCCCCATTTCACACTATTTCTCCATATCAATCCCCCCTTTTTATTAAATTAAGTAAATTCTTTTACTTAAGCAGTCTTCCCGAATGATATAAAGCATCATACATAAGTGTTACCCTTTTAAACATTCTCCAAACCCACAAATATAACATAATGGTTAGTATTAAGGAAATTCCTAAACTGATCAATAAGATCACAATGGGGTGTACCATAGTGTTAAGAATTCCTGTTGCAGAAGGTGACCAGCCAAAGAGAGTATCTCACCAATTATGGTTTCCATCTTGTTCTACCTTTTTTAAAACTTTCTTGATCCCCTCTACATCATGATGGATCATAAGAAGAGTTTCATGTCCCTTTTCTTTGGTTTCTTTCAGTATACGTTGTAAATCTGCATGTTTTAATAGTTCTTTTATACTACTTATATTTAGTCCTATGGGGGTAGGAATTATCGTCTGTGATAGGGTAAAGTTGGATTTTAAGAATTGATGAGACACTACTGGGGCTGAATAACTAAAATCGCATCCTGTGATAGTAGTAAAATTACAAATACAAAAATATTGTGCAGTCTCCTTTACCTCCCCATCTACGGTTATTGTGTTACACTTAGTTCTCAAAAACGCACATCCCTTCCCTGCATATTTAATTACTGTTTTCAAGTTTGCATTTGGTCGGGCCTCGAAATGACATATTTTCTGATCTGTATCTAAACAAGTATCCTGGGCCATTATAGTATTGCTTTCACAGAGGAAGCCCTGCTGTTCTCGCATAATACAAGATTCTAAATCTACTGTTTGCCACTTGTCGCCTATCTTTCTGGCCCATGTTCTATGTTCAAAAGGGTATAGGAGCACCCCATTATGGTTAATTCCAAGGGCTACAATGGGGTGTATGGTAATTATTACTGCATTATGTATGGTTAATACAAAAGCTGTGATTGTGTGTGTGTTGGGGTCGTAAGTAAAGTTCACCATATTCCACCATGACTGGAGTTTTCTTTCTACTTCCGTAGCATTGTCCCAAACCATCTTTCGAATTTCCGTAGGAAATATGCCTTCCTCTCCTTCTCTTATTATGGATGCAGCTATTGATTGCATCCACATTTGGGCTTGGATACAACTTAGAGCCAGGGCGACGTCGACCTGTAAACCACCTAATGCCTTAGTGATGAGTTGATGATCTTCCATGTTTATTTGTTCCCACCTGGGGAGTACCTTCGATATCAACCATTGGTGCGCCCCTAATGCCAATAATGAAGATTTTAGTGGTTGTTGTAGTTTTGATAGATCGGCCGTGGTGGCGGCTAGTTTATTCGTTATCACCTCTGAGTCTATGGAATTTAATACTCCGATTCCTGTTCCCAATATTCCAGCTACATCTCTCACTATTCGGTTTCGATAAATATTTCCCCTTTTTCTTAACCAAGTTGTCCATCCCTCATAAGAGGTTCATAAGAAGGGGGAACGGGATGGCTTAGCATCAGAAACATTGACTTGTATTTGTAATTCTATTCTTTTCAGAGACCATTCTGGGTTAAACAACATTTGTTGCTGACCTGTATTTCTGATTACATATGGTCCAATTGTATAAATTTTTGGATTTGGTTAAGCGTTAATGGGGTTGTTGTAACTGTGGTGGTGGTAGGAACAGTGGTTAGCATGATTGTTATTTTGATCTTATAAGTCAGAGCTGTTCTTGGGGATTCCTTTCCTAGGCATATTATAAAGATGGGCTCGGTTAAGGTAAAATTGTGCCAACATTCCCGTGAATTAAAGCACATGGCTGTATTTAGAAGGGTAAATTCCTTATCTACCTTTCTGACATTAATCAGGGTGTCTCCTGAAATCTTGGTGTTATCTTTTTCATTATATGTTTGACACCCTACTTTTATCCTATCTCCTAATTTTCCCCATAATCGGTCGACTTTGTGTACATCCTCCCGATCCCATTGATTCCTTTGGTACACCTCATTTTCAGAAAAAACCACCATAGCTAGTTTCGTCTTTGAGTCCACCTTTCCCATTATTCCAGTGTGTTTTTTCTGGGCATGATTCCAAGGCCAGTTATCAGGCTCTTGGTTGTAGGCAAGAGAGAGGGTACAAAAAACCACAAATGGTTTAAACCCACTATTGATCATTTTAAGAATATATACATATAAAATCTGTTTTGATCAAAAATATCTTTGTTTGAGTTGGGGCTTACTGATAACAAATTGGGCAAGACTGGCCACTGGCTCAGTCCCAGACTCCTTTGTTCTATATTGTTTGTTGTGGTGCCCTTCCCATATGGTGGATCCACAACCGCTCAGGTTCACTTACTTGCCACCCACATTGTTCCCATTTGTCCGAGTAAATTTGAGTTTCAGTTATTTTTTATCTGGGGTTACTTTCCACGAAGTTGCAGGGGCTTTCTTGATCCGGGTATGGTGAATCCAAGAATTCTGTCCCTCAACCTTGATTGCAGTGTAGGTGGTGAGTAGGACTTGAAAAGGTTGGTCCACTGCGGTTCCAGGGTTTTATCTGCAAAACACTTAACGTATACATAGTCCCCTGGTCGTATATCGTGAACAGGTCCATCCAGACCCCTACTGCGTGTTCCCATCACATGCTTCTCAATTCTTATTAATTGTTTGTTTAGTGCCACCATATAGGAAGTCATTGTTTCTTCACCAATCTGTGAAGGCGTCCCCTTTTGTACCCCATAGGGTCATCCATATAAAATTTCAAATGGGCTAAGCCCCTCTTTTGCTCTTGGTCTAGTTCAAATTCGTGTAAGAGCTAATGGCAAAGACTGGGGCCAAGTTAGGTTTGTTTCTTGACCTAACTTGACAATCTGTTGTTTGATTAGATGATTCATCTTTTCCACCTGGCCACTTGATTGTGGTCGGTATGGGGTATGTAATTGCCAATCTATTCCTAGATGGTGGCTGATCCGTTGCACTATTCTGGACTCAAAATGTGGTCCTCTATTCGAGGACATTACTGCTGGGACTCCAAACCTAGGTATTATCTCTTGGAGCAGTATTTTGGTCACTTCCCAGGCTTTAGCAGTTCTGCATGGGAAGGCTTCTGGCCAACCTGAAAAGGTATCTGTTAGTACCAATAAATATCGATACCCCCCTTTTCAAGGAAGTTCCGAGAAATCGCTCTGCCAATGTTGCCCTGGGACATTTCCTCTACTAATGTTCCCTAGTTTTATTTTATTTGCTTTATTGGGATTATTGCATAAACACATTTCACATTGCTGAGTCACCTGTTTTATTACAGTATACAAGTTTTGCCCTATCAATTTCTGATTTAGACTTTTATATAAAGCATCAGCTCCCCAATGCGTCTTATTAATAATAGGGCTGTGGTCCATATTAAATTGGATGGTACCACTATATGACCATCCCTTAAATAAGTCCACTTACTTAATTTTATTTTATCATTCATGTCCTGAATTACCTTTAAGTTTTCTTTAGAATAGTTTGGCTCTTGATCTGTACTTACAGTTTGGATTTTATCATCTGGTATTAAGGATAATTCCTCCTTTCCTACCTCCTCTGTTACTCGTCTGGCCTCATGGTCAGCCAGGCGGGTTCCAATTTCCAAATCAGTGCCTCAGAGTGGGCCATTCCTCACATCAAGGTCTGGCATGGAATATGTCCCCACCGCTCAACGCCTACTGGGTTGCAGCCAGCAGCGGAGCTCAAGATTCTTCTTGGTGGCAAACACAGAGGCCAACCCAGTCTTGCCCTTGACTATGGTAGGAGGCACCTGACCAACCTTATTCCTTGTACTTCGTTGTCAATGCAGAGTTTCATCTGCACATCCCATAACAAGTCACTGTCATGGCAAAACACACAGATTTACATTAGTAGAACTACTACAGAGTGTATTTTATTTCACTTTTTCTGCCAATATCCCCACAGCCTTGCTGACCAAGGGATATTGTATTATCTGAACTGGGCAAGCCTCCCCCTCATTATTTTCCCTGTAACAGGTAAAGCATTTTTCACCTTTCCTGGAATTTATTTTCAGATACACCAGGTTAAAAATTTCTTTTACTTCAGGGAGGTCCTCTTTTCCTCTTTTCTGTTGAATTAAAGATAAGCTCAATATTTCAATTACTTGATCATATTTAACTTTTAATTTCATTTCCCCTTCTTTAAACGTCTAGATGTTCTAATAAATCTCATCCCAACAAAGATTTTGGTGAATTTGGCATTCTTGTTTGTTTTCTTAGTTTGTACTTTAAAGGTTTCAGGATGTTTTCCTGGTGGCCAGCAGCTCCCACAACTGTAACATTTTTAATTATTATTATTATTTTTTTTACTGAAGTTTAACAAATAAGTTGGTTTTGTATTCACTAAAATTCCACCTCATACCCATTCCCTGCCCTAAAGGGGCCGTTACTGGTCCTGTTGTACTGCAAATGCTGCAGCAATTGGGGTGACATTGTCAGGTCCTTCTGCTCAATTGTCAGCAACAGCAACCCCCTCCTCCTCACCATCAGAAGGGTTCAGGGCAGGAGATGCTCTTCCTGCTCTGCAGGTTACACAAGCCTGCCTCTGCAGCAGCACTTCTGTTTTAACTCTTTCTTACCCTGAATGCAAATCTGCTACTTGTTGCTTTAGGTCTGTGTTCTTACATATCAGCCTTCGCAGGCAAATTGCAAACACCCTGCCATGGGTCCAGCGTGACTCAGCCGCACCTTCGAGGGGGTACGGGGCTTTGTACAAACTCACCCCAATACTTTAACACTTTCACAAGGTCTTTGATTCTCCACCCCCCTCAGGTTTTACATACATTAGTACAAGTTTTTATCTTACAACGTGTTTCATTCTGGTTGCTCCACAGAAGGAACCGCAACCTGAGCTTTTTAACACAAAAATTTCAACAAGAACATCTTTCTAGTTTAGGTCTTAGGGTTTTTTCCTATCCTTTTCTAGAGCCATAATCAAAGATCAGGTGATGTTAATCCCGCACTCTTTCTAGTGCGGGTACCATAGGATCCCGAGGGGGTACTAATCCACAGTCCATTTGCCACTCGGGTTTGTCCTGGAGGACGAAGAACATGTCTGCATATGATACTTTGAACCATTTTCCCTCTCTTCTCAGAAACAACATTAATCGCAGGAGAGTGTTATAATCTAACGTTCCTCCCTCCTGAGGCCATTTCGCATCACTCCCCAATTTATACAAAAGCCACCATTGATTACAATATTTAATCAATTTCCTTCTATTTTCGGTACCACCATGTCCTACGATATCACTCCAATGTTTTAATATACAACCCAAGGGCGATTTTTCACAGGGCTTACTCCTTCCATTTCCCATTTTACAATTTTAATCACTTTGTTTTTCTCTGGCCGCCTTAGCCACCCAAGGTCGGAAACGCGGATAGAGCTCCTTACTCGTTTTGCACTCAAACGCCTGTCTCAAGCACTCTTGCACTCACACTCAGTCAAAATAATTAAGCTATACACGGAAAATCAAAATGCGCATCTCAATCACACCATTCACACTCTCCGGGCAGCCCGCAGTCACACAAGCAGTATGTTATACGGTACCATGCACTTATGTACAACTTTTAGGAACACTGACAGTTCACAAAGTATGCATTTCAATGGACAATTGCCAAAAAACAAACAACAAACAAAACCCCAAATTTTTCCTGGTCTTAAGCAGAGTGTTAAGTTTTCCGCTATTTGCCGCGAATTACCAGAATATTATTAATTTTCAACATACATTTCATAACTCCAAGTTTTGAACATGTACAAGACAACACATAGAACAAACAAGACACAGAGCGCTATTTCAGTTGTTACATTCTAGGAATTCCCCAATTCTTAAGACAACCTAAAGGAAGTTTTTAGCTTCCCCCTTTTTCTTTTTTTTTCTTTTTTTTTTTCCTCTTTTTTTTTTTTTTTTTTTTTTCCTACGCAAAAGTTTCCCTTTTACTTTTGCTAAGAGGTCCCTCTTGTTCCTGTGAGATTCCACCTTTTTCCGTCCCGCCCCCCGCTTTCCCTCACGAGGCCTCCGGGCTTTTAGGAATGGCAGTAACCTCGGGTTTGCTCGATCTGCCCTCAAGATCGCTAGCGGCCACCCCTTGGTCAGCAAACCCCCTCCCAAGGTACCTTTCCTCCTGGGGACTACGCTGCGCGCCGGACGTCTCCGTACGTCTCACCAGCCGCCCCGTTTCTAAACATACCATTTTATCCGTGGATCCAGGGGTTTCTCTTCTGCTCCCGGGTGAACAGCTGAGAAGAGGAGGCTCCTCCGAGGAAATCTCCCGGGGCGCGCCTAGGAGCGTCCGCTCCGCAGCTGGTCCCTCAGCCGAGCAGAAATCCTCCTGCCTGGCTCGCCAAAACTGACGTGCGGAATTAGACTCTATAACTCGAAAGTTATAAAGTAGGTATGTTTATTGCGCGCAGATGCACGGGGGATCGCTCCTCCACAAGCGTGCATGCCCGAAGTGACGAACCATCCCACATTTATACAATGAAACAAATGAATATTCAATTAACACCTATACATATTCGTTACCTAACCCCCGCTTCGTATGTTAATTAGCTTATCAGTCCGTTTCCTGGAATGTGGTGGTCTTGCAAGTTTGTAGGTGATTCATGTTCTTGTGACCATCCCATCTTCTCCAGCAAGGAGACTTAGCACTCCCTCCCTCTAGATAGCATTTGAATGTCTCTCATCTTTTCTCATTCTCTTTTAAATAGCCCCTTTGTTAGAGAAAGAAGGGCAGGCGTCTCCCCGTCTCCCCTTTGTTAGAGAAAGAGGGGCAGGCGTCTCCTCAAAGCTGTGTGCCTATGTGACCATACACCGCACCCATGACTAGTCACCATACCCACATTCCTGAGTAGACATATACAATCACAGTCGGTGTTAAGCGTCCCCATTTCACACTATTTCTCCATATCACGCCCCTGCGTGTTCAACAGTGCCGGAGCTTTTAGATAAGATAGCGGACAAACCGAAAGTTACTCCTCAGGAGCCTGCGGTAACTGAACCGAAACCGGAAAAGGCAGCTGAGCCTAACCAGGAGGGCGGGGCAGCGAGTCCTGCTGCACCAATCACGTCAGGGCGGGCAAAAGCGCCGTGCGATGACGTAACCTCCTCGTCCTGAAACGTCATCGGACGGGTTTGAGGAGGAAGGCGGGGAGAAACTTTGTGATAACAATACAGAGAAATCCTTACAGAAGGTAATAGATAAATTAAGACACCTGGTAAAGCGAGTTAAAATGAACTTGTCTACTACTTCATTACCTGTAATTCCTCCAGTTAGCCCAACTACCCCACCGATGCTGAACTCGAGAAAAGATCCAGTTCTACAGCCTCGGTGTGGTGTTATCGTGATGCTATTTTGGAGGGTGATTGGCAGGTGACCAGCTCGTTAGCTTGTCCAGTACTGATTAATAATCTGGATGCACATAATTGGGGCAAGATTTATGGAAGGTTAATGATCAGATTTTAGCGATGGGAGTGTTGCAACCTGCTCTTCCGCCTTTTATGAAGATCCCTCAGAATTGGCAAATTGTTGTGATAGACTTGAAAGACTGGTTTTTTTCACGATTCCCTTACACCCTGATGACACACAAAGAGACTCACTAATGATGATCTGCAACCGTTCCGATCCTGGTTGCATGGCACCGAAGTCAACAGTCCTCAAACTTCTTCAACCAGTACAGCGGGCTGCCCTAGAAGTTGTGTCCCGCAAGATTCAGACTGGCTGGTGTGGTCACCGAATGGCAAATCATCCGTTATCTTTTTGGTTTGTAATGTTGCCACTTCACCTTTTGCCCTTATTTTGCAATGGCGAAAGAATAAAGGGGGAAATACGGCAATCGTTTTAGAGTGGTTGTTTTTGCCATTGCAACCCAGACATCGTATTTTAAGTCGCCCTGAAGCAGTAGCGGCCTTGGTGCGAAAAGGAAGAGACAGGATTGTTGAAAATGATGGGACTGAACCGGCAGATATCAGTATTCCAGCCCGTGGTGATGATTCTGAGTGGCTCCTGAGACATTCAACAGCCATACAGGAAGCCTTGATGGGTTATACAGGTGTTGTACACAACAACCGGCCAAAAGGACCTCTCTGGAAGATGTTAGAACATTACCAGTGGATTGCGAGACCGTTATGCTCAAAAAGACCAGTTGACGGGCCAACATTGTTTACAGATGCAGGACGAAAGATGAAGACAGCTGCGTGTGTTTGGCAATCCAATAATCAGTGGCAGAAACAAGTGATCACCGATGAACCACGGGAAAACCTTAAAACCTTAGAACTGAAAGAAGTTGTTGAAGGTACAAACTGTACCCTGAAGGATTATCTTCAGAGACAGAAAGTATCGCAGGACATAGATGTAACTCAACAGTTGACTAAGGTGTTGTTTACCTTAAACTATCTCTCCCTTATGGAGGATAGAGAGGGACCACCTGTTGTTATACATCACCAAAAAGTGCAAGGGAAACATACATCTAAAGTTCCTGGTTTGAATGTTCTGTATAAAAATATGGCTTCAGGTGTATGGGAAGGACTTAATCCTGTGTTATTTATAGGTAGAGGTTATTTTTGTATCTCCACAGATAAAGGACCTAGATGGGTCCCTAGCAAGTTTGTGCGACCTGTATGTCAAGATCAGAAGACGGAAGAGAAGACTCAGAGCGAGTAGATGGAATAAACTGTCTATGTTGTAAGGGATGTAACCCGTGGGTATTGTGCCAATGTATGCTATGTGGGGTAAAACGGTTCTGTAAGCCAAAGCTTAAATGTCAATGGTGTAAAGAGTGTATGAAGAGTGTATGTGTTTGATTAGTAACCGGGCATGAAGCAAGAGAAAGCATACGACTAGTGTAATGCCATGCTGATTGGAGACAGTATACATCATCAGAATCTGTGAAGGCACAGATTTGTGGGGTGGAATGTTAAAAAAAAAAAAAAAAAAAAAAAAAAAAAGGTGGAAATTGTAGGACTAAATATGTTTGAGTGGTGGACTTGGTTTACGGTCTTGATGAATTTTTTTAGCCATTGGCCAAAGTATTTTTGACATCTTGCCTAGGAAAAACATATGGGTGACATGGGCAAATAAATATCATGGGAGTAACAGACTTTTGTTTAAGTCTGCAACAGGCAGACAAACACTTTAGAACTTGTTTAATTGGTATTCCCCTGCAATAGAATGAAACAGATTTTGATGGTTTTTGGAATGTTAAAACAGTGGATCTGACTTCCAATCAGAATGGTACATGTATGAGTCCAAATGGGCAATTTGTTTGGCCTTCTATGCGTAATGCAGCATGGCAGATAACGGTTATTGAGAATTTAAACCAGGCACATCATTTACCTTTGCAGGAGTTAGACCTATTGGCTAGCGTTGTACCTGTTGAATATGTTAATGTTACTGCAACTGATATGGCAGTCTATACCCACATGTCATTACCACTTCAACCTGTGAATGGCACTGGAGTAATTTGGTTTGGTGACCCGTGGCAGTTATGGCTAACACATCAAGGTGAATGGCGGTTTTATACAGGGTTTCAAAATCTAACCGGTTCACCTATTTGGGGTGAATTGAAAACTGGGGGTTTCCATGTAGATGTATGAGGGGGTTATCAGTTGCCACCGGGAGTCTTTTTGATATGTGGGGACAGAGCGTGGCCAGGTATTCCTTTGTATCCTGTCGGTGGACCATGTTATTTAGGGTGTTTCTTTGCTCCACATATGAAAGACTTATTGAAAATGACTCCACAATTTCATAGATCACGGAGGGCACTGTGCACCTTTGATGATACATGTAATGACCAAGTCAATCTGCAGTCTGTAACAGCAAATGTCTTAGCCACCATATTTATGCCAGGAGCTATGACTGCATTAAATGCTAAGAATATACGAAGGTTAGCATGCTGGGGAGAGAAACAATTTAATCTTACATCGCAGATTTAAGTTCTTTATTGCTTGATGTAGATAGTGTTAGGCATGCTACGTTACAAAATGGAGCTGCAGTAGATTTTTTGTTATTAGCACATGGACACGGTTGTGAGGATTTTGAAGGGATGTGTTGTGTGAACCTTCCCGATCCTTCCATATCTATCCACAAGAAGTTGTCACAACTGCAGGGAAACATGAAGTATATTCTTGCTGATGATAATCCCTTTGATGACTTGTTGAGAGGATTGGGGATAACAGGTTGGTTAAAGATGTTATTGATGGAAGGAATACGCTTTGTTATAATCATTATTTTAATGTTTTTAGTTTTTAGCTGTACTTTTTCTTGTTTAAAGAGAGCAGTTTTTAACATAACCAATCAGGCCTGGCTTGTGCAAAACAAAAAAGGGGGAACTGTAGAAGAATGGCTGCAGAAGCGTGGCCATAGAATCCCTAAAGATCTGCACAATCCAGGCCTGGTATTAGAATAGGCCTGTAATCAGAATTGTATTGAAGTTGCTGTGCTGAAGTTAACAAGAAGGTACCCTTGAGCTATTCTTGAATCCTGAGACCAAGTAACTTTTTTGTATTAACAGGCTGTGGCTGTAACAAGCTGCAGCTGTTGGGAAGGGAGGTGCAAGGCCAAGAGAGATAGGGAGCGGAATGGAAATAAAGGGAGTAGCAAACCACAAGGCTGAAACATAGCCGGCAAATAGCTACATGGACAGAATGCTTATTTTAGTCATAATTAGGGGTGTGAGAACAGCACGTGCTTAGAGGCTACTAACCAATTATATTTTTGCTTTGGGAATATGCATGTGTATCGAGTCTATATAAGTAGTGTTAGAAACTAATAAAGTTGAGCAAGATGCATAACTCATATTGAGTAATTTCTTGACTCCGGCGAACCCTTCTCCCAACAGTACCATGCGAAGCAATGGCTTCCAATCATGTGGTGCAAGTGTATAAGACTGCCATCCCTTCAAGAAGAGACACAGTAAATGTATTATGAATTCCCCCTTCTCGCACTGCTTTTCTTAACTCTTTAACAACCTCATATTGCATAGGCTGCCACTCTGGAGGTTGATTTGGCCGATAAAATACTGGACATGCCTTAGCGACTCGCCAAATCCACTTGTTTAAGCACTTCCTACTTGCATTCCCGCCATCGATGCCCCGAACTCCCTTTCACCCTCCCCGAAAGCACAATCAATGCATTGGGGGGGGAGGGGGGAAGTCTAGCTCCTTTTCTGGATATATAGGACCCGGATCAAAAGGTTTCTCACTGTCAATGTGTCGCGACGGAGGGAAGACACAGTCACTCAATGTGAGTGATCAGCAGACTTCGTTTATTGTGCCTTACAGTCACCTTTTATGCCTTGTTATAATTAGCTCATACATATTACAAAATTTAAGCTCATTATTGGTTAGTTGCCTAAATACCAAGCCCGCCCCTAGTTTCTCTTCTGTAGTTATCTGTTCCCACCTGCAACATTCTTTTCCCACCGAAATCTTCCTGTTATTGTGTAACTTTTGCTTTACTTCAGATAAGCTGAGAGCGATGTGCATTTTTGTCCAGCCAGCTGGACTATGTCTATGTGACCCTTTTCAGCTAGCCAGTTATCCACAATTCCCCCGTTTTTATTTTGGGCGACATAGGCTTGGTTGACCATTTTCAATAACAGCGTTTTAACACAGGAAAATACACAGCCAACTTATAAAATCTCAGTTCAGAAGTATAATTCCTGAAATACTTGAAAAATAAAGTTAGCTTGAAGCTTTAATTTAGATGCTCTTTCTGTTCCAGTGATATAAAAAGTTTAAAAAATTCAAAGGTAATTTTAAAGTTCTGAACATGGACTAATGCAAGCTCAAAACCCAAAAAGAAACCAAACTGATGTTTGACTAGGACTATTTGCAAATATTTTAGTGGAAAATCCCTGACCATTAACAATTTTCTGTCCAAATAACAACTGCCCTTATGCAACCAACCAGTCCATACATTTTCTGAAGAATACCTCACTGATATCAAAGAATTAACAAAGGGAAAAAATTAGTTCTAAGCTATATACATTCATAAGTGGATTTTTCAATAGTTACATACAGATTTACACACTAAGCCATAATGGCTTGTAGGTGATACACACAAGAAGAGTACGTTGCTTATCTGTCTGAATGTCTATGCTAAATTTGACAGCTATGCCACAAGCCAAGCCTACATGGGTGCTGTATGTTATGCACGTTCCTTAACAAACAGAAGTATAATAGACAAATTCCCAAGATCTAGTCCCCAACCTAATTATATTATTTTGTAGCCAATTAAGGAAAATAACACAAATGTGCATATCTACATGTGCACACACCTTTTAGTTCAGAACCAATCTGTGATAAAAGGCCTTAGCCTTATGGCATCATCGAATCTTAACGAGTACAGTAATTAAAAATGCAGTCTTACTGTAAGTGCGATTTATGCTGACATTCCTTCAAATGCTACACGTGAGTATTTCTCACTCAACTGCCTCAAGTTAAAGTAGTAGTATTTGTTAATATGTATTAAAAAATCATTAATTCTCTACAATAGCAGTTGACTTCCATAACACTATGTAAGCAAAAGAGGCTTAAGATGGGTTTTCTGAATACTAACAATTTATTTTAGACTGTCTAAACTCAGGTCTTGAAAGATTTCACTCTGCCAGACATAGAAACACTGTTGCACTCCAGTTGTGATATCCCTTTTCCCAAGTTGTCACATGCACATCTCGCTCAAGCAACATTATTGTTAAAGTTTCTCTCTGCTACATAAAAGCATATTGCATTTGTAGATATAAAAGACAGCACCCTTACTTAGATTATTACCTTATTACCTCGTAACTCTTAGTATACCTTGTATCTCTGATTTCATCACTTCAAAAATTCACCAGGAGCAAATAAAACCACAGCATCAGACTAAACTACACCTTAACTGCCGATTCAAATAAAGGCATTCTCTTCAGATATGCCTAATGCTTACAAATAATTTTGGCTGGTTTTGATCAAAAAACTATTATTACAATAATGATCAAAAATAATAATCCCGTTTGCAAAATGCCTTTAAGCCAGCCTCCTAGTCCCACCCAATTTCCACATTCAGAATACAGCATAAATA
Organism: Falco naumanni; assembly: GCF_017639655.2. Lineage (NCBI taxonomy): Eukaryota > Metazoa > Chordata > Aves > Falconiformes > Falconidae > Falco > Falco naumanni. The sequence continues at coordinate 27,110,403 of NC_054079.1, forward strand.
CAGAATACAGAATAAATTATCTCCATCAAGGCAAAAAGGCTTCTCTTCAAGCACAGAGATGTTTGCTAGTTCAAGGCAGAAACCCATTTCTTGTAGGGGACATCTGAAGCACTTTTTTTGGTGGGTTTGTAATCAATTCCGTATTTTTCCTTGAGAAGCTAAAGCTGTTCCTCTTGTTTCGGGAGTGTCTCCAACTCTGAGTTGTCAAATAGGTCCGTATTTCCCAAAGATATCATACATTTCCTCCGCTGTGATTTTATACGGCAGGTTCCGAATATAAAGGATCCGATTGACCTCTGGGGGCAGCCAGATGTTAGCTCGCTTGGCCGCTTGCATCGCCATGGAGCCGATCGGAGGGGAGGGGGGGGGCCGCCTTGGAGAGAAACAGAGGCTGGGAAGGAGCTTGCCAGGCTGCGCGCCGCCGCTCGCCGCTGCTGCGGGGGACCCGGATGCTATCCCATACGCTAATATCCCGAGTAATTCCTTTTTACAATCTATGTCCTGAACGCTCCGCTTTTCTAAAAAGCATATGAGCGAATCATACGTCGCTTGTCTCTCCATACCTTTGTCAGCGCTGTTGCAGCCTTTGCGAGACTTCGGCGACGCGTGGCTGGCGGGACCCTCTGTAGGTGCTCCCGGGCGCGGGGACTGTGCCCTTCCGCCTCCTGCGCTGCTTTCAGGACCGGTACCCGAATCTCCGTCGAACCGTGGCTCGCAGGTTCAGCCTTCTCTAGGGTCCCTGTTCGGGCGCCATTTGTCGCGACGGAGGGAAGACACAGTCACTCAATGTGAGTGATCAGCAGACTTTGTTTATTGTGCCTTACAGTCACCTTTTATGCCTTGTTATAATTAGCTCATACATATTACAAAAGTTAAGCTCATTATTGGTTAGTTGCCTAAATACCAAGCCCGCCCCTAGTTTCTCTTCTGTAGTTATCTGTTCCCACCTGCAACATTCTTTTCCCACCGCAATCTTCCTGTTATTGCGTAACAAGAACAGCCAAGGATAGTGTATTTTTGCTTTACTTCAGATAAGCTGAGAGCGATGTGCATTTTTGTCCAGCCAGCTGGACTATGTCTATGTGACCCTTTTCAGCTAGCCAGTTATCCACATCAATGGAATCATTGTCTGAGTTGTCATGTTTCCGCACTTGGTCCTGTGCTGTGAGGGTTGCTGCAATTGTTGACAGGAGCTTTGGGGGCAGAGGAGGTGTGGACAGAGTCGCCATCGTACTCCTGCTGTCAGTGGAATTTACTGCTTCCCCTGGTTTAGCACTGTTAGTAGAATTGGTCCACACTTGGTGAAGAGTAGTCAGAATTTGCCACCAAGGTGCTAAATGCATTCCTGCTGCGGAGTCCCCCTCCGCGGCAGCATCATACAATCGTCTGCTGACCTCTTGCCAGGCAGGAATTTGCAAAGTGCCATCAGGTGGAAAGTCTGGCACCTTGTCACGGATCCATTCTAACAGAGTCACTAGCTGCAGACCTGTCACAGCTCGTTCTTGAGCTGCAAGCAGCCGTCACAATACGTCCAGGCTGCGCTGTTGATCTCGGGATAACTTCCCTCCCATCGTGCCCGACTGCTCACCTTTTTTGTAGGTGATGAGTGCACAAAGTTTCCATGGATCCTGGTTCAGTCGGGCTACGCCACCGGTTCGGGGCTCTGTGAGCCTCATGTTGTCAAAGAAGAGGTTGCTGTAGAATCTCCCTTTGCTGCTGCATCAAATAGCGTCTTTCCTGCTTCTTCCCAAAGCTGAGTGCGAAATGCTGTTGTGGCATCCGCCGCAGCCAGACAAGCAAAAGTTTCACAGCTGCTTCCTCATACTTTACCCCTCTCCTTTCTAGTATTTCCATTATTATACTGGATATCAATATGGAACCCATATCGTCCCCAGCTGCTCACCTGTAGAGGTGATGAGGTCTGGACCTAACAGCTCTCTGTACCGTTGCTTTCTTGAGTTCAGCTGGGCGTCGTCACCAACCGCTCTATCGTCCGCGGCTTATTGACCATCACGTCAGGGTCACTGCTTGTGGCAACTGAGGCATGGACTTTGCAAGGATGGTGAAGCAAAGATCTTTATTGTTAGTCAGTTACAGCTTTATACTCTGTACACATGCTGATAAAAGCTTTATTATTGGTCAAACTCTACTACCCACGCACCCAGTTGCTGTTCACTATAGGCTACTCTCTGCTGTTTACCCTGTTTCCTTATCTTCCAGAGGTGAGATCACATTCCTCCTTTGTCTCTGTTTCATCCGGGTTTCATCTCATACTCCCTCAAAGTTATTTACTTCTTTGCTGTAGGATCACAGCTGCACATTGTCAGGGTCAAACCCACTGTCTCTGTCCTCTATAGGCACTGTGTATATTTGACACTTCAAATAACTCATAGGTCCATGCAAAGTGTAATGACAGCTTAAACAAGCATCTAGCTCTTCTAAACCAAATTACCACTAAATGTCAGTTCTGCATTTCAATAACAGAGGTGATCAACTTGCATCCAAATTGAACTTTTGAGTCTGTGAAAGCTTCAGTTTAAGATTTTAGTTTGGATTAATTAAAAAATGGAGGATTCAAGCTACTTCATATCTAGACACGTTGGTTGCTTTTGTATTTAATAAAAATAGCTTTCCCAGTTAGAAAATAGGTGCAGGGAGGGGGCAGGTGGCTTTCCTCAATACTATAGGAATAATTTTCTAGAGAAGCCCCTCAATAGGAATAGTGATGACAAGAAGTTTAACTGATTTCAAGAGGCAGCTACTCCTTACATTTTATTAAACTGGGGACGCCCATAGTGGAGGGCTGGCTTCTATAATCTATAAAGTCATTTTTCCTAGGTTAAAAATATTTCACCCTCTACAAAGGTAAATATAAAAACCTACAGAAACCACTGATTTCAGCAGGATTTGGATGAGTCGCCAGAAGATACCTGACTGAATGCTACTATGTCACTTAATTTTTTCTCTCATCTAACTCCCTCCGTATATTCAAGATCACCTTCCTTGATGCTTGAGTCATTTATCCACTGCACCACGAACATGTATTTAATTAGAAACAAAAGCCCACCATTTCTTTTATTCTTATTAAATGAAGTATAGAGGCTATTCTTCAACACAGATAATGAATTATCCCATTTTGGATACACAACAGCTCTATCTGAGCTTTTCACTTGCTTTCTTCTATTATACTATGACAGACACCATAGCACTTATGTTACAGAAAGTTTTTTGTTTGCAAACTTCCATAACTTCAACTTGCTTTGTTCTATTCACTCAGGAGCAATGGAAGAGTAACTGAAGGTTTTCATCCTCTCTTTCCCACAAGGGAAAGTCTGGCCTCACCCTTGATGTCTGGACAACAACAGTTTAGGAGATTTTAGACTGACTACTGATGAGCAACTTGCCATGGGTGCCACCCAGAGCATGAGAGTCCATTCTCAAGTGGGAAAGCAGGAAGAAAATCTGAAATTACTCTCTTTTTTTATTTCTAGCCGAATGCCCAGAGATGAGCGCAGAAGGAAACAAGCCAAGTGAAATCCTGGACTTCCTGAAGGAAGTGAGGATTTTGGCAGGTACAACACTTTGGAAAGGATTTCATACACCATCATTTGGAAATTCATATTTGAACACCCAGGCAAGCTACTGCTGCAAGGTCTTAACCATCTTTGCTCTTACCAAAAATAAAATTGCACCTTTTTAAAATAATAAAAAATGCTAAATACTACCCCCTTTTTAATGTTGTTTCATTATTGCTTTTTTTTGCTCGCAGACAACATTTTTCTTTTAATCTATTTTGGAAATGTATTTTTCTTACTGTGACTCTGCTTTCACTGAACGGCATCTTTCTGTGTACATACTCAGCATATATATACACACTGGCTTGGACAAGACTGTTTCCTTTAGTGCTTTCTAAAAACTCATAGATCTTGTGCAGAATATGCTTTCAGTCCAAAATACTGTTATAGAATGGAATTCCCTTGCTTTTTCCCTCCCATTTCTTTCATTTCCCTTTTCTAACTATCCTTCTATATCTTTGGACATTTTTATGAGCACAGAATTCTCAGTGACTTTAACAGGAGTCTGGCATGAATAGGGGTAAAAAGATAAGAGCCAAAACAGCTTTCTAACCTTTTTCTACCTTTTATTGTAGCTTGTAGGAATTGGATATTCATTGGATGTTGTTATGTGAGCTTTTAAGATGACTAGCCATTAGCTGTCACTTCAGATATTTCATAGTGTTTCTTTTCCTCTCAGACATCTAATTTTTCCTGTCTGTTGAGCTTCCTGTCCTGCTATTTGTATAGGTTTGCTTAACTATTTATCTTTTTCTTGCAATTAGTGGGTTTAGGAAAAAAATAATCTGTTTTCCAATAATAATAATTCCAATAATATTCATTGTCAAATGAGATCTGCAGTAATTCTCTCTCTTTCACTTTATACAAACACATATGCGCGCGCACACACACACACACATATATATGTAAAAACAGCTTCTTTGGCAAAGCAGCAGCAGGACCTATGGCAATCAGTAAGAGTAGTTCCACCCAGTGTCTAATGAAAAGGTAGAAAAAAACCCACAACCCAGACCTAAACAGATGTTTGTCTTAATGTCTTAGCAGTTCTGAGCTGTCCGTGCTAATTTCTTTGTGATATGGAGGAATATAACAATTCAATTCACATCAATAATTTATTTTATTTCTGAAATTTAATACACTCATTTTTAAAAGTAAATTTAAAAAGATTTTAAAAAGAGAGATGTTAAATCGCATCTTTCTATTTCAGTTCATTTATCACTGTCATAGAGAGGAAGGTTTACCTCTCTCACTATGAAGCAGCAAATTGTTACCAATTCCTATTTTAGACCTTGAAACTGTGATAAGATATCCCAATTGTACAATGGAACCTAAATAAACTCTCTGATTACTTTCAGAACATGCTGTATGACTAGTCTGACTTCTTGTGGTAAACATGGGAATATTCATTTGTTTATTGGCATAATGAAACTATCAAGCAAGTAGATGAAATATCCAAAAGACAGCAACAGCAGCGTCCTTGCCGATTTCTACAAATAAATAGGCTATCAGCAGTAGATATATTAAAATTGGGATTGGTGACTGATATATATATGAAACAAATGCAATCATTTCCCCATACAGAACACAACAATCACATATTTTAGGTTACCAAGATTTTTAAAAGATTGATAATCTTGCATGATCAGAGTAGATGAAATGTTGACTTCTAAATAAAACATGCAGATTTACAAATTTCTTAAGAATCTTTCAGGGTAAACTAGATCCTGAGATCTTTATCTTCTGTTAAAGAGGACACTTAAAATTATTTTAAAGCAAATATTAAAGACATGGCATGAACAGAGAAGGAAGGATGAAAGCTAAGCATATCTAAATCTTTAACCATTTCACAAAACATATATTCTGACAGTACATTTGTGCAGGACTCTACACAGTGAAAAGAACATAGGTTCCCTTAGATTTTCATTTTATAAGATCCATGCCATTCAGATGTGTTTGAAAACACAGGCAAAATAGGACCACTGAGAAACAATTATGACACCAAGTTTTTCCAAACAAACATTGGAAGAACTGAAGCTCTGTTAAACAGCATGTTCATTCTTAAAACTAAAAGCTTCCCTTTTTGGTCTCAGGTGCTCAAGAGAACTGATTGCAACAGAGAGTGTTAGAGAAAATATATCATGCTGGACACAACAGCTTGAGAGGTGAGGCTGCTGCCACTCCATGTCCCTAGGTCCAAACAGTAGCAAGGCTGAAAATGCATTCCCAGCAGGGACACGCACAGAGCACACATATGCACCACATATATACATACATACACAGCTGGCCACACAGATCACTGACAGACGCTCAGAGCACTCGCATGAACAGAGACAGCACCAACAGCCTCATTCTACTCATAGCTGGCCCCTGGATCCCAGTCTCCCCAGCTGCCGGCATCTGGATATATGAGCCCCCGAGGCCACAGCCTCGCTCCAATTGCTGGTACAGACCATTGTGTGTGCACGCATGTGCACACACACACACATACACAAAGCTGGCCAGGACTTCCCAGGTCCCAATAGCTGACCCTTCCCAATGCTCTTACCCTTAGAGATACACAGGCTCTCTCACACCCAGACCTGGACCTTAGAGACTCACTCACCCACTTGCTCCCAGTCCACCTACTCCCCAACTAATCCGGCTTGATCTTCACTAGTGATCACACTCACTCACACAGCTGCACTTGCTCCAGTTGCTGGCACCACAGATACACGGGCCTTCCGACTCATGGTCTGACTCCAGTTGCTGCACCCACACCCCCATACACCACCCACACCCCACCCAGAATAGCAAGCCCTCAGCCAGAAAAGAGTTAGAAAGGCATTTAATAAGATAGGACAGACTGTGCTGATCAGGCACAGGGCATAGCCAGACAAGTGTACTGACCAGCAAACTATTTACACACAACTGGCCCTTTTTATCCCCTTACCCCTCTATTTGTCCACACTTGTTCCTCCCCAAAATCACCTAAACCACTCCCTTGTCCTGCCTTTGGTTCCTCCCCTAAACATCCCATAGTAAGTCCCGTGCAATCCCATCCCAAACTGCTTTTCCCCTGCATCTCATAAAAAGTCCCACCCCTAGGCAGCAACCTCCCTGAGTCTGAAAAGGTGATCTGGGGAGCTGCTCCCGATGACTCATCTCGTCATGATGGGTTTCATGCCTGGACAATGGGTCTGATGGCTCTGCTGGGACAGCCCTGGGATGGCCCGGAGAAGGTGTTCATTGCTCAGGAGTCCTTGATTTGGGTTCCTGTCCAGTATTTTGTGCCCCTGTGCTCCTCTGGACTTGTGCAGATGGGCCTTTGATTGACTGATGGCCCCTGTGATGGGACTAGGAGTAGCCCGGCAGGGTATTATTTGGGCTCCCCCTCTTGCCATTGCCTCTCTGAGCTCCTTTGTGAGTGTGCAGATGAGCTTTGATCGCATAACTTAACAGAGAGCATCCAAATACAATTTAATATAATTTTTAAATCATGATGCTGTATGTCATATATACTCATATTTCTGGGTGCTTTTTCTAAAATAATCTATGCTGTATAAACATACTCAAGAGATTTAAATTTTTTGGTCACTCAGAATAATCTACCTATATTTTAGAACCATGATGGTTACTACATTAGTGAGGGTTGTTTGACTGCATATGCGCAATATGCACTTGCTTTAAAAGGTACACTGGTTAAAAATTAAGTAAATTAAATTTTATAGCAGAGCATATTAAAAAAACCCTTAGCTATTCACATTACCTCATCTAAATTACTTGAAATGCAAACCATTCACGTATGCAGAGTTTCAAAGGAAACTGAACTAAATGCTGTGCAAGTTCTAGAAATTATACAGATGTAGGCTTTTATCCTAGAAAGGCTTAATGATTTTTTTTTTTCTTTAATATCTGGGAGAAGTTAAAGTTGTAAAGACACCTTCCATGCTATTAAAGTGCAATATTACAGCTGAATTTTCAATCTGCATAGACAGTGCCTCCTGACTGAAAAAAAGAAACTTCTCTTATAAACTCAGATAGTAAACAAGAATGACATATCTATAAAGTAAATAACTTTTTTCACAACTCTTTCCTTAAAGAATCTTTCCTTAAATAAATGCAGAAAAAAGACTATCTGGTTCAGACATTGCTCTGTCTAAGGGAGTTGCCATAATGAAATATTCAGTGAGAATTTGGGAGAGAAAGGAAGGTGAAGAGGCAAAATGGTAGCAGGTAACAAACTTAAAGATTGCTGTGGAAGAGTTTCAGGAAAATGGATCCAGACAAAAACTCAATTACTTAATGAAAACAATCCTGTTTCACTGTTAAAGCTGATATAATGCTGTAATTGCTGCATGAACCTTTGTCCTAGCGTATAAAGAAACTAGCTTTTAGTTGCAGGGTCGGCTGTACCCTTAGGGCCAGCTATTGTTTAGGCTTTGTAGTTCTTGTATGTAGATACTAACCATCTAAGGAAGTGTTTACCTTAGTCAAGGAATGTGTGAAGTGATAAGAGAGGGTCTGCAGCAGAAAAACCAGGCCGAGCTGGTTCTGCGGTTTGTGAAGAAGTGCCAAGTAAGGGATATGTGCAAGAACTTAGAGGATCCTGGGGCAAACAACGGGATGAAGAGGGGTGAAGAGGAAGTAACGACCACCAGACCGTCAAGCCGACCACCTAGAGGCATAACTGTGCAGGTGTAAAAGGACATTATAATATTAACGAAGGTCCCAGGAAGACTCATACATATGCAGATAATTCCTGGAAATGTAATGAATACGTATAGCTATGTGACATAAAATGGGACCTGCAAAATAGCTCGGGATGCACGTTAGGCGGAGCGGTCCCTCGTGCATCCAGTGCCGCAATAAATAATGCCTGCTTCTTAATACTACATTGGTGTTAAGGAGTTTTATTCCCGATTTTCGGTGACAAAGCTTCTGGTGACCCATTGGAATAAGTCCCTAACCTATAAATCACCTTGTATTGCATCCTCAGGTGGTAATCTAAAACCCTATGAAACTTCCAGTGAATGTTTCTTCCTTTTTTAGTTCAGAAAAAGAGTGGCCAAAAGAAACTCTCCCCTTTATTATAGGTCTGAAAATATCAGAAATAGCTATATGTAATGAAATGCCAAAGGATGGCCTTCGAGCGGTTAGCTCTTGCTAACCTGCGGGCCCTGGAAGGCAGTGGGCCCTGGGCCCTGGGCTCTCCCGAGTTTTGACCTCTCTGATGGCTTGTGGGCACGGCCTGAGGCCGCAGCCCAGCCCAGTTCCGATCTGTGCTGGGCGTCGGCCGCGGCAGGCCCCGGGAGCCGCCTCCTCCCCGGGGCTGCGGCGAAGGACTCGGAGCGGGGGCGCTGCTGTTTTGCACGTCTGCGGGAAGCGGCGGGGCGTCGCTGGACAGCTCCGGAGCGCAGCGCAGCGCAGCGTCCATGTTCTGGAGACGGCGCAGATGTGTGCCCAGCGTCGGGGCCGGGAAGACCCGTCGTAGCGGCCCCTTCCTCGCAGAGGGCGATCCCGGAAGCGAGTTCAGCGAGCGTTCTCCCCGCCCACCTTGGACCCACCCGGGTCTCTGAGGCGTGGGTCACCCCGGCGGCGGGGCGGGGCGAGGGTAACCCTTACCTGCGGGAGCGGTGAGAGACGGGATCCCCGCGCGGGAGGGGGCAGGGCGGATGGGGGATCTCTCCGCCGCCTCACGCCGCAGCCGGTCTCCCCCGACGAGATGCTCCTTGTTTTGGTCCGCCCGACCAATCGGACTCAGCGGCTGGATTCTACGGAAGCCGGGATGGGCCCTTCGTGGCGGCAGCAGGACTCTTCCCTGCCGACCGTAACGCATTGCGCAGGGTGCACCACCATCACCACCACCACCTGGTCCTCCTGCGGCTTTAACGTCTCTGACATGCAAACACCACTGCAGTTTCAGACGGGCTTCTGCTCCGAGCAGCAGCAGCGACACGGCCAGGACAAGCAGTCTTCTCCAGCAGCAGCAGCAGCAGAACCAGCAGCAGAACCAGCAGCAGCAGCAGCAGCAGAACCCATGCCTCCAGTGCAACAACTGCTCCTACTATGGAGCCGCTGCGGTAGCAGCGGGGGATAACCTGCCCTCGCTGCTCCGCATTTCTTCGCCCCTCTCGGGCGCCTTCAGGACTCGGTTCTCGCCGCTCTCCATCTCCGCCTCCTCCCGGCAGAGTAGCCAGTTGAATATCAGCGAGCTCACCCCCTCTAGCCATGCCGGCTCGTCCAGAGAGCCCCACCAGTACCCCCAGTACCATCAGTGTCATAGCCTGCAGCAGCAACAAGCAGCCAATCCCAGCAGCAGTGTCAGCAGCGGCAGCACCCACCATCACCACTACCAGCAGCGTCGGGAGAGCAATCCCTTCGCCGAAATAGCCATGAGCAGCTGCAGGTACAACGGCGGCATCATGCGGCCGCTCAGCAACCTGAGCTCGTCCCGCAGGAACCTGCACGAGCCTGACTCCGAGTCTCAGCCGCTCCAGCCGCCGCTCGCCAGCCCCATAGCCGCTGCCCCGGAGATCGTGGTCTCCAAACCCAAGCACAACTCCAATAACCTGGCGCTCTACGGCTCCGGCGGCACGAACAACGGCGGGGGCAAGTCCAGCAAGAAGAAGAACCAGAACATCGGCTACAAGCTGGGGCACCGCCGGGCGCTCTTCGAGAAGCGCAAGCGCCTCAGCGACTACGCGCTCATCTTCGGCATGTTCGGCATCGTAGTCATGGTGATCGAGACAGAGCTGTCCTGGGCGCCTACACGAAGGTACCTGCTACGCCGTCGGACCGCCTTCGTCTCGCTCTCGGCGTCGTAGACGCAGCCCGACCCACTCCCCCCCCCCCCCCCCGTGCCCCTGCCGCGGGCTCCGTGCCCGCCTCGGCCCGCGGGCGAGGCCGACTCGCGGGAAGGCGGCTCTGCAGCCAGCTGTACTCTCCTGTCAGCCGAGCCGTTCAAATCCGTGCTCGCGGAAAGGCGGCTGCCGCCCGGCCCCGACATCTCTTCATTTCTCTTAGAGCCCAGAGCGGTGGGACTGTTCGGCCCTCGCCCGGCCCTGCCGTGAGGCGTCCCTCGCCCTGAACCCCCGGCACCGCCGTGTGGGGCCCACTGGTCCTCCGCCGTGACACGAGATGCTCCCCCCGCGGTTACGCAACCGTAAGGCGAGGCGACCCTCCCCTCCCCTACCAGTCCGGGCTCTGCTGCTCGCAGTGGGGCTGGGGAGCCCCGGCGGGGCGGGAGCGGTCCCGTGCGTGTGGGTCTCTGACGGACAGTGGTGTCTTTCTGGTGCAGGAGTCTCTGTATTCCCTCGCTCTAAAATGCCTTATTAGCCTCTCCACGATTATCCTGCTTGGGCTCATTATTGTATACCATGCAAGGGAAATTCAGGTAATGTTTCGCTTTATGAATTGCTGAGTGTTTACATATCTGTGGTCACAGAGTCAGTTTTTCTAAAGGCTTTATTGTGGTAAGTACTTTGCACTTCCCGCTGATTCAGAAAACAAAAAAAATCACTTAGTGCTTCCTGAAGTTCAGTGAATGTATTTCATCCTTAGAGAGAAATAAGATAGGCTGCTACATGGACACATTCGTGCTAGGAAGCATTGCCTGTTAGGGACTGTTACCTGCGATTATGCTAGTAGGAGCACTTATTTCTGAGGTTATAGCACACTTTCTCTATGACATACCTGCTGTTTTCTGTAGCAGATGTAGGGCAACAGTCTTTTGTTTCCCAGTGACTAAATGTCATGCTGTGCATTTTCTCTGGACAGCAGGACTAATTATTAGGAAAGAGACATCAGTAACTTCTAGGAATGTAATCTTCACTGTGCTGTTTCAGATATTAGCATACGCTAGAAGAATATTTAAAAAGAGGGGGAAACCTTATGTTGGATTTGTTTTATTTAATGGCAAAGAAATGACATCCACTAGGAAATGTGACAGAGGAAAGCTGTCAAGACAGGTAGGGGTAAAGGTAGGGGGAATTTAATGATCAAAGCTATAGAGTAAGTCTAAAAATACTGTCACGTGTCCTGGCCCGGGTACTTAGTTCCCATTTCAGTTGTCTTTTTTTTTTCTTTTTTTAAAATCAAGAAATTACAATTTTACATTTCAGTTAAATTGAGACATAAGAGAGAGTTTTCAAAGTTCTGGAGTGAAAAATACCTTATTTCTAGATACATTACTGGTTTTGCTATGTCTGATTAGAGATACCTTGGGCTACAGGCAGAAATGACAGTTTTCAAGGGCAAGAATGTCTTTTTCAGCAGTACCAATTAACAAAAAAGAGAAATTAAGAACTGTATAGTACCCTTCTTTTATGCTGTAGTTCTAATATGAAAGGGCAACATAGTCTCCTACTTAGGCTACTGTTAAAGAAGTATTGTGTTGCTGAAGACTCTTTGACAAATGGGATCCTGTCCTGCAGTCCTTACATATGAAAAACACTATTTCTGGCTCAGAATCTGGTTTCTTTGCATTAATATCAAAGATGGGCAGCTGTTTAACATTATTGTACTCAATAAGCAAGTGTCTGGTGTCAGAGTATCACTATAAACTATTGGAATACTGATGAAGAGGTTTCTTTACCTGTGTAAAAATAAATAAATAAATAAATGTAGTTGCTGCAATGTAGGAGCCTTGTTCTCCAGTGTACCTTGCTATAAGTGGTGCTTGAGGCACTAAGAACAAAGCTGAAAAAACCAAGCTCTGTATTTCAATTATTCTATGTATTTTCAAGAAACTTTAAATAGAAAACAATACACAAGATAACCAAATAGTCATAGGTTTCTCTATGCATAACCTTACAGTAGGTAGTTACTCCAACATCTGCATATATATTTTTTAGCTAATTAGATACACATTTTTCATTCTTTCAGAGATTTGTTATGGATCAGAAAAATCAATCTTTTAAAAAAATTCAGTTGTATTTCTGATATTTTTTTTTAATTGATCATTTAAAGAACTCCTTCATGTATGAGACTACATGGAAGGAGTTGTGCAATCATGTGACTTAATCAAGGTTGATGTAGTTTTCAACACTGCCTGACAGTATAGAATACAAGCATACCTGTTTGTAAAACAGTAATAGTCTATGGTTCTGTCTGAGAGACACTGTAGGCTGCAGTACTCATGTCAGAGCCTGGAGTAAGCTGCAGCTCCAAGGGGCTCTGCCATTAATCTTGAACATTAAAGGGAAGTTTTATTTTCAAGGACACTATTGGAAGGAAAGGCCATTGTACCACCCTTAGCTGTTAGATATCTGATAGATTTTTAATTTAGGCATGGTATGTTTATATATGCACACTTGACTTTTTAAAAAAATAAGATTAAAAACACACAGAGAAATATTTACATCCCTCTACGGTGCTAAATTTACGTTACACCTTAAATCTGAAAACAAGAAGTATCTTTAAAATACTTTAGCTTAGAAATGTACAGAACCTACTCCAAGTGAAAGAATATACTGCATAAGCCAAATAATGTAACAATTTTTAAATAATTTTTAAAACTTTAATTCAGGCAAATATCTTGCTATGTGCAGTGGAATATTTCTTGAATCAGGTCTGTAGAATCATGCCCATAGATGGTTGATTGTGTCCTGGAGCACCAGCTGTTTGCTGATCTTGTTCAAATTTGATCATTCCTTTCTTATTCTTCTCTGAAAGGTACTTCGACTTTATCAGTAAGTATAGTGTAAATTTTCAGGAATTCATCAAGACAATACATTTTGTTGTACAGAACAGAATGGCAATGTATTTTGCTTGCAGCGTGGCACGTTTCATAGTCTGATAGAAGTGAACTTACCTGAAAGAAAAGCAGATTTTCCTGCAAAACATGAACTAAAATACATTGGGAAATAAGATGAAAGTTTATCAATTAGTAGTGCTTGCATGTTTAATATTTAGAAGTACCTGGTGACATAAAATGTCTTCTAACCAAGATCAGCTGCTGGGTGTTTTTGGTTTTTGTTTTGTTTTCTTTTCTTTTCCAGTATTCTGTGCCCTTGATTTCTTGGTAGGAAGTCTGAACAGCCATGCTGCAAGCAACTCTATGGTAGTGCCTCACAGTATAGCAGGTGACTAGGTGACTGTAGTCTCTCCATTTAAATGACCTTGCCTATGTGTTCTGTTTCAAAAACAGTCAGCTTGTCAGTTAAACCAAGCTGTGACTTTGCTTGTCTCAGACCTGCTGAACATCTTATTTTAAGGGAGATTAAAAAAGACTTATAGGGATTCTTCACAAGAATATTATATGGATGTGAGATGAATGGGCTTTGTTTTGGGGTTTTTTTCCCTTTTTTTTCTTTTGTTTATAAGCAGTAGAGGAATAGGAGCAACTTCAGTGTATAAGGGGGGTGTGTGTGTGGGGTGTGTGTGTGTCCGTCCTCCGCCTTCTTTTCAGAACCGTCCTCCGCCTTCTTTTCAGAACCGAAGAGAGCTCCACATATTGTGCCTTATGCGGGGAGCCTTTGGCTGGGCTGGGCCTGGCTCAGAGCAACCTGTGCTGAGAGGGGAGGGCAGCGGCCAGCCTCCCCAGCTTCCCTCCCGCAGCACAGTCAGGTGAGTTCTCCTGCTGCCTGACGGCACATGCATAATTTCAGACACGGTTTTAGCCTCGCATTTTAAACCTATTAGCAAAACAGATTCTTTTTATATTCTATGAAACAACTCTGCATTTGACAAACCAAAACCTCCAGAATGGCATAGCTGCAGTATTTAGACAAGAAAACCTGTTTGGCTGCTGTGCAGTTTTATGAAATATTGGAAGTGTTAAAATGCTTTCTTCAAGTAGGTTTTCGGTGATTGCAGCATATTATTTATTCTGTATTGTTAGCTATTAATGTTATTAGTATAACAAGTACAGTTAGTGTTTTTATTATTCTGTATTATTAATTATTGTTATTATGTAGTATTATTATTTAGTATATTAGTTATTTGGGAGCTATTATATTTATTAAATGCAACTTAATGTTAAGACTGTAATAGCAATCAAATTAAGCCAGGTAGTTTCAAATGATAATTCTTAGCCTACATTATCATTTCAATAAAAAGAGGATAAACCCACAAACAATACCTCCTTCACCTCCCTCCCTCCCTCTCCCAGGAAAAAAGCCAGGTGAACAACAATAATGATGTTGGAGCAGAGTATGGTGACAACCTCAAATCTGTGTATTCTCCTTTTGGTTCACTGTTGTCATGCTTGTAATGTTGTTAAAAACACTACACTTGGTAGATTATGAAATATTCATTTCTCTCTAAGCTTGTGTGGTTGTCAATTCAATTTGGAAGACTGGTAGGAAAAATGTGACACATTGCTATCCCAGCCTAGAACAGGTATTTCTCCGACTACAGTTTCAGTTTAGAAATACTCTTTGGAAGAGGCAGAGGAGGGAAGAGCTAAGATAGCATCATCCAATTATCATAATAATTTACAATGTATGAATTGCCCATTTCATACATAAACAGTTTGTTACTTGATGATATTTTACATAATTAATAGCAGCATACAACGCAATTAAAATTGTTGTTTCTAGGCGACTTATTGATTCATTCCACATGTCCCTAATGCAATTTGCTGTTAGATTAATAATCAGGTGGAAGTTAAGAAACTTTTTGATAACAGTTCACATGGTAAAGCTACTTTATTTTTCTTTCTACTTTTACTGAGAAAGTAGACCTCTCTGTCTCACTCTTGTACTGCTGGAGATAGAAATGCTTTCATAATGTACAGTTCCTGAACTTTTACTGGCCCTTCCTTATATTACTCAAAACAAATTATTAAAACCAAAATTCTCTAAAGTTGCTAATAAGATGTCTTTAATCCCCTTTCTTGGGTATTCTGTCACAGCCTGGTATTTCTTGAAAGACAGCTATCACAGGGTAGGAGGACCATGTCCACTGGGATACTCTTGCTTTGGTGCTGGACTACTTAGGGTATCCCTTCTGTAAATAAACATTGCCCTTCTGTTGCAGCACTCTCAAAACTAGCCAGCTGCAACAAGGCTTTTACCATCCCATCCCAGGTTAACTTCAATAAGTAGTTCCCGCACCTTGCCCCAACACAGCCACCAATCCCCCACGAGGTTTCTAAAGTTCATCTACTGTTCATGCTGTTTCCTCTTCAGGCCAGTCCACCCTGCTTCTTGCCTCTGTTGCATCCAGATTCTTCTTTCTCCAGGCTCCTCATCCAGGCCCCCTTCTTCTCTCAGGGTCTCTCCTCATCTCTCCTTGATGCAGATGCTCTCACTCATACAGAAAAATGAAAATTGTTGATTTTTGGCTGAAATTAATAGAAATTTTCATTTTTTTGGTATGTGAATTGAGATTTCTAAACACTTATAAATTGGACTGTCATTTTGTGCTCAAGTAGAACTCCTATGGAAAGTCATGCAAACTTCAAAGTTAAGGTTAAGCCGTTGCTGTCACAGCAGAGTTCATTTTTAGAATTCAGTCCATCACTTTCCAGGTCTCCAGGGAGAAAGCACCCTCGGTCCCTAGACTGTTCTGATGTGGTGGGAAAATCATGTGATACCAATAGATTTGTAATGAAACATCTTCAGTCTTCATTAACATTATGGAAAATTATCACACATGTGAGCCCAAATATCTTGCTGAAGACTCAAGAGTCTTTTCTCCTTTTCCCTGTCTCCTGAAAACTTGAAGAAATGGAACAGGCAGTACTAGGAAACTGGTACTAGGAAAGTGGGTGTTAATAAATACATTTCTTGACTTATTGTGCAAATAAATTCCATAATGCATGATTCTAATAAACACTGCTTATGGGGCTTTAATTCTCTTATTGGAAAGCTCTTCAGAAAAAATCCTGCGTTCTCTAAGAAATATGAAGTTAAACTCCCTTACAGTTTCCTATCACAAGCACTAATGGGTATTCTGCAGGCAAAATTGTTTATATGTATGTAATCCTTTTGCCTTCACTGTGGTGGTACGTGTTTATCTCATTGTCTTTCTTCTGTTGACTCCATGCCAAAAGAAACAAAAGTCTAACTTGCCTTTGCTTAAGTGTGCTGAATCATCAGCTAGGACTGCTGCTGCAAAAACAAATGAAGATTAAGAGCACAGAAAGGAAGTCTGTTGAATAAACAGGTGAAAATCAATAAATAAACTTTGAGTGATAATTTTATTCTGACCTAAAACCTGTTGAAAATTACTGAAATTTTTCTGTTTATTTTAATAGGCCTTGGATTAGGCAACAACAAATCTCATCATGTGCCAGTTTTGGTCCAGGATACAGTAGCTTCATGTATAGGCTTGAAAATTGCCTTGTACCAGTGAAGCTTAATACACATTCCATACAACAGAAAAGCATGCTGATCATAAGAAATCTAGAGACACCATATCTGTTAAATTATAACTTTAGTAGTATTTATTTGATAAATATTAGTTTTAGTTCCATCCAGTACATTTTTTAATAGATTATATCTGCAGAACATGTTGACCCAGGAAAAGTTACAGGTGTCCACTGTCTCTGAAAAGAAGCACTGTAATGCATAAGACACAGAAGGCAGGATAGAAAATCCTTTAACATTGGTCAAGCATCTAATGAACTGAAAGGATCTGAGGCCTTTTGCATTGAAATTAAATGTAGAAGATGCTTGTTTCCAACAGACTCCCTTAGGACATAGGAAGGGGTTGTATCTAATGGTCAGGACACTGAACGGTTGGCCTGACAATAACTAGCATTGTCCATTCAAATGCACCCTTGTTCTGAGTAATTTTTAGTGAGGCTGTTAGAAGTTTATCAGGACATCAGGTTTATCTTTCCTTAAAAATACGTTCTTAAGTCTAGAGTCACAGGTGTACTCCTTTGGTAGAATGAATAAATTAGCTCATTTTATCTAGCTTCAGATTTGGTATTTCTTCCTTTAACTTCTGTTTCCCTTATTCCCTTGCAAAAATATTGCCAACTTCTTCAGTGAATATATCCTTTTTTTAATTGGTTCTTGTTTTCCCAGTAGTAATGAAGCTGATCTTTCCTGAAGGGAGTAAGGCTTCTCTCATATTGGGAACAGTGGCTGATAGCAGCCGTGTTGGGAGATGGCAGTTCTTCATGTAGTGACCTGTAGAACAAATTAAGTTTTGTGATGAATGAAGAAAAAGAAATCTTAAATCAAGAACTGTAAAATGATCATTTAAAATTAACAACATAAAAATACTGAAATGTAGATAGCTCTCCTCAGTGAATTTTGCTTCCACAAGAATATTGTAGAATTAGAGTCACTTTATTTCTGAGATGCTTGAAATGGGGAAAAATATGACAGAGAGCACTAGGTTTCTTATAACATGCATTCTAAAATTACCTCCATATAAAAGTACTGATATTTTGTGGGAAGATGTGCTATACTCTTCATACACAGTCTTGGAATTGCTGCTTCAGTGCAAAACTAAATTCATTCCAAACTCTGGAATGTGACTAATGTTTCTATCCCACTACTGCTAAGATTAGTGCACTAGTTATAGCAGACCACCTACAAGACCAGAAAAGGTTTTTAAAGAGATGTTTTTGTTTTGGAAATATTTCATTAGTATAGTAATTTTTTTCAGTGTGGTCATTTGTTGTTCGTATTTGTGAAGGTGCAAAGGGAACCTAAGTAATCCATTCAATATTTCTTTGCCACTTTCCCTTTCAGGTGTAATAAAGCTGGTATAGCTAATGTCCAACTACAGTCTCAGCAGTGAGTGAGCCAGAACAGGCCAGTAGAAGTAGGGGGTAGTGTGGAGTGTCAGCAGATGGAAGTCAGGTTCTAAACAAGTTGTATTTAAGTTAGCTTAGCTGGTGGAATGTTTTGTAAAGATTTGCTACAGGCAAATAACCTGCTCTGTCCTTAGATTTCTGGGAACAATGGTATGGTTTTAAAACTATGTATGTTTTTCATTCCATCTCTATCAATTGTATGGAGCAGCTACTCTGGATTGCTCTGGGTCACCCCGTTTATTTACTAGTTAACATATCTGTTATGTAATAACATACATTTCTTTTTCTTTTTTTATTCTTTATTTTTTAAATAACACAACAATACATAGTATAAATCAATAAAAATACTTCTTTAGTACACTGGTCCCATTTTCCTGTTTTGCATGTTTGTGCAAAGGAAAGGAACAGGACTCCTACCTAAACTGTTCTTTCTGTATTAATCTTCTTCCACTTATGCTATATTCAGAGCTTTACTAAGTCATGTTCCTTCTGCATCTGCTTGGAGAACATTTTTGACTGTCAACCCTAGTCTCAGGAGCTTTTGGGATCCATTGGTGCTGGATGGAAGTTTTCTAAATGTTGTAACTTAAGGAGCTTATTCTCATTGTGTTTTACCCTGCTGGAGAGAGTGGAGTCTGAATAAATTATATAATAGAATAAGTGTTAAATGAAGAATATTATTTAAATGAAGAAATACCTTTAGTAGACACTGAGTTTGAAAGAACTCCTTATTCAGTAACTTTAATTCAGTCACTTACTGATGGGTCTACTGAGTATCTCAAATGAATATGGTAACCCCTAGTGGTGGGCTTCTATTTCTGGACTTCTGATTTGGTTCAAAGGCTCATGAAAATTCATATAAGTAAATATCTCACCATTGTTTAAAAATCTGAGGAAGCTCAAGTGTGATTGTTCCATCAAGAGTCCAAACTGAATTAAAGGAGGAGACTGCCTCATGAAAGATCTTTTAAATAATGTTTTTCTCAAAGGAGTTTCTTTTACTCTATAGCACTGGGGAAGAAATCTGGATATCTCAGAACATCCTTTTTTTTTTCCTTGGAGTCCTTGGATTTCCCTTCTTGACAGTATCACCTGCATAGAAGGTTATTGGGGTCCCTGATGCACATACATACAGGGAGAACATCATGAAAAGAAATTCCATATGTCCCAGCAATTGCTGAGTGTCATAATGGTTCCTTGGCACCACAGGCTGTCAGGGATTAAGCCATTTCACAGTTGTTTGAGGCAAATGATGGAACTGAAAGTCTGTCCTGTAGCATTTAAAAATATTGAGCAATGCCTCAGAATATCTTTGGAGAGAGAAAGCAAAAAAGAATACTGTTGGTATCTGATTTAGAGCAGAAGGAAAATATGGGGAGGCAGAATTTAACCTTATGTTAGTTTATGTGATCGTGTCCTTTCTTTGTTATCGCATAGAGTATCTGGGCTAGTGTTTTTATAATGATCTGAGGTAGAGAGGTTAAAAAAGACATGGGCAAACCTGAGAAGTGTGTTGAGTAAACACATATATGTTTATTGAAATGGTTGTGGCTATGTTCCTCTCTGAGTGTGCCCTGTCATAGTTACTATGATGTATATTATTCAGGTGTATTTTAATGTGCAGTTTTTGATGCTGCACTTTGGAAAATATGGTACACAAAGACCATAAGTAGTCTGAGCCTCAGTTATGCATCTCTCCCTGAGATGGTCAGATTTAATGCTGTCTTTGAGGGAAGCATTTCGAACCTACTTAGCTACCAGCACACATTAACATGAAATTTTCTTTACATGCACTGACATACACAGCGTGTATAGCAAGATATCAATAACCATGAAAAACTCATTTTGCATAGATACCAAATTTAAATAAATATGCAATGCAAAAAAAAATAAATGGTGAAACTGAGTACCAGACTTTTACAATCATTCTTTTAAATTGTCATTTTTATAATTGGGGGGGGAATGCATGTGCATATGCATATATGAAAAATAGTCTAACTTCCCAATTTGAACAAACTAAGAATGTTTCATTTGTGTAGATAGCTATATCCACAAAATCTTGTGGGTCAATTTCTAATGACCTACTAGAAAATTTGTTTTTAAGTCTGGGTGTGGGAAACATTCTAGAAAAAATAAGATAACAAGGCTTTCAAGTAGTTTTGTGAAAAACATTATTTCTGTGCTTTGCATGCAGAAGGTGTTTGATGCCTCATGGCTTTATATAAGACTTAAACTTGCTAACTTCTCTGCTCTGTGGCACTGTATTCAGGACAAAGAGTCTTCAGGAATTCCTACAGGCTCTCCAAGATCGGAGACAGGCCTTTGGATAATTTATAGACCATTTGATTATATGCCTTCTGATGATGGACAAAGGTGGTTTTCATCCCCTAGTTAGGGAAAGGCTTGAGATGTCTATCTCAGACCACCATATGATTTTCAACCATTTGTACTTAATGTCATCTTCCTCTCTGAGGACTATAATGCTGTTTTTAGTTGCATAAGTGATACTTTGGGGACTAGAAGCTATAGAAAAATGTTTGGTCATAAATTTGGTAGAACAGCAGTCACAGAGGCTATTTTTTGCTAGTCTGTGTCATAGTTCCATCAGTTCTTTTATAAAGGTAAAGTGATTCCAGTATTTAACCATTTAAAATTTGGGTGTTTAAATTAAACAATTGCCACCATGCCTTTGTGAGTACAGTTGATTCTCCTTCTGCAAGGGATGCCTCAAGGAGTACAGCTGATGCTACTTTATCATTGTTTATCTCTTCCTTTTTATTCCTTACAGCAGAGCAGTGATACTGTTTTCACATTTGTCCTTCTACCAGGATTGTAAAGAAACTGGACAATTTCCTTGTACTTTGCATTCACCAACATCCTCAGATAGTGATATGAAGAAATAGTGCGAAATAGGGACAATAAACATCGAGTGTGATTGTATATGTCTGCTCAAGGAGTGTAGGTGTGATTGTATATGATTGCTCAAGGAGCGTAGGTGTGGTGATTGGTCCCGTAACCATATAGTTTTAAGGAAATAACTAATGAAAGAAAGAGTCTGTTCTTCTTCCTCTAACAAAAGGGGCTATTTATAAAAAGGATGAGAAACATTCCAATGTTATCTAGAGGGAGCACTAAATCTCCTTGCTAAAGAAAACTAGATGGCCGACAAGGACATGAATTAGCTGTAAACTTGCAAGACCACCACATTCCAGGCAAAGGACTGATAAGCTAATTAACATACGAAGCGAGAGTAGGCAGGTTTAGGTAACGTATAATGTATAGGCGTTAATTGAATATTCATTTGTTTTATTGTATAAATATGAGATGGTTCGTCACTTTGGGCATGCACGCTTGTGGTGGAGTGATCCCCCGTGCATCTGCACGCAATAAACATACCTACTTTATAACTTTCGAGTTATAGAGTTTAATTCCGTACGTCAATAGCCTGCCAGGAATTTGTTTTGATATACTAATGATTTGCAAAATTAATTTATCTTCTTTTAAGTAGCTTCAGGGAGTCTCTGATCTAAGTTGTCATTGTGTGCAATCTGTCTACTCCGAATTTGTTTCTCTTTTCCTAGTCTGGTGTTATATGAGTTTAACACAAATTGTTATGTAAATACACAAACACCCATTAATATCTATGATAAACTATCTATTTTTATATTTATACTGTACGGTGTTAGAAACATCAAGTTTATTTATAGTTTAAGATTCATGTCTTATTTTTACATACCACATGTTGGAAATGCATTATGTCATTTCAGATGAAAATAACTTTTTTTAATTTGTCTTACAGAGTGCAGGCTTAGTAAAAGTAGATGGTAGTTCTGCATTTGAAGAAGCTTTACAGAACATTGATGAAGAACTTAAATTTGATTTCAGTGTTAGACTAGTAATTAATAAGAAATTTGAAAGCTGTGAGCAGGCATAATATCTTTGACCTTTACTGGAGTTTGGCCTTCTGCATAGGCTGCAGGACTCAGTTTTATAGGAAGAGCTTGTTCTCTTTTTATTACTAGCATCATTCCCCATTCGAATGGGGAGTAGTATCTTAAAATGAATGCATGGTTACGATAACAGAATTGACTGAAAGCAGCTGTGAGGGGGTGTGTGTGTGTATATATATATATGTATATAAATAAACATATCAAAAATACACAACACCACCTCCACCCCACCCCCCTTTTAATTGTGCTGTTCAGCTGTTCTGTCTCTCCAGTCATTTTCCCTCCTTGCTTTCCGAATAGTAAACGTACACAACCAAGCAAGCAGGAACACGCAAATACCACTGCATTTTCCAAATTAAAAATCAACAATTGCATTTAGGAGGTTGCATAATTGCAAGCATATAAAATGTACATAAAATCCTGTACTAATTTCTATCTATTTACAGTACAACCCAATTGACTTCTTATCCACAGCCTATTTTGTTCCAGAATGTTTGATATTCCTATATTTCACGGACTGAATTTAGAGACACAGATTTGTATGGAAATTTACCTCATAAATATGATTTTGAAATGTTGCTATTTTTTAAATTGGAATATTTGTACTGGATCTGTGGTCCTCTGTGGCTTCTGGTGCTTTCTACCTTTTGTGTTTTCACCTCTTAAATCTCATTATGTGACAGCTGAAGACATTATCACTTTCAAATATTATTTTTCTTAGAAGCAATTGGCTTAGCCAAAGTCAAGGGAAGCCGATAAGGATTTTTCTGTGCCTGCAAGCATAACCCATTCCACTTAGCACTACTGAGAAGCGTCTTTCTTTGTGGCACATTAGGATTTCTTCTGCTGACAACTGAATATGTTCTTAATTATATGTTTCATAACGACATCCTACAGATTTTTAAAAAGTGATTAAATATTTTCTTTTATGAGAAATGTAAGATCAAATTTTGATGTCTAAGTTTAACTCAACATTCTTCTATTCTCATCTTTTGAATTGAATCAATACTTAAGGTATCATTTTTCTTGAATTGCCTTTCTGCACATAGTAGTCATATTGAAATCTGTGAAGACGGTAGGTAAAAAGGAAGAACAAAAAAACATTGTTTTTCCGGAATATTCTGCAACTTTAAAAGAAATTTTAAAATACTGCTGATTTAACATGTATTTGATATATATCTGAGAACTGGAATGGTCAGCTGTGTCATTCATTTATTCTTTTCTTCAGAAAACCACACAACATTTGAGGGATTTGATATTATCTATCTCATATTCAGTTAAACTGGTTACTATTAATCTGTATTCTGGGTGCTCTAAATACCTGGACCTCTTTATAGCTATTTTACTATTTGTGTGATCTGACTGACAGCATTGGCGGGCTAATTACAAGAATCAAATGCACTTGAGCCTCTTATTTTGAAACTTTGGCCCTTTATATCGAATAGTACATTTGCTAAGTGCAATACAACTGTCTTTTGGTAATAAATAAATAGATTTCCCTTCTTACTAGTATGAATTTCATTTTTATATGTAGCATATGAAGTCTTCAGAAAGACCACAGGCAAAAGAAAGTGTATGTGCTCATATTGCATACGTTGAATTCACTGAGTGTGTTTCTTTAGCTTAACTCAACACTGTGTTTCTTTGGCTTTAATAGTATTGCAGTGGAGGTAAGAACTATACCTAAGATAAAGAGAAGGAACATGAAGGAGCAAAAAAACAGGTCCAAAAATAAAATAATTTGGGTTGGGGTTTTTTGCTTTGTTTATTTCTTACTGTGGTTAACTTCTTTCTTTCTTTTAGCGTCACTCTGACTACAATAAAGTTAACTTACCACTTTCTTAAAGAACTCGAGGGATTTTCTGGAAGACAAACTGAATGTGTTGGGAGGAAGATGTAGAATGTGGGTTTGGATCTCTAAAGGGCATATACAGAGAGTTCAGACTTGCATTTCTAAACTTTTGAAGGATGTAAAGGGGCAAAAATCAATGCTGATGAGAAATTGTTTGTTTGGCCCTGTATATGGCGTATAGCATGCTGGAAGTACTTTTCTTACGTTCAGAAGGACATTCTTTGTGTATTTCACCTTTTCACCCCTTAAATTACTTCTAAGTTTTTGAATAATCTAATTTTAAATGTCCTGCAAAAGTTTGGTTGTTTTTTTTATATTATTATTTCTGATTACATATTTACTGAACAGCCTCGAGTCTAGATTCAGACTAGAAGTGGTGTGAAGGTCTTCTTCTGTTGCTTTTTTGAAAAGTTACCTTGCATATCCCTACTCTCTACTACTGACAAATATTGTTCAATTAAGTATTTACTTAGTAAATCTTCAGGAACAACATTTACTAAACAGTGTGAAGTGTTTTATTACTTTTGATCCAGGGTGGTAAACTGAAGGCTTTGATTCTGCAAGGACCTACTATACATGTGCATTTAATTTTTAGCTACTGATAAACCTCACCTGGCTGCCTAGGCTACTCTGGTGTTTGCAGGCCTCTGCTTTTAATTTTTGGTTTTTTGAAGGTGTGACTACAGTTCATTTAGACATGGTCAACCTAGCTTTAAGACAGCTACTTCAGGTATTGCTAGTAGTTGAGGTACAGTTGAGCTGATTCTTCACTATGAGTTATCTTTTAGAGTCTTTATGTATTTTTTTTGGATGGTTTTGCAGCCTGCGTCGGTCTATGTTAGTACCTAAAGTTTGAAGAAAGCTTGAATAGTTCTACTGAAGCTATAATCTCTCCGGTCTGAAGCACTGATGTGCTCTAAAGAAGTCTTAATGTTGTACTGCAGAAAGTATTATCAATTTGTAATCTAGATTTTCATCCTGAAAAGCCTTTATTAAATTCTTCTTAATCCTATGAACTTTGAATAAGCAATTGATTTTGAAGGAATGAGGTTTAAATTGGCACAGAGTTTTGTTTTATCAAAAATGGCAATTAAACAAAAATATGAAAACCATCTTAGTAAATAATATGTGGAAATTCAGTTTCACATACAGTCTTAAAAGTATTGCACAAAAACATTCTTTATGGCTTAACCAAATTTACATTCATGTAGTAGTGACTTAGTAATGTCATTTGCTGAAATGGCATATTTATTTTGGTTTTAGTGGTCATTAGCAGCTCTGAAAATGATGGTATCTTAAAATGGAATTATAACAAGGTTTGTTAATGGCATACTAAAGTTAACCTTATATTTTATCGTTTCAGTTATTCATGGTGGACAATGGAGCAGATGACTGGAGAATAGCCATGACTTGTGAGCGTATTTTCTTTATCTGCTTGGAAATACTTGTATGTGCTATACATCCCATACCTGGGAACTATACATTCACATGGACAGCCCAGCTTGCCTTTTCTTACGCTCCATCCACAACAACAGCTGATGTGGATATCATTTTATCTATACCAATGTTCTTAAGGCTGTATCTTATCGCCAGAGTTATGCTTTTGCATAGCAAGCTTTTCACTGATGCATCATCTAGAAGCATCGGAGCGTTAAATAAGATAAACTTCAATACTCGTTTTGTTATGAAGACTTTAATGACAATATGTCCAGGAACTGTACTGTTGGTTTTTAGTATCTCATTATGGATAATTGCTGCGTGGACTGTCCGAGCTTGTGAAAGGTAAGGTTCTTCTGTTTGGTTGGTTAGTTGTGTCTGCCTGTCTTGTTTTGCTTCTTTGGTTTTGTATTCGAAGGACCTAAATATTTAATGGAATGGAGATTCCTGGTCTTTGATATGTTGAGTGCTGGTTGGATTTCACTCTGTCACAGATTGTCAGGAATGCTTTGCCTTTTAATCTGATGGATCTATGTAGAGAAGTTTGTGCCACAACACTTATTGTAGTATTGCAAGTTAATTTCATCGTTTTCATTTAACTTTGCTAAAACACAGTGGAATACCATAAAATGTCTCTTAACAACAGTTACAGTTGTTGATACTCTGTGTTGATAACAGCTTTCATTTATTGTGCTTGTGAGTTAAATTTATTGGGAGTAATGTAGATAAAATAGCTATGGAAAATTCCAATGGAAAATGTATTTTTTCAGTTAGACTTTTATTGTCCTGTTTCTTAAAAAAAAAAATGTTGGGGAGTTGGCAAGATCAGGAAAGGGTGATGTACTGGTTTTGACTGGGACAGTTAATTTTCTTCATAGTAACTCCTATGGTGCTATGTTTTGGATTTGTGACTAAAATAGTGTTGATAGCACACCAATGTTTTAGCTATTGCTGAACAGTGCTTACACAGCGTCAAGACCTTCTCTGTTTCTCACTCTGCCCACCCCCAGCAAGTAGGCTGGGGGTGCACAAGAGATTGGGAAGGGACACAGCTGGGACAGCTGACCCCAACTGACCAAAGGGATATTCCCTACCATATACCATCAAGCTCATCAATGAAAGCTAGGGGAAAGAAGGAGGAAAGGGGGAAGTTTGGAGAGATGGCATTTGTCTTCCCAAGTAACCGTTACACATGATGAAGCCCTGCTTTCCTGGAAAAGTAAGATGGGCAGTAGTGAATTAATTTCTTATTTTGCTTGTGCATACAGCTTTTGCTTTCCCTATTAAACTGTCTTTATCTCAACCCATGTGTTTTCTCACTTTTACCCTTCTGATCCTCTCCCCCCCTCCCACTGGGGGGCACTGAGTGAGTGGCTATGTGGGGCTTAGCTGCCTACCAGGGTAAACCCACAACAGAGGCAAAGAGGAATGGGGGGAGGGAGGGAGATATATATATATAAAAAAAAAACAGGGGGAAGGAGAGAAACAGAGGGTGATAAAGAGATAGAGATAAAAGAGAGAGAAAGTGAGTGAGCGAGCAAGCAACAGAGAGACAAGGGAGGAGAAAGGAAAAGTTAGAAAGAGACAGAGAAAGAAAGAAAAGGGGGAAGAAAGAAAAAAGAGGGAAAGGAAAAGATAAACGGGGAGAGAGGGAAGTAGAGTGTAAGAGAGAGAAAAAGAGGAACAGGAAAGAATGCTACTAAAAGAAAGATAAAGAGAGTTAAAGAGGGAGAAGGAAAGAGGGAGAGTAAGATAGGAAGAAGGAGAGAGAAAAAGGGATGGAGAAATAGTGAGATAAAGAGAGGGGAGGGAAGAGGGACAGCAGAAAGACAAACCAAGAGAGACAGCAAAAGCAAGCGAGAGAAAGAGAAAGCATGAGAAAGCACACGAGACAAAGCAAGTTGAAGAGAGAAAAAGTGGGGGGGAGATAAATACTGAGCAAGTGAGGGGCGAAAGCAAGAGCGGAAAAGAGAACGTGATGGAGAGGAAGAGAGCAAGAAAGAAAGCAAGAAATGAAGAGGCAGTGAAATAGAGGGAGGGAGAAAGTAAAAGTGAGAAAGTGAGTGAATGAAAAGGCGAGATAGAGGGAAAAGCTAGAGAGAGAAAGGCTAGTGAAAGATATAGAAAGTGAGAAACAGGCATGTTTTTCTTCCTTTCCCTGTTTGCCTACTTTGGAAACCGTTTATGGGAGTTATTTGTGATGGCTAGCTGATATAAATCATCAGTTAAAATGCAAGCTGTTATGGTCTGGTTACTTTTGGAAGTTATTCATTGCATTACTTCTCAATCTGTTATGGAGAAAACCAGTTTATCTTATAAACTGAATGTAGATCTTGACATTGCTGCTTTTATTGTTAATATTGCCAGAATTTTGGAATGCAGTTTGTTACAGTAGCATCGATGTTGTTCAATTATGTTATGGCAAGACTAATCATGTTCTGAAAACATTAACAGTGACATATTATAGTTTCAAAATATTTCCCATATATGGGACAGAAGGAGCATTCTAGGGGTGGGTTGACCTTGCCTGGCTGCCAGGTGCCCACTCAGCCACTCTCTCCCTACTCCTCCTCAGCAGGACAGAGGGGAGAAAATACAATGAAAACCCTTGTGAGTCAAGACAAGGACAGGGCGATCACTCAGCAATTGCTGTCATGGGCAAAACAGACTTGACTTGGGGAAGATTAAATTAATTTATTGCCAATTAAAAATACAGTAGGGCAGTGAGAAACAAAGACAAAACTAAAACCACCTTCCCCACCCAACCCCCTTCTTCCCAGGCTCAACTTCATTTCTGACTCTTCTACCTCCTCCCCCACTGAGCAGCACAGGGAGGTTGGGGAACAGGGGATGCAGTCAGTTTATAATGTTTTGCCTCTGCCACTCCTTCCTCCTCGTGCCGTTGTTCTGCTCCAGTGTGGGGTCCCTCCCACAAGATACAGTCCTTCATGAACTGCTCCACTGTGGGTCCTTCCCACGGATTGCATTTCTTCAAGAGCTGCTCCAACATGGGTCCTTTCTACGGGGCGCAGTCCTTCAGAAACAGACTGCTCCAGCGTGGGTTCCCCACAGGGTCACAGGTCCTGCCAGAAAACCTGCTCTGGTGTGGGCTCCTCTGCTCCGGTGTGGGGCCCTCCATGGGCTGCAGGGGGGACAGCCTGCTTCACCATGGTCATCTTTGCAGTCTACAGGGGAATCTCTGCTCTGGCACCTGGAGCACCTCCTTCCCCTCCTTCTTCACTAACCTTGGTGTCTGCATAGTTGTTTCTCTCATATTTTCTCTCTCCTCTCTCAAGCTGCTGCGCAGTGTTTTTTACCCTTTCTTAAATATGTTATCACAGAGGCACCAACAGCATCACAGATGGGCTCAGCTTTGGCCAGCGGTGGGTCCGTCTTGGAGCCGGCTGGCATTGGCCCTATCAAATGCAGGGGAAGCTTCTGGCATCTTCTCACAGAAGCCACCCCTGTGGTTTCTTCTGCTCCACTACCAAAAGCCTTGCCACGTAAATGCAATGCAAGAAGTAACAGAGTGTTAGAAGGAAAGATGCTTTTTCTTCTAAATTCATTGCAAGTGACAAGGCACTCTCTCATTTTGGCCCGAAATACAGGAATTCCAATATTCTGACACTAGTGTTTCCGGAAAGGTTCAATTTTATTTCTGCACTGAAACTCAGACAGCTTTTTGAACTTTGTTTATACTAGTATAACAGTGATGTTATACCAGTACAGACCTTGTAGGCTGATCAATCAAAACCATTCCTGAATTAGAAAATAGGACATGAATTTACTTGTAGTTATTTTTCTATAAAACAGTGGGTTTATCTCGGTGATATCCAATATTTGTTTATAAGCCTTGTTCTGTATTAAATAAAATCCATTGGTAAAATTCCTATGGATTTCCATGAGTGGTCCACTGAATCCAAGTATGTTAATTGAAAACTGAATCTATTGCTGCAACATAAATTGGACAACTATTTCAGATTACTTAAGTTGCGAGCTTTTGGGTTAGGGGCTATCTTTGTTGTATATTGCATGCTGCTTAGCACGGTGGTATCAGAGAATAACACTTCCATATAATATATTGCAGTACTAATACATTTAATATTTTTTTTTTGTGGGGGGTGGGGGTGGTGAGGGGAGGAAGGACTTCTGAAAGCTCCTGATGTTCAGATGAGGATTAATGTTTGCATGTGTTGATATAGCAGTTTAACTATTCAGTTTCAATTGATACTGAGTGTGCTAAGAGCTTGTGCTGAGAACACTACCCGGGCAGGAGTAATGCCTGAACTCAGCATTGTTTTCTCCTTGGAAACGTGCTGCCTGAAGTGGAGAAGGCTGAGGTGAGAGTCTGTAGTCTTAATTCACTCACGGAGGGGAATGCATCTGCCAGGTGGTGGGACCTTAAAATCCACCATTTAGTAGTGTCAAACAATTTTACTCCTTTTAGATCTGTACTAGCACTAAGCATGATGCTATGCCGTGAACATATATCAGACTGAGTTGGAACGGGCTGGCACTAAGCAGGTGTCTCTGTGCTATGCTCTCATTTATGATGTGTGTGTGGCCAATGCGGGACACAGTGCATAAGCATATCTTTTGGTGCCGAGCTGAGACAGCAAAAGAGACCAGTCTCTGACCACTGGGAAGAATGATAAAAAAATATTTCTTAGGCCCCAGAGTGCCAGCTACCTGATTAGGATGACAGCAGGAACAGGAATAGATGACATTAGTGTCACAGGGCTATAGCCTGGTTTGGAAGCTGATGCAAAACCTGTGGGAGCTAATGGGCTTTCATTGGCTTCAAGGCCTTTCACGATGGATGCAAAAATGGTTGTGTCTGCTGTGTAGTCATGCAAATCATGCCAAGTGGTTGGGATGAACCTTGGATACAAACTTAAGTGTCAGTTTTAAGGAGTGGTGTATGTGTCTGAAAATATGCTTTGTAATGCTAGGAAATGATTAAAGGGACTGGAGCATCTCTCCTATGAGGAAAGGCTGAGAGCTGGGACTGTTTAGCTTAGCGAAGAGAAGGCTCAGGGGGGAATCTCATCAATGTATATAAACACCTGAAGGGAGGGTGCAAAGAGGATGGAGCCAGGCTGTTTTCAGTGGTGCCCAGTGACAGGACGAGGGGCAATGGGCACAAACAGAAACACAAGAGGTTCTGTCTGAACATCAGGAAACACTTTTTTTTTTTTTTTTTTTTTTTTTTACTGTGAAGGTGACTGAGCACTGGAACAGGTTGCCCAGGGAGGTTGTAGAGTCTCCCTCCTTGGAGATATTCAAAAGCCATCTGTACATGGTCCTGGGCAACCGGCTCTAGGTGGCCCTGCTTTGTTGGAAGAAGGGTTCGCCGGAGTCGAGAAGACGCTCAATATGAGTTATGCATCTTGCTCAACTTTATTAGTTTCTAACACTACTTATATAGAACCGATACACATGCATATTCGTAAAGCAGAAATATGATTGGTTATTAGTCTCTAAGCGCACGCGGTTCTCACACCCCTAATTATCATGACTAAAATAAGCATTCTATCCATGTAGATAATTGTGTTGCTATGATTCAGCCTTGTAGTTTGTTACTCCCTATATTCCCATTCCGCTCACTATCTTTCTTGGCCCTGCACCTGCTTTCCCAGCAGCTGTAGCTTGTTACAGCCACTGCCTGTTGGCACAACATAATTACTTGGTCTCAGCATTCAAGAATAGCTCAAGGCTACCTTTCTTGTTATCTTCAGCACAGCAACTTCAGTACAATTCTGATTACAGGCCTATTCTAATACCAGGCCTGGATTGTGCAGATCTTCAGAGATTCTAAGGCCATGCTTCTGCAGCCATTCTTCTACACTGCTTGAGCAGGGAGGTTGGACCAGATGACCACCAGAGGTCCCTTCTAACCTCAACCGTTCTGTGATTCTGTGGCATGGCAGAGAAACATCTGCAACCACTGTTACTGACGCGTATTGGGTTTATGTGGCAAGGGTGGGGGGGGCTGCAGGGGTGGCTTCTGTGAGAAGATGCCAGAAGCTGCCCCCATGTTGGACAGAGCCAGTTCCAGCCAGCTCTAAGATGGACCTGCTGCTGGCCAAGGCTGAGCCAATTGGCAATGTTGGTAGCGCCTCGGTGATAACATATTTAAGAAAGGGTAAAAAACCACTGCACAACAGCAGCTGAGAGAGAGGAGTGAGAATACGTGAGAGAAACAACCCTGCAGACACCAAGGTCAGTGTCAGGAGGAGGAGGTAGAAGAGTTAGGAGTGAAGTTGAGCCTGGGAAGAAGGGAGGGGAGGGGTGGGGGGAAGGTGTTTTTAGATTTGTTCTTATTTCTCATTATCCTACTCTGTGATTAATTGGCAATAGATTAATTTAATCTTCCCCAAGTCGAGTCTGTTTTGCCCATGACGGTAATTGCTGGGTGATCTCTCTGTCCTCATCTCGACCTACAAGCTTTTTGTCATATTTTCCCCCCCATGTCCTGCTGAGTAGGGTGAGTGATAGAGCAGCTTGGTGGGCACCTGGTGACCAGCCAAGGTCAACCCACCACAGGTGTGCATGAAGAGCAATTCATAATCATCTTGGTGTGTTTATCAGAGAGAGAGGGAGAGATGTCTTACAGTTACTATGATATAAAACAGCTGATTTATTTTTCTTCTATTTGTTTTTTAAAGACTTTTCCCCCCCCCATTAATACACTAAATATTTACAAGTAACTTTGACTTGCAGAAGATTACAGAAGGTAGTCTGTGAGCTGCAGAAGGTGAAAATACCTGTAAAATACATAGTGTATGCTGTCTTTGAAACAATATGACATATTGTAATACATAAACAAGAAATGACAGAATGATTAAAGATAAAGCATTAGGGCAGAAGGTTTGCTGGTATAAGTGTTTAATAGAAGGATTTGATGTGAAAGAGAGAAGAAAAATATTGGTCCCATTGCAGCTTGATGCTGTTGGAAGGGAGAGGAGGATGTTGGCTGAACACTAGTTTTCCTTGTTTGGGCTTGTTTTCTACTGCTGACACCACTCTAGTAGGACTGGCATAGGATATGAGATTTAAAGAGGAGAAGCTGCTCTCTCTTTCCAACTCTGGAGAAGAGCATGGAAGAACATGGAAAGTATTTTGGTTAATAATCAGTCGTGTCAGAAAGTTCAGTGGCTTCTTCTCAAATTTAATATTTGGCTATGGTAACATCTCAGGGGGAAGCTTAAAAGGGATTATAAAACATTGCATGCCAACTGCTGGGTTGGGTTTGCAGTGGGGTTGTGGTAGGAGAATGTGGGGTTTATGCTATCGCAGGTGCTGTTTGGCAAGCACACCATCCATTTGCTGCTTCAGGCTTGCTTCTGGTAGTTAACAAAGGATGATGTTCATTGTCCCTTTTCTTTCAGTCAGGCACACTCTCTGTTGTTACTGAATAACCGAAATTTATCAGTTGTGTAGTCACTTAGCTTAATTGACTTGACCTGAGAATTATCCAAAATGTTTTCCTTGGTGACCTAAGTGTCAACCAGGAGCTAGGCTGTGTATTCCTGAGTCTCCAGTAGCATATGTGGGAAATGACATTGCAGATGATTTACATGAAGTAATGGTCTTCTAATAAAAAACAAGTTCTCTCTTACCTGTGTTTCAGAAGTTACCTGCTGTTCTAATCCCTTGAGTTAAAGGTGATCTCTTTATGTTATCCTGTATTTTGAAGAATGCATTAGATAATAGCCTGAAAATCTTCCCACAATCCATAACTGTAGGGGTACCACGTGTTCTGAAATTGAACAGTGAGATTTCAGATCAAATATTTGTGCCCAAATGTCTTTTTACCTTATTTTTAATCACTCATCTTTTCAGAAAATCATCATACACCTTCAGACTAATGAGCTTCTAAAATTGTATCCTTGCCTGTTTAAACTTTGATGTGAAAGTGGAATCTTTTGCAGTTGATTCTTTCCGAGGCATTCAAAACATGATGTTACACTTAGTTTAACACCAAAGAGGCATTTCAGCTCACTAATACTTGCAGCATTAATTTTCTTCCTTTTCCAAGCATACCAGCGTTTGACAAAAGTTTTGCTTGATAGTACTGCATTTAGTGGTACTTGTTCTAATGGTTATACCTCCTTGCAAGCAGATGGCATTGATTGCCTTCCCTGTTCTTTGTGTGTTGGGAGGCAGAAGACCTGCTGATGCAATAGTGTACCTTCAGTGATCGTATTTCTGAAGGCAAGGTGTGTGATTGTTCTTGATTTTTAGAAAATGAGATCTTGCATAGACAGTCAAGAAGCAGATGCTGTGGCATGATGTTCCAGTGTCCATTGGAGACACAACAATCTGAACCAGGAACTGCATAGTAGAGAAGCTCATTTTCATTTTCTTCATAAGGAAAATAAAAAAAAAATTAGACTCGGAGAATGTTAGTATGGTTTTAATAGGATCAACCCTAATACTTTGCTATCATTCAGGTAACAGGCTATAGTTTTATGGATAGTATAGGACACTGAAGTTAAGGTTTTAGTATACCAACCAGAGTATGCTAGATGTATACAAATAATTTATAAATCCATAAAAATATAGAATATTAAAGGTGATAGAGGATGCATCCTATAGATGTGTTGTGACCTTGAACAAAGTCACTTAATCTCTGCTTGTCTGTTCCATGCATATAATATTATTTATCTTTATAGTTTGGTGTGGTATCCTTATACTGAATAATAAAATGGCTTGAATTTACCTAACTGTCACCTGACACTGAGGGGACAGACAGGTTCTTTTAGGGATCCTTGGCAGAATGATGATGACACTAAGTTGCATTTACAGTTAAAGCTTTATTTGTTTTTAATAGGATTTTATGATTAGCATAGCATAGAATTTATGATCAGAATAGCACAGGATTTCTACAAGCAGAATCGGTGTAGCACAATTTTATAAGTAGCATAGCACAGCTTAGCTTATGGTTTCTAATCACCTGGACCCTCTGCAGATCGGGTCAAGTCTTAATACTTGGTTTGCCGTACCAGTATAACAATCATAATCTAGCCTTGAAAAGCATATAAAAGAATATGAGTCACTTAGTCCTCGGAGGAAACAGACAACGGTGGAAGCGTCCCTGGCCACTGGGAGGTCACGGATCTCGCTGGTCAGCAGCAGTTCCAGTCCAAGTTCCCACTTAGGACCTGTAACTGCTTGATTTTTATAGACAGCGCTCTGTGTGCTGCTACGCTTCCCTGTTCTGTGATGGGGTCATTACCACCACCTGTTTGGCTGGGTGCCTGGGACCTTCAAGGCTGGTAAGGAGGGGAGTAGTTGGCCTGGTGCCCAGGAATCTTGAGGGTGGGGTGAATAAAAATCCGTTTCATTTGTCTACTTGGTTTGCAGGACCTTCAGGTCCTGATAATGAGGGGAAAGGGGATTAGTACGTGACCTGCTAGGTCACAGAGAATGGCCGTTTGCCTTATACAATGGCACCAGTTATGTGCTAACTATATTACCAGGGGTCAGGAGCAGAGGGTAGAAGTCACAGTAATGTGAGAAAGAGAGCAAGAAAGTAGTAAAGTGAGAAAGTGTGTGCCAGGTAGTGAGCAGGAGGGAGGGAGAGCAGAAGAAAGTGATTAGGAGCAAGAGTATGAGAGACAAGAGGGAGAGAGAAAATTTGAGAGGGAGAGATCTCAAAGGCAAGAAAAGTGAGAGCATGAGAGATAGCATGAGTGGGAGGTAAGATGGGAGCAAGTGGGCACAAGCGACTGCAAGTGAGAGAAAGCACAAGCAAACACTTCTGCAAGAATGTGTGAGTGAGAAAGCAAAAGAAAGTGCAAGAGGTTGAGAAAACAAAAGATGGAGAGAAAAAAAAGATAAATTGATGGAAAGTAAGAGTGTGTGAGAAAGGTCGAGAATGAGAAAGTGAGCGTAAGCAAGAGAGTGGAAGTGAGAGTGAAAGAGAATGAACAAGTGAGTGCAAGGAAGTAAGACCCAGAGAAAGCAAGCTCAAGGTGAGCAAGAGCAATAGCAAGAGAGGAAATCAAGAGCAAGTGAGAGACAGAGAGAGCATGTGAGCAAAAGCAAGCATGAGAGACAGCAAGTGTGAGAGAGCAAGAAAATGCAAGTGAGCAAGCGGGAGTGTGAAACCACTAGAACAAGAGAGAGTGTGAGAAAGTGTGAGAGCAAGTTAGAGCAAGAGTGAGAAAGTGAGAATGAGCGATAATGAGAGCAAGAGTGGGAAATCGAGTGCAAGCACATGAGCAAGAAAGTGAGTATGAGAGAAAGAGTGACTGACAGCAAGAGAAAGGATAAGAGAGAAAGTGAGAGTGAGAGAAAAGTGAGAGCAAAAGAAAGAGAAAGTGAGAGAGCACCAGAGAAAAGGCATGAGAGAGAGAAAGCAAGCAAGAGATAAAGGAACAGGGAAAATGAGTGAGCAAGAAAGCAAGACAGCAAGAAAACTAGCATGAGAGTGAGAGCAGCTGAGAGCAGCTGAGAGGGGGGGAGAGAGACAGCATGCAAGAGAGAGACAGCAAGAGCAGCACAGAGTTAAGGACAAGGTTTGTGATATAACATTGTCTCTTCCATCTAATTCTCATGTCATAATGGTTTCCAGGCTCATGTTGTCCTTACTTTGGGGAGACAGCTTTATTTTGAAAAATATTTTTTGTGTGAAATATTGTTTCATAGTTTATTTTGTGCTAATTTATATTTGGACTGAAATTATACACTCTCTCACTCTTCCTACTCTTGCAGAACTGCCCTTCTCCCTCTAAGGTTTTTCTCTTTTTTTCTTCATCCTTTCTCCCTGCATATTCTGGTGGATTCTCCTTTCTGCTCTCCCACTCTCCACAGAAAAGGAAAGCACTATGCAAATCTCTCCACATTTGTCCTCTCCCTCTTTCCACTCCAGATGAATTCTTTGATAAGTAACATCAAGCACATGTAAATTCAGACAGCTATCTCCTAAAAAAGGATGAAATGCAATCAGTTAATTTACTTATTGTTTTGTTTTCAAGTCAGCTGATTCTGGTTATTTCTTCCACAGACTGAGAGTTGTCTTTCCTCAGGTCTTCTAATGTGGCCTAGATATTTTCGCCATTCTCTACTGCCAAACTATTAAAGCTAAGAATAAGAAGGATGCAAAACAGACTGGATTTTGAAACATCAGGTGAATGTTCCCTCCCTCAAGCCATCCCACAAACCCACAAAAGATAAGCAGGTTTAGCACTTCCACTACTGGAGTAGCAGCACTAAATCTTAACCACTGCTTTGAAACCAGACATTCAGAAGCAGCCAAATGCAACAACCAAAGGTAACTTCTGAAGAAGGAGAGTCATTGATAATGATCCATGTGTTCTAGATGGGGAAACTAAAGTGATTGTTCATTTATTTTTCATCACTCTGATGCAAAGAAAAATGGTCAGAGAATTGCTTGATAACTTTTCAAACACAAGATAATTTTTATGAATCTGTGATGCTTCATAGCTCAGTTATCTGCATGTCATAACTTATCCTACATCTCCCAAGCTACTCCCATGGTTAGAGGCAGATGAAAATGCCTGCAGTAGCTCACAAATATTTCTATACTTAAGTATCATATATTTAAAAATGATTTTTTTACAAGATTAGAAGCAGTACTTCAGACAACTAAGAACTCCCCCTGCTCCTTAAAAAAAAAAAAAAAAAAGTGTTTTCAATATTCTAGTCCTGAAGATACAGACAACTAGATTTTGCCTGAGAGCCCTTATTCTGGAATAAAGAAGGAAAAACAGGAAAAATTCACTGGCAGAATAACTGGGGGAAAAAACATAAACTGTTGGAGGGTTCTCAGGAATTCGGAAAGTTGGAATTAACCTCTGGCTAAAAACTGTGATGCGATACAGACAAAGATCAATTATGCAAGCTTTATCAAATGTGTTCTGAGGATCTCTCAGTTATGTTTTTGCCACACTATTACAGTGTTCAGTGTAATCACCCATCACGACCCAATTAACAGACCAAAGCACTGCAAACCACTCATGCAAACTGTCAATCCCCCAAAAGGGTAATCGATAAAAATCATATTTGCTAACTGCTCAGACTACATGCAAAGAAATATGCACTTTTGTCTGCTGAGCTTTAACTTTCTTTAATGGTATTAGCATTGTAATAACTCTACTTATCTTTCAATTTTAGATCTGATTTTTCCTACAATAGCTAAACTTACTACTCAGTTATATTTATGTAACATAGCTCCACTTTAAGATTAGTCTTCCTCTCAAAGATTTTTTCTAGGTTTTTTTCTGCTGTTCTCATTGAAGCTCATTTTTGCTATTGTTTTAGTATATATTCCTCTTTAAAACTAAGTTTAACATTAAAAATTCTCTTTACTCAGACCAACCTCCCAAGCATCCACAATTTCAGAATTTGATCATGTTGTACATTTTCTGTTTCAGATTCTTTGGTAGCATTGAAAGAGCTGGAAACAATAGTGATGTTATCCATTAACAACTCTGTTTAAGAAGTATTACCTGCAGTATTAACCTTCATACTACAAAGACCCATTTGATCCATGAAACATAACATTACTTTGTCATTGACCTTAAGGTTGGTGTGTTTGGGTGTTTTTTTTTTTAACTGTGACTTACCAAATGAAAATATACTTTGAAACTCACTTTGATTTTTTTTTTATTTTTTTTTCCCAGAACATAGTTTTGTGCTCTGGATAGCTTTTTCATCTTTTCAAAAGTAAATTATAGAACCTGACATGACCTAACTTTATCTGAAATTAATCTGTTTTTAGTAGCTCACACTTCTCCAGGTACTGTGGATTTTGGAAATCTTTTTTATGCAGCTTATGGCCCTTCTGCTCTATTCTTGTAATTCTTCTTAAAGATTATATTTGCCCACAAAACCCCACAATTATTTATGCTGCTATCACTGAACCACTCAGAACCTTCCTCCATCTCCAGACAGTAACATCTGCATTTTGAACAGTTTAAGAACTGTTCTCCACTCACTCCTCTCTTTTTCCCAGAAGAAACAATATGCCTAGTAGAGCACTTTCAGAAAGAGTTTTAAGAGTTTAGCTGTTACTTGTTTTGCAATACTTTCTAGTAGCCCAAATCAGCAGTTAAGTCCTGCTGCAATAAACATGCCTAGCAAGAGAGAGCATCACCCAAGAAAATTGACCAACTGTGAGTCAGAGTATTATATTTTGGTATACTTCAAAATAGGCCATTAGTGTCCCAAAATTTCAGATTTGGCTCAGTATCCCAGTTTATGCACTTGTACTTGATTCCAAATCTGTTTTGGTATTAAAGGTCTGTCAAACAGAAGATTAGTCAAGCAGCTCCAGTGCCAGCACGATCCACAGTGGAGCACTCCAGTGTGGTGTAGAGATGGGTTTCCTGAACCAGGGAAACCTTAGGGGAGTGGAAAGACCTGCCAGGAGCCCACAGCTCATGCGAGAGCAGCTGATGAGACCTGGGCAGGGCCAAGAGCTACCACCACCAAGCACCCACACCTATAAAAGAAACTCCTAGGGATTTTTTTTCAGACAGGGTGTGGTGCATCAGCAAGGGCATGGCATGGCAGTTTAACAAGGTGGGCAAACAGGATGTGGTGGGTTAGCAAGGTGTGGTGCAGCAGTTTGTGTGGAAGGGTGTGCAGGAAGGGTGCTGTAATTTTGCCAGTTTGACCAGGGAGCAATGGCATATACCTGGCAGAAGGCCATGTCCTCTCTAAACTCTCCACCTGCCATGACTGACACAGCTTCCCAGACAGAGCTCCAATGGGAACACACTGCTACTCGGGTGTCAGGCTGCAGGGTGTGCGCTACTCTTATACCAGTACCGGAGGGCAGTAGTGAGCACACCTGTGGGAGGTGCACCCAGGTAGAGGAACTCCTCAGCTTAGTAGCAGAGCTTTGGAAGGAGGTGAGTAGGTTGAGGAGTATCAGGGAGGCTGAGAGGGAGATCAGCTACTGGAATCGCACCATACCTTCCCTGGGACAGGCCTGTCAGGCAGACAGGACATGTGATACAGAGGATTCCCTGTCCTCTCTCCACCTGGCAGAATGCAGTGACTTAAGGGATAGGGGGCAACGGTGACAAGTTCCTGCCTGGTGCAGAAGGTACGTGGCTTCTGTGACTACCTCACCTTTCCAGGCGCCTTTGTACAATCGGTATGAGGCTCTGCAAGTGAAACTGA
Source organism: Falco naumanni (assembly GCF_017639655.2). NCBI lineage: Eukaryota > Metazoa > Chordata > Aves > Falconiformes > Falconidae > Falco > Falco naumanni. Next base: position 27,150,075 of record NC_054079.1, read on the forward strand.
ACAGTGATGAGGATGATGGTCCATCTAGGTTTGGGGTGTTGCCAAGGTTAAGTTAGCTATGCCCTGCATCAAACCCACTTCCATTAAGAAAAAAAGATGAGTTGTTGTCATAGGAGACCCTCTTTTGAGGGGAACAGAAGGTCCAATTTTTTAGGGAAAATGTGCTGCCTCCCTGGGTTAAAGATGTGATGAGAAAGCTTCCTACCCTGGTACAGCTCTCAGATTATTACCTGTCATTACTTTTTCACATAGGCAGTGCTGAAGCTTCAATAAGAAGTCCAAGGTCAATCAAAAGAGATTCAGGGCTTTGGGGTAACTGCTTAAGGGATCAGGAGCACAAGTATTTTTTTTCTCTTCCATTTGCAGGGAGTAATGCTGGAAGAAACAAGAAGACCAAGCTGATCAATAACTGTTTCTGTGACTGGTGTCACTGGCAGAATTTTTGGGGTTTTGATCACAGGTCAGTCTACCTGACACCAAGCCTGCTGGCAACAGATGAGGTACACCTTTCTCAAAGGGAGGAAAAGATCTTTGTGCAAGAGTTAGCAGGGCTTATTGAAAGAGCCTTAAACTAGATTTGAAGGGGGAAAGGGATAAAACCAGGCTTGCTAGAAATAAGCCTGGGGGTGGCATGCCAATGTCTGAGGGACAATGTGGTAGTGAGGTCCTTCAGCCTGCTCCCCGATGTGCTGAGTACACTGGAGCACATTTGAAATGTCCCCATACTAATGCAAGCAGCACCTTAGCTATCTCAATGGGGGTAGGGGATGGAGGTCCATGTGGCAGCAAAGATGCAAGGGTTGTTGATGTGCTAGAAACCACGGAAGCACCTGACAACAGTCACATAGGAATTAGGTCTTCTTCCCCCAAAAAGGCGGCAGGATCAATAGCCCAACTGAAGTGCATCTACACCAATGCATGCAGCATAGGCAACAAAAACAGGAGTTGGAAGCCATTGTGAAGCTAGAAAACTATGATAAAGTTGCAATCACAGAAACATGGTGGGATGACTTGCATGACTGGAGTGCTGCAATGGATAGCTATAAGCTCTTCAGAAGGGACAGGCAAGGAAGGAGAGGTAGTGGGGTAGCTTTGTGTGTCAGGGAGTGTTTCAGCTGCCTAGAGATTAATGATGGTGACAATAGGGTTGAGTGTTTATGGGTAAGAATCAGGGGGAGGGCCAACAAAGTGGATATCCTGGTGGGAGTCTATTATAGGCCATCCAACCAGGATGAAGAGGCAGATGAAACATTCTAGAAGCAGCTGGGAGAAGTCTCATGATCGCTAGTCCTTGTTCTTGTGGGGGACTTCAACTTAACAGGTGTCTGCTGGAAATACAGCACAGCGGAAGGGAAACAGTCTAGGAGATTCCTGGAGTGCATGGAAGATAACTTCCTGACACAGCTGGTGAGCGAGCCAACTAGGGAAGGAGCATTGCTGGAACTGTTGTTTATGAACAGAGACTGGTGGGTGATGTGTTGGTTGGAGGCCATATTTGGCACAGGGATCATGAAATCACTGCTTTCAATACTCAGAGAAGTAAGGAGAGGGGTTAGCAGAACTGCTACCTTGGACTTCTGGAGGGAAGACTTTGGCCTGTTTAGGGGCCTGGTTGACTAAGTCCCTTGGGAGGCAGTCCTGAAGGGCAGAGGAGTGTAGGAAGGCTGGACATTGTTCAAGAAGGATATCTTAAAGGTGCGGGAGCAGGCCATCCCCATCTGCCAAAAAGACGAGCTGGCAGGGAAGACTGGCCTGACTGAACAGAAAACTTTGGCTGGAACTCAGGAAAGAAAAAGAGTTTATGATGTTTGGAAGAAGAGGCAGGCAACTCAGGAAAACTACAAACATGTCATGAGGTTATGCAGGGAAAAAAATTAGAAGGGCCAAAGCCCAACTAGCCCAACTTAATCTGGCTACTGCCGTAAAAGACAATAAAAAATGTTGCCTAAAAGACAATAAAATATGTCAGCAACAAAAGGAGGGCTAAGGAGAATCTCCATCCTTTATTGGATGTGTGTGTGTGGGATATAGTGACAAAGGATGAGGAAAAGGCTGAGGTACTTAATGCCTTCTTTGCCTCAGTCTTTAATAGTAACACCAGTTCTTCTTGGGGCACCCAGCCCTCTGAGCTGGAAAACAGGGATGGGAAGCAGAATGAAGCCCCCATATTCCAAAGGGAAATGCTTAGCAACCTGCTACACCACTTAGATGCACACAGGTCTATGGGGACGGATGGGATCCACCCAAGGGTACTAAGGGACCTGGCAGAAGTGCTCACCAAGCCACTCTCCATCATTTATCAGCAGTCCTGGGAGGTCCATAAGCAGACCACGGAGGTCCCAGCTGACTTGAGATTAGCCAAAGTGATGCCCATCTACAAGAAGGGCCAATAGGAGGATCTGGGGAACTACAGGCCTGTCAGTCTGACCTCAGTGCCAGGGAAGGTTATGGAACAGATCATCCTGAGTGCCATCACACAGCACATACAGGACAACCGGGGAATCAGGCTCAGCCAGCATGGGTTTATGAAAGGCACATCCTGCTTGACTAACTTGATCTCCTTCTATGACAAGATGACCCACTTAGGAGATGAGGGAAAGGCTGTGGATGTTGTTTACCTGGATTTTAGTAAAGCCTTTGACACGGTCTCCCGCAGCATTCTCCTGGAGAAACTGGCTGCTCATGGCTTGGATGGGTATACTCTTCACTGGGTTAAAAACTGGCTGGATGGCCGAGCCCAAAGAGTGGTGGTGAAGGGAGTTACATCCAATTGGTGGCCAGTCACTAGTGGTGTTCCTCAGGGCTCAGTATTGGGCCCAGTCCTGTTTAACATCTTTATGGACGATCTGGAGGAGGGGATCGAGTGCACCTTCAGTAGGTTTGCAGATGACACCAAGGTGGGTGGGAGTGTTGATCTGCTTGAGGGCAGGAAGGCTCTGCAGAGGAGTCTGGACAACTTGGACCGATGGACTGAGGCCAATTGTATGAGGTTCAACAAAGAGAAGTGCCGGGTCCTGCACTTGGCTCATAACAATTCCATGCAATGTTACAGGCTTGGGGAAGAGTGGCTGGGAAGCTGCCTGGCAGAAAAGGACCTGGGGCTGCTGGTTGACAGCTGGCTGAGCATGAGGCAGCAATGTGCCCAGGTGGCCAAGGAGGCCAATAGCATCCTGGTTTGTATCTGAAACAGTGTGGCCAGCAGGACAAGGGAAGTGATTGTCCCCCTATACTCAGCAGTGCCTGAGGCTGCACCTTGAATACTGCGTTCCATTTTGAGCCCCTCACTTCAAGACGGACGTAGAGGTGCTGGAGCGTGTCCAGAGAAGGGCAATGAAGCTGGTGAAGTGTCTGGAGCACAAATCCTATGAGGAGCGGCTGAGGGAAGTGGGATTGTTTAGTCTGGAGAAAAGGAGACTCAGAGGAGACCTTATTGCTCTCTGAAACTACCTGAAAGGAGGTTGTAGCAAGATGAGTGTCAGTCTTTTTCCCAGGTAACAAGTGATAAGACAAGAGGAAATGGCCTCAAGTTACGCTGAGGGAGGTTTAGATTGGATATTAGGAAAAATTTCTTCACTGAAAGGATTGTGAAGCATTGGAACAGGCTGCCCAGGTAAGTGGTTAGGTCACTATCCCTGGAAGTATTTAAAAGATGTGTAGACATGGTGCTTAGGGACATGGTTTAGTGGTGGACTTGGCAGTGTTTATGGTTGGACTCGATGATCTAAAAGGTCTTTTCCAACCTAAACAATTCTATGATTAGTGTTACTACCTTTTACTGCTTCTACCACCTTCACTCTTCTAATCATCTGGAAGATATCTACAGGCCACAGGGAAACATTCTTTTTTAAATACAGGTTTTTATTTTAATTTATTAGAAGAATAGTGAGAACTCTGTATTCATAGAATCATTGAATGGGTTGGGTTGGAAGGGACCTTTAAAGATTATTGAATTCCCACTTCCCTGCAGGGGGCAGAGACATCTTCCACTAGATTAGGTTGCTCAAAGCACCATCCATCCTGAAGTTGAATACTTCCAGGGATGGGTCATTGTCCTGGTTTCAGCTGTGATAGAGTTTATTTTCTTCCTAGTAGCTGGTATAGTGCTGCAATTTGGATTTAGGATGAGAATAATGTTGGTAACACACTCTTGTTTTTAGTTGGTTTACACTAAGTCAAGGACTTTTCAGTTTCTCACACCACCCTGCCAGCAAGTAGGCTGGGGGGCACAAGAAGCTGGGAGGAGACACAGCCAGGACAGCTGACCCCAACTGACCAAAGGGATATTCCATACCATATGACATCATGCTTAGTATATAAACTAGGGGGAAAGTTGGCCAGGGGCTATTGCTTGGGAACTGGCTGGGCATTGGTCGGCTGGTGGTGAGCAATTGCATTGTTTATCACTTATATATTCTAATTCTTTTATCATTATTGTTATTATTTTCCTTTCCATTTCTGTCCTATTAAACTGTCTTTATATTAACCCACTAATTTTACTATTTTTTTTTTCTGCAATTCTCTCCCCCATCCCATTTGGGAGGGGAGAGAATGAACAGCTGTGTGGTATTTAGCTACCTGCCAGGTTAAACCATGACAGGCATCCTCAACTTCTTTGGGCAACCTGTTCCAGTGTCTCATCACCCTCAGCATAAAGAATTTCTTCCTTATATCTAATGTAAATCTACCCTCTTTTAGTTTAAAGCCATTACCCGTTGTCCTGTCACTACAGGCCCTGTTAAAGTCTCTCTCCATCTTTCCCCTTTATGTATTGAAAGGGTGCAACAAGGCCCAGAGCCTGATATTTAGTAAAGATATTGCTTTGAGAAGTTAATATTGTTCACATTTGGTTTCATTTTATTAGTCTAAAGAACCCACTTTCCTTTAATAGATTAATGTAAGACATTATAATTATCAAAAATAAGGCAAGATTAAAATCTTTCTTATGTCTGAGATTTTGCTTCTTTTAGAAGTAAAAACAGGAATCACTATATGAATTTAAGAGTTGTGATTAAGAACATTACAAATCCAACTTAAAAAAAATAAATGGCACGAATAATTATGTATTATGCAAGTAGAACTGGAAGTGTAAAACATTTAAGCAACATTATTAGGTGCAATCACTTTTACAAGCAAGCCACCAGAGAGAAAAAGTACTAACAAATTATTCATGTCTGAACTTGGCAAGACAGCCACCAGCCTCTCTATAGATGCAGTGATACAATTACTGCACAGGACCAAAGTAACAACATGCACAAAATGTACTAACAATTGTATGTCTGATTTCCTGAAACAACAGAAGAATCCTGCCTAAATATTTCGCAGAAGTATAAGATTTCTGCTTTCAAGTTTTAATGATTCATGGTCTAAAGTTGTATTTTTAAGTGTCCTCATTCTTCTACACAGCAAAAGACTCCACAAAAATAGGTATTTATATCACTTTTTAGTTTTCAACCAGAAATACATTTTCATAGGGCATTTCAATAAACAGCGGTGTTTATTTCTTAGACAAAACCTCCATCTCTTTGGCATCTGACTGTATTCTGGTTTTCAAACTAAAGACTACATAGGAAAAGTTTACTTTAGAGATCATTGTTCAATACATTAAATTTGCAGAGGTGCAGTTAACTCTTTAAAATACACATCGGTTGTAAATATTCTAATAAGCCAGAAAACATTAACCAAACCAGTAAAACGTAGTCTACTGGGCTCCTCTGCCTTCAGTTACAATTGTGGAGTAAGTGGCAGAATGGAAAGAACTCTTCATTTTCCACAACACATGCACTGACCAGTGCTTGCTATTCATTCTGAAGGAGAAACAAAAAAACCCTGAATTGTACCAGAAACAACTGATCAAATAAGTTGTGCTTCAAAACAATGTGATCTTAATTTTAACTTCTAAATAAGTAAACCAAAACAAAGTTACACACTGCTTCTGTAAGAGATTACACCTAAAAATGTCTAAACCCTTTTTTAAAATTTTTTAAACATAAGTTACTAACATGTTCTAAATGTATCTAAGAATACAGCTGTCAAAACTGCATTTGATATCATATTTGGACAAAAAATTCTTAAGCAACAAATTAAGCCAGTATATTCAATCTACTCTGTTGAATAATCCAGAATCAGCTCTTCAGGGCTGATATAGAAACACTTCACTTGCACTCCATCTAAAAATCTGCCTTCATGGATCTTAATAAAACTGTTCAGTGTTTCAAATAAACTAAACTTCTGGTGCAATGCTAGAGTTATTTGACATCTTCCATTACTATACTATATGGGAATCATGAATTAAAATGAAAAACTTTATTGACATACTGATGCAGACATTCTAGTGCATTTACTGGAATCTGAAGCAAATATTTGCTTACGTGTCAAGACAACATAAAAAATTCCAAACTAGTTTTATAAAACAGAGGAGGCAAAAAACTTAATTCCATGGAGAAACTAAAAAATAATTTAATAAATTAGCAAATAGAGAAAGGTTTATTTTGTGAGTGAATTTCCTCATCACCACCAGTGCAAACGCAGTTTCAAAATGTTTGAATAGGATGGTTTAAAATAACAAAGCAATCCAATTTAGCCAAGCTCACATTCCTTCCCATGATGTAAAAAACCATACATACATTTTATTGTAGAATACAGTAAGAAACAAAAAGATAACTTGAGCACTTAGCCAAGAGCAATTTCTAACATCAAGCCAAAATTAGCAATAACTGAGCAGACCATCAATTTTTCGATATTAAGTTACCATAAATACTAGATAACTGTACAAAAAAACCCAAAACCAAATCCAAAAACCAGAAGCCTTTTCTTTGTTAAAAGGTGTCCAAATAAATATCTACCAACTGCAGTGAAATTTGCATTAGAAGCTACTTGCTCTGGAAAGATTTTTTTTCCCTCCAAGTATTTGTAACACAATGCACTGTCAAAATTCTATTCAAATACATTACTTTTTGATAACATTTAGCTGATACCACCTACAAGGTGGACAGTCATGTACACAGTATGACAGTGGATTTTTGCAGCAACTAAGAAATAACCAGAAACTGTTTCTAAGTTCTAGATTATAGTTCATAGTTCATGTGTTATTTCTTACAAACATATGGTCCCCTCTAAGAGTAAGGTGTTGGAGCTGATATCATAGCATGTCTGTATCAGCAGTTTCCTTGATGCTCATTTTGTCTAAATTGAGGTAGTCCAGGGATTTAGAGTGAGCCCTTTTACCTTTTAAAAGGCAAAGAGGCAGGGGACCATGAAGTGCCTTGTAAGGTTCATATGGTAAAGCCTTAGTACATTTATCACCTGAGCTGGGCATCCGTCTCCTCCTCCTCCCCCCATTTACTGTTGGGATCTCATGGCTGATAGTACCTATGTCTAGTTTTGTACAAACGGGTGGAACATGCAAGTCCTGAATCAAGCTGCTTAGAGTGTAAGTTAGGCCTGGATTCCCCTTTATTATCTTCATTTCCGGTATACTTTTGGGCTAATTTTAGCAGCTTCTCTCCAGTCGTAAAGCCAACCAGGTAGTTAGGATCCATACAAAGGTCCGTTGCATTGGTGAGCATGGGGTACTGGAACATTGTGGTTTCGCTGCTTCTGTTTTGCCTGCAGAACTGACCTCTGCAAGAGGTACAGGGAGGGTAGATATGGTAGTTCTGGACTCTCCGTTTATGTCCATTTTAAGCAATATGCTATTCTCCTAAAAATAAAACAGAGATTGATGACAAATAGAGCCTTTAGCCAATAATGGAACTGAGAAAGGATCTCAGAAATCAGATTTATCACCCAGAAATCATAACCAGTACTCCTCTATTTGTTTTTGTCTTACACTCTACAGAGTGTTTCATAAGCAAAACTATCACTGACATCTGCCTTTTAAAATTTTGGTCCCATTTTTAATAAAAAATACTATAAATATAATCTTGATATTCTTAAATATGTTAAAAACATATTCTTGAGTAGTACTGTACAAAAACCTGAAGTATCATTCAACTCTATTTTTTAATCCTTTAAGTCTATTTGATCCCTTATAACCCTTTCCTTTGAGGCCATCTACATCCATTAGCACATCCACAGTAATTTCTCCTGTACTCAGCTCCATATTTTTTCCATTCACAATAGTATTAGTAAACATATATATATTTTTTTTAAAAAAAAGGTATCTAACAGTTACTACCTCAGGCATAACCATGGACTATATGTGTATACGTGATCTACTGGGTACTGCAGTTTCCCTGTGGTGGGTTGACCTTGCCTGGCCACCAGGTGCCCACCAAGCTGTTCTATCACTCCCCCTCCTCAGCAAGGGTGAAGGAGAAAAATAAAATGAAAAAGCTCATGGGTCAAGATAAGGACAAGGAGATCACTCAGCAATTACCATCACGGGCAAAACAGATTTGACTTAGGTAAATTAATTTAATTTTTGACAATCAAATCAGAGTAGGATGAGAAATAAGAACAAATCTAATAACTCCTTCCCCTCACACACACCCTCCTTCTTCTCAGGCTTGACTTCACTCCCAAATTATCTACTTCCTCCCCCCCCCAAGCAGTGCAGGGGACTGTGGAATGGAGGTTGAAGTCAGTTCATAATGCATTGCCTCTGCTGCTCCTTCCTCCTCATACTCTTCCCTTGCTCCGGCATGTGGTCCCACCCACAAGATACAATCCTTCGTGATATTTCAAGACACAAATGATTTAGCAACATTTCACAAATGAGACTGCCTTTACAACATGTTTTATCATTTTGCAAACTTTTAAAGCTGCTAGTTGCTCCCATCCTGAGACTTGAGAGCTCACAGACAGAGAAGCAAAGATGCAACAAGCAAGGGGAGGAAAGTAACACCTCCTTTTTAGAAATTTATTCAATCATTTGAAATTAGATGCTCACAGAATCACAGAATGGTGAGGGTTGGAAGGGACCTCTGCAGATCATCTAGTCCAACCCCCCCTGCAGGTTCACCTAGAGCAGGCTGCACAGAATTGTTTCCAAGCAGGTTTTGAATGCCTCCAGAGAAAGAGACTCCACAACCTCTCTGGGCAGCCTGTTCCAGTGTGCTCTGTCACCCTCAAAGTAAAGAAGTCCTTCCTCATATTCAGAAGGAACTTCCCGTGTTGCATTTTGTGCCCATTGCCCCTCGCCCTGTCACTGGGCACCACTGAAAAGAGCCTGGCCCCATCCTCTTGACATTTACCCTTAAGATATTTGTAGACATTGATAAGATTCCCTCTCAGTCTTCCCTTCTCCAGGCTAAACAAGGCCCAGCTCTCTCAGCCTTTCCTCATAGGGGAGATATTCCAGTCCCATAATCATCTTCATAGCCCTCCCCTGGACCCTCTCCAGTAGTTCCCTGTCTCTTTTAAACTGGGGAGCCCAGAACTGGACACAGTACTCCAGGTGAGGCCCCACCAGGGCAGAGTAGAGAGGGGGAGGATCACCTCCCTCGACTTGCTGGCCATGTTCCTCCTAATGCACCCCAGGATCCCATTGGCCTTCCTGGCCGCAAGGGCACACTGCTGGCTCGTGGTCAACTTGCTGTCCACCAGGACTCCCAGATCCTTTTCTGCAGAGCTGCATACAAGCAGGTCAGCCCCAGCCTGTGCTGGTGCGTGGGGTCATTCCTCCCTAGGTGCTAGGATCTTATGCTTGCCTTTGTTGAACTTCATTAGGTTCCACTCTGCCCAACTCTCCAGCCTGTCCAGATCTTGCTGAATGGCAGCGCAGCTATCTGGTGAATCAGACACACCTCCCAGTTCTGTATCATCAGCAAACTTGCTGAGGGCACACTCTGTCCCTTCGTCCAGGTGATTGATGAATAAGTTGAATGGGACTGAACCCAGTACTGACCCCTGGGGAACACTGCTAGCTACAGGCCTCCAACTAGACTCTGTGCTGCTGACCGCAACCCTCTGAGGTCCGCCATTCAGCCAGATCTCAGTCCTCCTCACTGTCCACTCATCTAACCCACACTTCCTGAGCTTACCTATGAGGATGTTGTAGGAGACAGTGTCAAAAGCCTTGCTGAGGTCAAGGTTGACAATATTCACCACTCTTCCCTCGTCTACCCAGCCAGTCACTCCATCATAGAAGGCTATCAGGCTGTTCAGCCATGATTTCCCCTTGGTGAATCCATGTTGACTCCTCCTGATAACCTTCTTTTCCTCCACATGCTTCGAGATGACCTCCAGGATGAGCTGTTCCATTACCTTTCCAGGGATGGAGGTGAGGCTGACCGGCCTGTAGTTTCCTGGGTCCTCCTTCTTGCCCTTTTTGAAGGCTGGAATGACATTGACTTTCCTCCAGTCCTCAGGCACCTCTCCTGTCCTCCATGACCTTTCAAAGATGATGGAGAGTGGCTTAGCACAATAACATCTGCCAGTTCACTCAGCTCTCGGGGGTACATCCCATTGGGGCCCATGGATTTGTGGGTGTCAGGTTTGCCTAAATGATCTCTAACATGATCCTCCTTGACCAAGGGAGAGTCTTCCTTTCTCCAGACTTCCTCTCTTGCCTCCAGGGTCTGGGATTCCTGAGGGCTGGCCTTGGCAGTGAAGACTGAAGCAAAGAAGGCATTCAGTAACTTCACTTTCTCTGTGTCCTTTGTCACCAGGGCACCCACCCCATTCAGCAGCAGGCCCACATTTTCCCTAGTCATCCTTTTCCTATTGATGTACTTGATGAAGCCCTTCTTTTTGTCCTTGACCTCTCTCGCCAGATTTAATTCCAAATGGATCTTAGCCTTCCTCATTGCAACCCTGCATGTTCTGACAATGTTCCTATATTCCTCCCAAGTGGCCTGTCCCTTTTTCCACATTCCATAAACTTCCTTCTTCTGTTTGAGTTTTGCCAGAAGCTACTTGCTCATCCATGCAGGCCTCCTGCCCGCTTTGCTTGTTTTCTTACTCATAGGGATGCACCTGTCTTGAGCTTGGAGTAAGTGATGCTTGAATATTGACCAGCTCTCTTGGATGCCCCTACCTTCCAGAGCCCTAACCCATGGGATTCCTCCAAGTAGGAGCCTGAAGAGGCCAAAGTTAGCTCTCCTGAAGTCCAGGGTTTCAATCCTACTTATTGCCCTGCTTCCTCCATACAGGATCCTGAACTCTGCCATCTCGTGGTCACTGCAGTCAAGGCTGCCCCCAACCTTCATTTCCCCAACCAATCCTTCATTGTTAGTACAAGTAGAAGTTCCAATCCTTCTTTGTTAGTACAAGTAGAAGTTATACTAGTTTTGGCAGGAATAAAGTTAATTTTCTTCATAGTAGCTTGTACGGTGCTATGGTTTGGATTCATAACATGTTAATGTCTGAGTTATTGCTGAACACTGCTTATACATTGTCAAGGCCTTTTCTGCTTCTTACACTCTCCCACCAGCAAGTCTGGTGGGGGTGAGCAAGAAATGGGGAGGGGATACAGCTGGGACAGCTGACCCCAACTGACCAAAGAGATTTTCCATACCATATGATGTCATGCTTAGCAATAAAAGATAGGTGAAGAAGGAGGAAGGGTGGAGGGGCATTTGGAAGTTAAGGCATTTGTTTTTCCAAGTAACCATTAAGCAGGATGAAGCCCTGCTTTCCTGGAGATGGCTAAATATCTGCCTGCTGATGGGAAGTAGTGAATGAATTCCCTATTTTGCTTTGCTTGCACACACAGCTTTTGCTTTACCTATTAAACTGTCTTTATCTCAACCTATGAGTTTTCTCACTTTTACCCTTCCAGACCTCTTCCCCATTCTGCTGTGGGGAGAGTGAGCGAGTAGCTGCGTGGGGCTTAGCTGCTGATCCGGGTTAAACCACAAGAGTATACCCTCAGCGAGTTAGCTGATTACACAAAACTGTGAGGAGTAGCTGGTATGCCAGAGGGTTGTGCTGCCATCCAGAGGGACCTGGACAGGCTGGAGAAATGAGCTGACAGGAACCTCATACAGTTCAACAAGGAGAAGTGCAAAGTCCTATCCCTGGGGAAGAACAACCCCATGCACCAATATATGCTGGGGGCTACTCAGCTGGAAAGGAGATTAGCAGAAAAGGACCTGGGGTCCTTGTGGACAGCAAGTTGAACATGAGCCAGCAATGTGCCCTTGCAGCAAAGGTGGCTAATGGTACCCTGGGCTGCATTAGACAAAGCACTGCCAGCAGGTTGAGGAGGGGGGAGGAGAATCAGAAAGAAATTTAAAACTCGAGGGTTGAGATAAGAACAATTTAATAATTTAAACAGAATAAAAATGGTAAGAACAACAATAATAATAGCAACAGTTATAATGAAAAGGTGGGGAAAAGGATAAAATACAAAGGAAAAGGGAGAAAGGAAAACAAGTGATGCACAGTACAACTGCTCACCACCTGCTGACTGATGCCCAGCCAGTCCCTGAGCAACAATCCCCAGACCCCAGCTAACCGTCCAAGTTTATATACCAAGCATGATGTCCCATGGTATGGAATACCTCTTTGGCTGGTTCAGGCTGACCAGGTCAGCTTTGGCCAATGGCAGGTCTGTCTTGGAGCCATCTGGAATTGGCTGTGTTTGACATGGGGGCAGCTTCTGCTGTCTTCTCACAGAAGCCACCCCTGCAGTCCCCTTCACTAACAAAACTTTGTCATGTAAATCCAATACAATTCTTCCCCAAGATCACTAGGTTTCTTGCCCTTCTCTGAGCAATACTCATGTGAGGATGTGCTAGCTGGTCACACCTGTTTAGCCTAAAGAAGAGAAGCCCCTGGGGGGGATCTTATAGAATCATAGAATGGTTTGTGGTACACTGCTGACTCATTGAACCTGCTGTCAACCAGCACCCCCAGATTCCTTTCTGCAGGGCTGCTCTCCAGCATTCTCTGAGCCCTGGAGGAGGCAAATTCTTCCACTTTTGCATTTACTACAATGTGTCTTCCCACCAGTTGCTGACTAAGAATTGTTGGGCTTCTGTACAAATCCTTTAATCTGTAGTGTGATTTCATATGTGAAATCTGGATTCTTTCCACTTTTCTGTTGCTGTGGTCAGTTCATCTGAAGCTAGGAGGAGCACATGCTATAAAGCATGGTATTAAGTGGTGCATGTTAGTAAGTGGCAGAGACAATAAGTAGTATAGAATAGACAATGTGTAGCCTATTATGCTTAAAAGGGAATTATTATGCTCAAGGGTACAGTTATGGTGAAACATCTCTTTGAGGAAAACTAGGGTGGAGGGAAAGCACTGTATAACCTGACCGAACCTGTAGTGGAAGCTACCTGGTTTTCATTTTGCTGGTTCAGCACAATGTTAGAACATAAGGCTTTAATCAATTTTGACACTTCAGTGCATTTATATTAGATTGCAGATGCTCAATTTCTTCATAAGCGGATCTTCTCAACATTAAGTAAATGATGGGAAAATATTTTATGCTAAAGTTTAAGAAAAAAATAATCAGTTCATGCACGGGTAGCAATTGCTGGCCTTCTAAAAACATTACTGGTATATATGTAGCCAGAATATCAGATACAGAACACTAAACACTTTAAAACATTTATGCTGCTGTTTCCACAGTTTCCCTGTCTTCTTTTGCTTTTAAGTTATTATAGAAATATTTTTTAGTATTTGGAAAATCAAATGGTTTGGTGGGGGTAATACAGTGAAAACTGTATTGTGAATTGTATAGTGTAAAAATTGTGTTTTAAATGCAACGGAAATAAAGACCTTATGAATAGGATGAAAATTAAGTGCATAAGTAGTCCCAAGAGCCTTCTTGAACTGGTTGTTCATAACATTTAAGGAAGTACAGTATTGGTTATTGAAACATTGCTAGATAAAGCAGTGCTAATTTGGAACAGATTTTGAGAAGGGCATATCAAATAAGTAGCCACATTTTGGGAAGTGCTTGTCCATTTCTCTTAAAATCTATACTTTAAGGGTTTCATAGAAACAGAATGGTTTGTGCTGGAAGGGACCTTTAAAGATCATCAAGTCCAACTCCCCTGCCATGGACAGAGACATCATTCACTAGATCAGGTTGCTTCAAGTCTGGTCCAACCTGACTTGACCCAACACTTCCAGGGATGGGGCATCCACAACTTCTCTGGGCAACTTGTCACAGTGTCTCACCACCCTCAGCTAAAAGATTTCTTCCTTATGTCAAATTTAAATCTACCCTCTTTCAGTTTAAAACCGTTGCTCCTTGTCCTGTCCCTACAGGCCCTGGTAAAAAGTGTCTCTCTATGCCTTTCTTAGAAGCCCCCTTTAAATACTGAAAGGCCACAATAAGGTCTCCCCAGAACCTTCTCTTCTCCAGGCTGAACAATGCCAACTCTCTCAGCCTTTCTTCATAAGAGAGGTGTTCCATCCCTCTGATCAATTTCGTAGCATTCCACTTTAACAGGTCCATGTCTTTCTTGTGCTGGGGACACCAGAACTGGATGCAGTACTCTAGATAGGGTCTCAAGAGAGTAGAGGGGGAGACCTGCTGGCCACACATCTTTTTATGCAGACTAGGATATGGTTGGCTTTCAGGGCTGCAAGCGCACAATGTCGGCACATATCTAATTTTTCATCCACCAATATCTCCAAGTCCTTCTCTGCAGGGCTGCTCTCAATCCATTTGTCCCCCAGTCTGTGTTAATACTGGTGATTGCCCTGACCCAGATGCAGGACCTTGCACTTGGCCTTGTTGAACTTCATGAGGTTCACATGTGCCAACTCCTCAAGCCTGTCAAGGTCCCTCTGGATGGCATCCCTTCCCTCAAGCATATCAATTACACCACTCAGCTTGGTGTCATCTGCAAACTTGCTGAGGGTGCACTCAATCCCACTATGTCATTAATAAAGATATTGAACAACACTGGTCCTAATATAGACCCCTGAGGGACACTGCTTGTTACTGATCTCCATCTGAACATTGACTGTAAGTCTTTGAATGCAGACGTTCAGTTAATTCTTTATCCATCGAATAGTCCATATGTCCAATTCTTACCTCCAGTTTAGAGGTAAGAATATTGTGGGGGACCATGTCAAAGGCCTTACAGAAGTTAAAGTAGAGAACATCCATAGCTCTTCCCTTGTCCACTGATACAGTCACTCCATTGTAGAAGGCCACTAGATTAGTCAGGCATAATTTACACTTGGTGAAGCCACGTTGGCTTTCTCTAGTCACCTCCATGTCATCCATATGTCTTTGCATAGCTTCCAGGAGCATTTTTGTTCCATGATCTTACCAGGCACAGTGGTGAGGCTGACAGGTTAGTAGTTCCCAGGGTCCTCCTTTTTACCCTTTTTAAAATTCTGAAGATAGTCTTTATTATAAATTGATTTTGATGCTGCATCCAAACAACTCACTTATTTCTCATTTCTGTATAAAGGCTGCATGCAGATGCCAGTTCTGACTGGATGGGACCACAGAGTTGAAAAAATCTAGCATGCCATAAGCATATGAGTTCTAAGTAGTGCAAGAATTAGGACAGTTCAAAATTTCTAACCATAGCTGGTTCTGATGTCATTACCTTAGCTGCAAAGTTCTGGTGACATTGCTGAGTCACTGGCTTACTAAAGTGTGGATAAAATTCTTCTGTCCTCTTTTCAACTCTGCCATTTAAACACATTTGGGGTTGCAGTGTTGTCATGGTTTAACCCTGACTGGTAATTAAGTACCACACAGCTGCTCAGTCACTCCCCCCTCACTCAGAAGGATGGGGAGGAGAATTGGAAAGGAATGTAAAACTTGAGGGTTGAGATAAGAACAATTTAATAATTGAAATAGAATAAAAATGAAAGAACAGTAATAACAATGATGACAATAACAGTTATAATGAAAAGGGGAAGGGAAAGAATAACATCCAGAGGGAAAGGAAGAAAGAAACACATGGTGCACAATGCAACTGCTCACCACCCACTGACCAATGCTCAGCCAGTCCCCAAGCAATGACCTGCCTGCCCTGGCCAACCCCCCAGGTATATATACCAGGCATGACGTCCCATGGTATGGAATAGCTCTTTGGCTAGTTCGGGTCAGCTGACCTGACTGTGTCCTCTCCAGCCTTTTTGCTAGCAAGGCCTGAGGAACTGAAAAGTCTCACATCAAAGCCAAAACACAGCACCACACTAGCTCCTAAGAAGATAATTAACTCCATCCCAGCTGAAACCAGGACAAGTGTCCTCGAGAGGAATCTTACCGTGTTTCACATAGAGTAAATATCCTAGAGTAGCAAGGGTAGTTGTAATCTTGGGGGCAGGGAATAAAAAAAGATGACTCGAAGAAACCCTGAAACATGGAATAAAATGTAGGTGTTCTTATTACAGGAATGATTATGTGTTTCCTCTGGGTTTATAAAATGAAGATATTTTTATCTTAAGAATTTGAGGGTGAGGGCAGGGAAAAGAGCATGAGAGTGATGTGAAAGGTCTTTGTCTTTAGAGCCAAACTTTCATGTTTAATTGGTTTGAAAACTGGAACCAAAGCTTTAAATGACGTAAAATTGGAAGGATGTGAGTACAAGCTGAATAGATTGCTTGTAAAATAAACCATGGAAGAACTGTAGAAGAATGGCTGCAGAAGCATGGCCTTAGAATCTCTGAAAATCTGCACAATCCAGGCCTGGTATTAGAATAGGCCTGTAATTAGAATTGTGCTGAAGTTGCTGTGCTGAAGTTAACAAGAAGGTACCCTTGAGCTATTCTTGAATTCTGAGACCAAGTAACTTTGTTGTGCTAACAGGCCGTGGCTGTAACAAGCTACAGCTGTTGGGAAGGCAGGTCTGTTACCAAAATCTCGGAACGAAGAACTTATCGACACCAATGTGATGTAGATAAGCAGACACTTCTTTATTGACGGCCGGGTGCATGAGCAAGTCCTCTCACGATCAACACACACCAAGTCTCAAAATCAGACACCATATATAGAACTTATTCATACATATTCATTAAGTATTCATGCATAATCATAATATTTCCCATAAATCATTAACATATTCTCCTCCTATATCCGATTCTGCGCAGTAGAGCTTAGAAAGGTCTAGAAATGGGTCTGGGGTACGATTTGGGTAGGTGGTATATGAGTCGGTGGTCGCGATCTCCCCCTGCCGGAATTACCTTTTACTAAAGTTCACGATTTCTTGGCAGTTAACTACAAGCTGTTCCAGTCGACTCTCCCCAGTTTCCATTAATCTTATATTCTGACATTTCAATACACTTTCTACATACAGAAGACTGGTCAAATACAAAAAAACCTTTCAAACCCTAAAGTTATTACCTAAGTTTTAACAATGGTTCTAGCCCATTCTTCTAGCCTTGGTACGGGATGTACAGAAGATCTCATAGCAGCCTTTACTGTGCAACTATAAGTTTCATTAAAATATATTTCTTATCCTTCTATATTTCAATTTTATAAAATAATTTTATAAAATCAAATAATCAAAGTCAATCAATCTTAACTTATTAGCAAATCTATAACAGGTGCAAGGCCAAGAGAGATAGGGAGCGGAATGGGAACATAGGGAGTAGCAAACCGCAAGGCTGAAGCATAGTAACACAAATAGCTACATGGATAGAATGCTTATTTTAGTCATGATAATTAGGGGTGTGAGAACAGCGCGCACTTTGAGGCTAATAACCAATTATATTTTTGCTTTGGGAATATGCATGTGTATCGAGTCTATATAAGTAGTGTTAGAAACTAATAAAGTTGAGCAAGATGCATAACTCATATTGAGTAATTTCTTGACTCCGGCGAACCCTTCTCCCAACAAAGAACTAGGCAGCCAGATTGTTCATTGCCTGGAATTTGTGTCTCATTTGCATATTCAGTTCCTAATTCCATCTATTTCAGTAATATTTCATGGAAATGAGAAATGTTTGGACCACAGTCACTGTGGGAGGTTGGAGATAAAAGGAACTTCTTTTTCTCCATTTATGGGAGACAGAAGATTGAAGTAGATGGAATGAGAGGGGGATATAAGCAAAGGGAATAGCTTGCTGTTGTGTTGATACTTGCAGCAACCTTTACTTTTGCTGAAAAGGAGTTATAGTTTAAAAAAATGGTAATAGACTGATGTGCTTGACATCAGACTCAGAAAAAATGGATTTCTGCTTCAGATATATGGGTATTAACGTGCTTTTTCCCCACTACATCATTTGGTTTTATAAACCCAGAATGCTTTTATAAACACATATAAATAGCTTGTGTGTTGAAATATATATACAGACATTGCATGGGTAAAAATTCTAGGCAGACTCTGCCAGGATAGCCAGGAAAAAAATAAAATTGTGGTGATACCAGAAGTAGTAATTGTAGGTAGGCATTGGATATAGTATCAGAGGGAATTTGGAAGGGGTTGTATATGAAACTGACAGACAGTTACTATAATATTATTATATATATTTTGGAAAAGGTATCAGTTAGAACATATACCCAAGCCTGTCTTATCTGGCTGAAGATATGGGACTTTACTCTTTAGTATTTCTTGGTGAAGGCTGAAGTGTGAGGCTGTACTTGAGGTTAGGATTCATTCTTTCTTTCCTGTCCTCAGAGGTACAGGATCTCCCTATCCCAGCAATAACCTGTCCTTACTCTCTCACAGCCTGCATGCCTTCATGTGTGTGGCTGTCCTCTACAAGTGGCTTGGAAGAGGGGAAAGCAAACAGGAGCATGGCCAGAGCCACTGGGTTGCACTGAGAGCACCCCACCAGCCCTTAAGTGGGGACAGTGAGTATGGCAGAGTTGCTGCAGGGTTGGGCATGGGGTTAGTGCTGTGGGTACCAGTGCTGGGACCCACTCAGTTCTGGTTCCACACTGCTTTTGTGCCAGTAGGTCTTCTACTGCACTGTAGGTGCAGTGAGATTTGTGAGAGCAGAGCAGGCCTTTTTTGTGCCAGAAGACATCCCTATTTCTGAAAGCTAGCAGCACCACAGCAAAGCAAATTTCAACATATAGCTCCAGTAAAAATGTTAAAAAGGCAGCTGATAACATCTTTTTTCTGCCATCTCCATCTTGCTGCAAGCTGTGAAAAGCATCAACACTCCAACATGCTGAACATGCAATACTAAAATGGCAGGGGAGAAGGAAGAATTTGGTTCCAGCATAAATAGTGTATTTATGTTTTTAATTAAGACTTACTTTTAAAAGCCTTTTTGTTTGTTCAAAGTAAATCAGTTCACATGCTGTGTTAAACATTTCCTTACCTCACAGGGCATTATGATATAGGAGCTACTCCCCCTAGAATGGCAGCATAAATGAAAACATGAGAAAAGCCATTAGGTACAGCTGGGAGACTCTCTTACAGCAGATGTTAAAGTTATCACACTACCTTGGTGCTGGTACTAGCTGTGTTTTCCCTCTTCCTCATCTAAGCTTGCTATGGATCACTTCATTGGTCTGCAGTAAAAGAACAAAAGTTTGGATCAGATACTGTTGCGTGTCAGCCTTCTGTTAAATGACAGAGAGAAGAGGCAGGCTGAAGAGCATATGGAATTACAGAATTAAATGTCCATTTAGTCACTTGTTCACAATGAGAGCTTTGGCACCAGAAAAGAGGCACAGGCTGCGTTAGTTTTCAAGGATTACACATGGCTTCTGAATCTCTTTTTTCTACCTTCTTTTGGAAAAACTTCTTCTATGAATGCAAAGGTCACTGGTCACAGGTGAGGCCTGCCAAGGGAGCAGAACATCTCATCATGTAACTGTGAGCTCTCTTTTTGTGAATCTGAGATGGGAAAAAGGACATTTGTTTTTCCTAAACAAGTTTCTAGCATGTACTTTGCCAAGGGATGAATTTTGACCTGAAATAATGCTGTTCGGTCACTATGCCTTTCAAACAAACAAAGAAAGGAAGAGTAGTAGTGATGTCCTCTGCTCTATTTGGATTCTTCTAAGCAGCATGTTGTGTGATTCTTAAGCTTCTGTATGCTTATGTTGGTATGGTAGGTTGACCTTAGCAAGCTGCCAGATACCCAGCCAGCTGCTCTCTCACCCCCCCTCCTCAACAAGACAGGGGGAGAAAATAAGATAACAAAGCTTGTGGGTCATTGTCACCGCACTCTCCAAACTAACAAGCTACAACAAGGCCTTTTACCATCACATACCAGCATACACTTCATACCAGTCCCTCTGCTGCCTTCTCCTAGTCTCTCCTCATCCAGGGGGTGCACACACTCTCTATGCTTCTTTCTCAGCTTCTCTCTCTTCACTGGCTCTCAAACACTTAACAGAACCAGCCACACCTGCACCTTATCTACACCAGCCAACCCACTGCCCCTGAAGCTAACCCACAGTTGTATATTATCAGTTCTAATTAACCCAGCTTCATTCTTCTATAGGTCATGATAAGGACAGGGAGATCACTTACCAAGTACCATCATGAACAAAACAGATTCAACTTGGGCAAAATTAATTTATTGCCAATTAAAAAGAGTTGGATGGTGAGAAACAAAGACAAAAGCTGAAACACCTTTCCCCCATCCCCCTTCTTCCCAAGCTCAACTTCACTCATTCATTCCCAGCTCCTCTACATCTTCCCCCTCCAGTAAGAGCAGGGAAGGGGGGATGGGGAATGGGGGGTTACAGTCAGTTCATAGCAGTTCATTTCTGCCACTCCTTTCTCCTCGCATTTTTCCCCTGCTCCATCACGGGTCCTTCCAATGGGGTGCAATCCATCAAAATAAACCTGCTCCAGCATGGATCCCACACAGGCTGCAATTCCTGTCAGGAGAACCTGCTCCTGTGTGGGTTTCTCTCCACAGGCTGTAGTTTCTTTGAGGAATATCTAACTGTTCCTGTATTGGGTCCCCTCCACAGGCTGCAGGGAAATACCTGCTCCACTGTGGTTTCTTCCAAAAATTCTACAGGATGCAGGGGAACGTCTGCTCTGGCACCTGAAGCACCTCCTCCCCCTCCTTCTCCTCTGAATTTGGTGTTCATAGGATTGTTTCTCATGCTTTTCTCCCGTCACTCCTCACTGTCTGTGCAGCGTTTTGACTTCCTTAAATGTATTTTCACAGAAATGCCACCAGCTTCACTGATTGGCTCAGCTTTGTTCTGAGGTGCATCCATTGCTGAGCCAGCTCGAACCAGCTGTGTCTGGCATAGGGCAACCCCTGCAGCCTCTCCTGCTACTGAAACCTTGACATGTAAACCTATTATATTAGAAAAGAGATTACCATGTTGATTGTGGAGAAGCACATTTCATTTGGAAGTGGAATCATATGTTTACAGTGTCTGGGACTTGGAGGAGAGGGATCTGATTAGGTTGCTCTTAAACGAGGCCTACTTAAAACTTTTTAAAAGTAACATTCAATTGTATTATTTAGAAGAACTTGAATGTTAAAATTGAAACATGCAGTTGGAGGGGAGGTGAAAGGATGGAAAAGAAATACATGCCCAGAAATCAAATTAGGTTCATTAGGTTCAATCCTGTACCTATTGCTAATTAAAGGCTTGCACCAGCTATAAGAACACACTGCCTGACTTGCTGGCTCACTTTTGCAGTTACAGGTTCAAATAATGCAAGTTTTCCCCCAACCTGCAGTTGAGCAAAGTGCAGAATACAAAAATATTTTTTTTAAAAAAAGCTTGATCATAAAACAGTTCTTACTAAATGGAGGCAGTGGATGCACAAGCTTTAACCACAGCACTCTATCAGAGTTGTTTAGCAAAGGAAGGAGAGGACTTGCAAGGTCCTTCTCCCTGTTGCCAGCTCCCTCATACATTGTGCAAATGTGTGATATTTGCAGAAATACAAAGAAAAAGGAGTAAAATAAAATTAATGATAGTTACCAATATTACCAAACTCTAATGTCTGGTATTCTGTTTAAAGTATTTAGACCTCTACATAGTTCTCCTTAAAAATTACAATTGACTTCTGACAAAAAATAATTTTGATTAGCTACCCGTTATTAGTTTAGGGTTTCCTGAATGATCATGCTACAGTTTGCTGGGTTGTTTGTCGACTAAGATATTTGCTCTGTGGGATCTAGGGAGGAAAAGGATGTTATCCAATGTAGCAGTTAATGGCATGGAACTGGCTGTACAATCCATATCCAACAGAGATCACTGAGGGCTCAGTGAATTCAAACAGACTCTGGTCCTGCTACCCCTATTTCCAGGAAACAGCAATTCTTCCCAGTACTTAAAGTAAAAAGCAGAATGAATAAGGCTTGTAGGAGCCATTTTTGACATGGAAGGGTTATCATAATTTTGACCATAACTTTGGAAATTAAATATAAGACCAAAAAAAAGTATTGTGCTGTAAGAAATGGAAATGGTGGCATTAATTGAACCTTAATGCTAAAAAGGTTGCTATCAAAGATACTTGCTGCTTTGACTCTGTATCTGGCCCATGTTTTCTTTGGCCCTGCAGCATTGTCAGAGGGAGTGTTATGATTCAGTGCCTGAGAAATAACTTATGCCATGAAAATTCCTGGAGTTCTTGGTTGGAAATACAAGCTCATTTAAGCTGTTAGACAGCATCTCTGCTCAGACTCCTTCTGACAAATCCTTGGCATATGCAATAAACCCCATTCTAGAATTCTTGTCAAAAGAATGACAAATCCATTCTGCTTGCATTCCGTAGGTTTTTGGCTAGTGAGGATATTTTTTCAGATTGCCAAACTTGTACTCTGCCAGCACAGTTCTAACACACATGGCTGTTTCATTGCTCCTTCTGAACTCATTCAGCATCCCTGATGATCTTACTTGGGTAAATGTTTGTGAAACCAAATTTATGTGCTAAAGTATGCATATGCTGTGGAATAAACGATAGGAATGCTCATTTGAAATTCAGACTATGTAGAATTAAAAGTCACTGGTGCAACCTGGCTGTTAAGGAATAATTATTTCAGCTGTTCATAATTCTGCTTTTGCAAAGATCAAGGAAAAAATGAAATAATTTTAACACTCTTTGCCATAATATTATTTTAAATTTGGCAATTCTTAAACTGTTCTTCTATGTTAACCTATTATAAAACTTTTTTTTAGTCCAAAATATTGGCCTGTAACATTAACATCGTTCCTTAATTATCTTCGAAAATGATCTAACAGTTGAGTTTATGTGAAAATAGGAAGATACTGGAGATAAATACTTTCAGATGGAACAGAGCAGCATTCTGGTATTCTGGAGACACCCAACTTCCTCTTCATTAATCAAAACTAATCTATAGTAACGTAGTTGGGTTATTTGAAAAAGTTTAATTGTATTTTTCCTCTACAAATTAGACTGAAGCATGGCATCTATTTTTTTAACATTTGCAATTCTAATTTTTGAAGTAATTTTTTTTCAGTTGAGTCTGAATCCATGTTTTATAAAGATCACTTATGCCTCCTACCTTTAATATAGGCTCTATTTTGTTGGACAACAGCTCTTACTACATTTTAAATTACCCCATTTTCTATGATCTCCAAGTATGTTGCTTTTGTTTTGCAGTTCAGATTTGTTGTCGCATGGTGCCTTTTAAATTGGATCCAGCTGTTATTAGAAAAAATTATTTTTTCCTGAAGCTAGTCTCCCGTTCTGCAGACCAAAAGCTTAGCACAACTCCTTAGTGTTTTTTATCTTTTTTTTAATAAAAGCATGGTTTAAATTACTTGCTTTCTAAATCTTATTTGTAGACCTAAGAAGTAAAATATTTAGGTTTTTCCTTGCATACATATGATTGAGAACATTAGCAAGCTATATCATTACAATGTAACATATGAAGCTTTCTGTGCAGATGTTTTAAGCTTGTCTGATGATTTGGAAGCATTGGGAAGAATAACATGAGAGCAGGCAAAGTAATTTATTGTCTGGGTCAGATATGAAAAATGATCACTTCAAGACTTGTATACAATAGCTTAAAAATACTTTTTTTCAGATATGTTAATGAGACCTTTTATTTGGAAAATCAAGCCATGTATTTGATTTGGCTATTGAGTCAGCTTCAAGCATCATTTAAGAAAAGATATTGCCCCAGAATTTTAAAGCATAAAGACTGTATTAGATCTTGATTATTAATATTTTATAATTTAAACTGAAATATCTTAATTAACAGTTTACTTTCACTGAAAGTTGACTAAGTGTCATTTTGGTTTCTAAACATTTTCCATTGCACTGTCAAAATACAGGTAATGATAGGCATTATTGTATATTTTTCTTTAAATAAAATTATAAAACCACTGGAATTATTTTATAAGCTGCTGATCTTAAATTTGGGAGCTCAATGCTATCTGACAGTAGCATCCCTTCAGGACACTTCATCTAGATGCTAGCCAATACATAGATATTGATGTGGTCAATATTTATGAAAATGAATTTGTCAGTTTTCAAATATTGTACCTGTGACAGTGAATGAAAGTTTCCTGCCACTGAATTGTGCCTCTGTGATATAGTACAATGTGTGGTGTGTCTTTCAAAACTCATATTAACAATCCTCATCTAACAAAGATGGTGATAGAAACTTTATCATTGGCTGTGAAAGCAGGTTTGGAGGAAAGAAAAATTTCAAACAGATGAGGATCCATTAGAAATGTGAACTCCCACCAGACCTCCACTCTCCCCCCCCCTTCTCTTTCTCAGGAATATAAATCATCAGTTAAGAAGATTCAAAAGGACAACTCTGAGGCTGAAAAAATAAATTGCATTTCTGACTTTAGCACATAGGTCCCTGCAGCTGCCAAACCACTGAGAGCATATTTGGGTGAACAAGCAGTTATGGGTGTTACTTCAAATTTGGAATATATAAAAGAGAAAGTAGTATGTACTCTCTGCCAGCAGTAACAGAAAGGGTTGCTATAAATTACTTTGCAGGTTTAGTTTATGTTGTTGATAGTGTAACCAGCCAAAACAACAGATGGTGTGCATCTCTGAACTACGCAGAAAAGTACAGAGAAAAAATTGGAAAAAACTAATGAATTTTTAGCTTTGCCACTGAGTCTTTGCTCCTGAGAGGAAAAGAAAAGCCAAGAAGAGTGAACATACAGAGTATGTGGTCTAGTTAGCTCAATTCTACCACAAGATACTTAATTTTCAAAATTTCCTTTTGATATTAGTTTGTTGAAGTGCCTGTTTGCATGACACGTTCATTATACTGCAAAGCTGTGAGGCCCATTTTACTTTGCCTGCTCTATGGATTAGATGAGAAGTTGGGAACTGATTTTTTTTTCCCTATCCTCTTTAAGCAAATAAAGTTTTCACATTTTTGGTATGAGTTTAGGGCTTGGAATCTTAAAAAAAAATAAATTACTTCTTCATAGTGCATGTATATAAGAAGGAATTGCATTTGTGGGATTGCAAAGGGTCAAAGGAACAAGCAAGGAATTGAAGGAGCAAGGAAGGAAGGAAGCAAGCAGAGTGAGAAAGATAGGGACTGAACAAGTGTGAGAAGGAGGAAGCAGGTGAAGGACTGAAACTATGAGGGTCAGAGCGAGCAAAGGAGAAAGTGAGCAAGGGATCATTCAAAGAAGGTAGTGAAGGAGTGAACAAAGGAGGTAGGAAGGGAGCAGTGGAGCATGCAGAGGAGTATGTGGAGGAACAAGTGAAGGAATGAGAGGAGCCAGAAAGGGAGGGAAGGAGTAGAGTGAGTGAAGGAATGAGCAAATTAAGAGGCAAATGAAAGAGTGAGAGAGAAAGCAAGGGAATGGAGGAGTGCATTAAGGGGCAAACAAGCAGAGAAGCACGTGGAGAAGGCAAGTGAAGGAGCATGTGAGCAAATGAGGGAAGGAAAGAGGGAGTGAAGGAAAGAGGGAGTGAAGGAGCAAAGCAACAAGCAGAGGAGCAAGTAAAGCAACGAGCAAAGCAGTGAATGATCAATCAAAGCAGCAAGCAGAAGCAAGCAAAGATGTGGAGGACTGAAGCAGCAGAGGAGAGAGCAAGAGAAGAAAAGCAAGAGGAGCATGTGAGCTAAGAAATGAGAGAGCAAAGCAGTAACATGTGGGAAAATAAGGGAAGATTGGCAAGGAGCATTGTAAACATGCTCAAGTCACTTGCAGCTGGAATGTCAAAAAACACTTATCATAGTAATTGTTTAGCCTTGTGTGTTTGACAAGTAGGACATCTGCATTTAGATAACAAAGGCCTGTGACAGGCTTAGAAGCACCCTATTGAACATGCTTGAAATACATGCCCTTCTGTGGGAAAGGCCAAAGCACAGTGGTAAACTACACCCATGCAAATTCCTGACAAAAAGGCAAACCTAGCAGCTTTGGTGATCCAATGGCATGGACCAAGCCCCACAGTGCCTGCACCCCCACTTGCATTCCTCTGCCCAGGTGCTGCTTCAGGGATCCCCTGGTTGTCAGGGTAAACAAAAGTTAATTTACTTTTTGCATTTCATCCCTGGTTTTGTGGTTGTTCCTGCATCCTGCCTGTGCTGCATCACACATGTGTGAGCAAAGTAGCAAAAGCACTAGCAAGTGAAGGAACATGTAGATTAAGCAGTAGAGAAGCAAGGGAGAGGAAGTCTGAGCACTCTTACTCTCTAAAAGCATATTAACGTTACAACACAATCAAACTAACAGGCTGCAACAAGGCTCTTCCCACCATCACTCAGATTCTACAGCCCATGCTTTTTCTCCTTCCTCCAAAGGACAACACCTCCCCAACCCACAATCCTCAGGAACTATTTAATCACTTAGCAGGAATGAGCTACACCTGCACATCATCCATGACAATCAATCCCCTGCCACTGAGGCAAGGCCACAACTGCATGTTATCAATGCTAATCAACCCACTGCCTTCATTCCTCTACATATTAATTAAATATAAAGTGAAGTCTTTTTTTTTTAAACTATAAAATATCTACCTTTTTGCTGCAATTTCTACTATTCATGGTTCAGGGTTTATGTCCCCTGTAACAAAGGAAAACAAAAAGATTTCTTCTCTACTTCCCATCAGCCCAAAATGTCCATCCACTTCCTGGGAAGTAGGGCCTCAGTACAAGCAGCACTTGCCTTGGAAGACAAATGCCTTAATAACAAATGCCACCCTCCCTGGCCCGCCCCCCGCCCCCTGGCCCCCTCCTTTCTCTTAGCTTTTATTGCTGAGTATGACATCTTAATGGCATGGAATATTCCTTTGGTCAGTTTGGGTCAGCTGTCCCAGCTCCTCCCAAACTCTTGCCCACCCCCAGCTTACTGGCCTTTGGGGTCAGGAGGTTGGAGAGGCAGCTATGATGCTGTATGAGCACTGCTCAGCAGTAGCCAAAACATTGGTGTGTTATCAACACCTTTCTAGCTACAAATAGAAGGCACAGCACTGTGAGAGCTGCTATGGGGAAAGTTAACTCCACCCCAGCCAGATCCAATACAGTAAGGCAGACATATATTGCTTTAGTATGTGAAGAAGCAGAACCACATGAATAC
The DNA here is from genome assembly GCF_017639655.2 of Falco naumanni. Taxonomy (NCBI): domain Eukaryota; kingdom Metazoa; phylum Chordata; class Aves; order Falconiformes; family Falconidae; genus Falco; species Falco naumanni. The sequence goes on from NC_054079.1 coordinate 27,177,364, forward strand.
ATTCATACTGAGAACTACTGTTCTGTTTTTGTCATGGTTTAACCCTGGCCAGCAACCAAGCACCATGCAGCCACTCGCTCACTCCCCCTCACCCAGAGGGATGGGGATGAGAATTGGAAAGGAAAGTAAAACTCGAGGGTTGAGATAATAACAATTTAATAGGTAAAGCAAAACCCATGAACACAAGCAAAGCAAAGCAAGGAATTCATTCACTACTGCACATTGGCAGGTAGGTGTTCAGCCATCTCCAGGAAAGCAGGACTCCATCACTGAAGAGGGTCCCCCGTGGAGAGTCGGCCAAGTCACGACAATCACACCAATATGGCTACATGCCGTGCTCACTTTATTAAACAAACAGGTCATATTTATAACTTAAACCAACCGCTCACCCGACTCTACACACAGGTGATTGGATAAGAGTCTCTAGGACACGTGGGGTCATGTCGCTGATTGGTGAGCATGCTGCAGGCGCCTGATCAGTGTGCCGATGATAGTGTGTTGATTTCGCGGTTCCCAGGACTTGCTCTGCACCTGGCTTCTTGTTTGTGCATAGCTCGTTTTCTTTCTCCCACTGCTTGTTCCAAGGACAATTAAAAGTTGCTCTGCAGCTTCAACTAACAGGCCTGGGTTGTCCAACCTGGACAATGGTAACATATGTCCTCGGTCCTTTAAAAATTCCTCTACATATCCCCCTTTTTCTTTTTGGACAACCCATGTCTGTTTCACAATAGATGTTAAACCTTTCTTCTAACAAGAAAATAAAGAGCCAAAAATTAAAAACATTACAACAATGATTATAACAAAGTGCATACCTTCCATCAATAACGCCTTTAACCAACCTGTTATCCCCAATCCTCTCAACCATTCATCAAAGGGATTATCATCAGCAAGAATATGCTTCATGTTTCCCTGCAGTTGTGACAACTTCTTGTGCATCAATATGGAATGATGGGAAAGGTTCATACAAAACATCCCTTCAAAATCCTCACAACCGTGTCCATGTGCTAATAACAAAAAATCTATTGCAGCTCTATTTTGCAATGTAGCATGCCTAACACTATCTACATCAAGCAATAATGAACTTAAAATCTGTGATATAAGATTAAAATGTTTCACTCCCCAACACGCTAACCTTCGTATATTCTTAGCATTTAATGCTGCCATTGCCCCCGGCATAAATATGGAGGCCAGGACATTTGCTGTTACAGACTGCAGATCGACTCTGTCATTACATGTATCATCAAAGGTGTGCAGTGCCCTCCGTGATCTATGAGATTGTTGAGCCATTTTCATTAAGTCTTTCATACGTGGAGCAAACAAAGTCTAGCGCCCTAAATAACATGGTCCACCGACAGGATACAAAGGAATCCCTGGCCACGCTCCGTCCCCACATATCAAAAAGACTCCCGGTGGCAGCTGATAACCCCCTGATACATCTATATGGAAACCCCCAGTTTTCAATTCACCCCAAATAGGTGAACCGGTTAGATTTTGAAACCCTGCATAAAACCCCCGTTCACCTTGACGTGTTAGCCATAATTGCCACGGGTCACCAAACCAAATTACTCTACTGCCATTCACGGGTTGAAGTGGTGATGACATGTGGGTACAGTCTGCCATACCAGTTGCAGTAACATTAACATATTCAACAGGTACAACGCTAGCCAATAGGTCTAACTCCTGCAAAGGTAAATGGTATGGCTGATTTAAATTCTCAATAACCGTCTTCTGCCATGCTGCATTACGCATAGAAGGCCAAACAAATTGCCCATTTGGACTCATACATGTACCATTCTGATTGGAAGTCAGATCCGCTGTTTTAACATTCCAAAAACCATCAAAATTTGTTTCATTCTCTTGCAGGGGAATACCAATTAAACAAGTTCTAAAGTGTTTGTCTGCTTCTTGCAGACTCAAACAAAAGTCTGTTACCCCGTAATATTCTCCCATGTCACCCATATGTTTGTCCTTGGCAAGATGTTAAAAATACCTTGGCCAATGGGTAAAAAAAAATTCATCAAGACCGTAAACCAAGTCCACCACTCAAACATGTTTAGTCCTACAATTTCCACCTTATTTTTTTTCTTCACATTCCACCCCACAAATGTGTGCTTTCACAGATTCTGAAGATGTATGCTGTCTCCAATCAGCATGGTATTACACTAGTCGTATGCTTTCTCTTGCTTCATGCCCGATTACTAATCAAACACATACACTCTTTACACCATTGACATTTCAGCTTTGGCTTACAGAACCATTTTACCCCACATAGCATACATTGGCACAATACCCACGGGTTACATCCCTTACAACACAGACAGTTTATTCTGTCTGCTCACTCTGAGTCTTCTCTTCCGTCTTGTGATCTTGACATACAGGTCGCACAAACTTGCTAGGGATCCATATAGGTCCTTTATCTGTGGAGATACAAAAATAGCCTCTACCGATATATAACAGCGGATTAGGTCCTTCCAATACACCTGAAGCCATATATTTATACAGAACATTCAAACCAGGAACTGTAGTTGTTTGGTTCCCTCGCGCTGTTTGGTGATGTATAACAACAGGTGGTCGCTCTCTATCCTCATTAAGGTAGAGATAGTTTAAGGTAAACAACACCTTAGTCAACCATTTAGTTACGTCTATGTCCTGCGATACTTTCTGTCTCTGAAGATAAACCTTCAGGGCACGGTTTGCCCTTTCAACAACTGCTTGCCCCGTTGGGGAGTGAGGAATCCATTTAACGTGTTTAATTCCCCAAGTTGTCATAAACCTAGCTACTCGTTGACTACTATATGCTGGACCATTATCTGTCTTTATTTCTACAGGTGCTCCCATGACAGTAAAACAAGACATTAAGTGTCTCTCCACATGTAATGCCTTTTCACCGGTTTGTGCAGTGGCCCATACAAAATGAGAATAGGTGTCAATTGTGACATGCACATACTTAAGCTTCCCAAAGTCAGGTACATGTGTTACATCCATTTGCCAAACCAGAAATGCCTTCAGACCTTTTGGGTTAGTGCCCACCCCTAAACCAGGTCCATGATGACTACATTGAGGACAGGAGCGAACAATACCCTTTGCATCTGCTATGGGTATTTGATACTGTTGATGTAAAGACTTTGCATTCTGATGAAACATCTCGTGGCTGTTACGAGCTTCTTCAAACTTATTTGTTGGGGGAGTTATTGCCAGACAGCTGACTGCTTCATCAGCTCAAGCATTACCTTCGCCCAACCCAATGGTCCACTGATGACTTCTAATATGCATAATAGAAAAATTCATGTTTTCTCTGTCGAAGAGTACTACGCAGTTGTATAAGCATTTCACCAAGATGTTGGTTCTTTGTCTCTCTCAACAAGGCATCTTCAATGCGCTGTACTACACCAACTACGTACAATGAGTCTGATACTATGTTTACAGGTGTACTGTTCCAGCTTCCCAATGCCCAACACACTGCTTTCAGTTCTAAGGTTTGAAGGTTGTCCCGTGGTTCACCAGTGATCACTTGTTTCTGCCACTGATTATCGGATTGCCAAACACATGCAGCCTTCTTCATCTTTCGTCCTGCATCTGTGAACACCGTTGGCCCTTCAACTGGTCTTTTTGAGCATAACGGTCTCGCAATCCACCATCTTCCAGAGAGGTCCTTTTGGCCGGTTGTTGTGTACAACACCTGTATAGCCCATCAAGGCTTCCTGTAGGGCTGTTGAATGTCTCAGGAGCCACTCAGAATCATCACCACGGACTGATATCTGCTGGTTCAGTCCCATCATTTTCAACAATCCTGTCTCTTCCTTTTCTCACCAAGGCCGCTACTGCTTCAGGGCGACTTAAAATACGATGTCTGGGTTGCAATGGCAAAAACAACCACTCTAAAACGATTGCCGTATTTCCCCCTTTATTCTTTCGCCATTGCAAAATAAGGGCAAAAGGTGAAGTGGCAATATTACAAAACAAAAAAGATAAAGGATGATTCACCATTCGGCGACCACACCAGCCAGTCTGAATCTTGTGGGACACAACTTGTAGGGCAGCCCACTGCTCTGCTGAAAACATTCGAGGACTGTTGGCTTCCGTGCCATGCAACCAGGATTGGAACGGTTGCAAATCATCGTTAGTGAGTCTCTTTGTGTGTCATCAGGGTGTAAGGGAATCGTGAAAAAAACCCAGAGCAATCTTTCAAGTCTATCACAACAATTTGCCAAATCTGAGGGATCATCATAGAAGGCAGAAGAGCAGGTTGCAACACTCCCATCGCTAAAATCTGATCATTAACCTTCCATAAACCATGTCCTAGTTATGTGCATCCAGATTATTAATCAGTACTGGACAAGCTAACGAGCTGGTCACCTGCCAATCACCCTCCAAAATAGCATCACGAATAACACCAGACCAACACCGTAGAACTGGATCTTTTCTCGAGTTCAGCATTGGTGGGGTAGTTGAGCTAACTGGAGGAATTACAGGTACTGAAGTAGTAGGCAGGTTTATTTTAACTCGCTTTACCAGGTTTCAAACCATATTGTATAACAGTTTGTCGCAGCTGCTGCATAAACTTCCAGTCAAAAGGTTTCCACGCTGCGGCTGCTGAACCATCTGGTATTGTGGTGGTCCACACCGGACATGCAACAGCAGAAGCAGCCTGCCACTCTCCCTCCAATAAAGCGTCTCGTATAACCCCAGACCAACGACTTTGGGGAGCGGCAGGCTGGAGGATAACGCCTTCCTGGGTCAGGACTTGAACATCACGACCGCCAGAAGGCAGATGGCATTCGTTCAATTGCTGCTGCAAGCGGTTTAGGGTCCGGTTGGAGGGTTTTGTTCGGGCATGGGGTATCGGGGCAGCAGCAGCTGAGGTGGGTTCATTTTCTTTATCGGACTCTGCACTCTCATTCAGAGGCGTGCTCTTTGTACCCGCTCTAGTACCCTTGTCCTCATCTAGCAGGGGGGGCGGCTCTCGGTAGCTTTCAGGTCAGCGTGGAGCACCCGTTGCGGCGACACCCTCCGGTGTTGGTGTCGGGTGTAATAGCCCTGTCGCAGATTTTTTAACAGGCGCAATTATGCCTTTCGCAGACGGAATGCCTTGACCAAATAATCAGGTAGACTCCGTCGACTCGGTTTCCCGACCAAGGAGGTCTGACGCAGCCATAGCCATTTTTTTCTCCGCAACCAGGGATCGTAAATGGTTTATGACATCCCGACGGGTTGTCCTCAAGTCCTTGGCCGACTTGTTGCTGCTAAGAATCGCATCACAAAGGGAATCCCAGATCTCTCGCCACTCAGTTACACTAAACATCAGTTGCGGGTCTTTTAAGTGTCCGTTTTCAGCCGCCCACCTACAGAGCTCATGGAGCTTCTTTGTGCTCACGCTAGCCTCTCGCTTAGCAAGAATTTCAGATAATAGCGTGAGTGCCGCCTCCCTTTCCATTATCAAGGGAAAAATGGTCTTACCGGTGCAGGTCCGTGCAGGAGCTCACTGCCGGATTCAGACGCCTTTACTCCTTACGGACGCCTTCCTGCTCGAACTCCTCTCTAGCGACTCTCAATTCGCAAAGCCCACCACCACAATGCAAAGGCAGAGTTTTTCCAGCTTATTCCAGCTTTCCCGTGGTTCGGGCGCCAATTCTTGGGGAGAACGGCAGAAGCGTGGCCTTAGAGTCTCTGAAGATCTGCACAATCCAGGCCTGGTATTAGAATAGGCCTGTAATCAGAATTGTATTGAAGTTGCTGTGCTGAAGTTAACAAGAAAGGTAGCCTTGAGCTATTCTTGAATGCTGAGACCAAGTAATTATGTTGTGCCAACAGGCCGTGGCTGTAACAAGCTACAGCTGCTGGGAAGGCAGGTGCAGGGCTAAGAGAGATAGGGAGCGGAATGGGAATATAGGGAGTAGCAAACTGCAAGGCTGAAGCATAGTAATGCAAATAGCTACATGGATAGAATGCTTTTTTTAGTCATGATAATTAGGGGTGTGAGAACAGCGTGCGCTTAGAGGCTAATAACCAATTATATTTTTGCTTTGGGAATATGCATGTGTATCGAGTCTATATAAGTAGTGTTAGAAACTAATAAAGTTGAGCAAGATGCATAACTCATATTGAGCGACTTCTTGACTCCGGCGAACCCTTCTCCTCAACAATTCTTTTTTTTTTTTTAACAGCAAAATACATTTCAACCACTGTAATACAGTAGATTATAGACAGCTTTTCCGCGTGACAGAACACAGTCACCCCGTTCTGCGAAACAGTTTTTTGCAAGTCCTGTACTACTTTCCAAGCAAATGGTGTATGAACGTGAGGATTACCAGCAGCTGCTACTCCCAGTACAATAGGATATTCATGCGGTGCATCGATGGAAGGCGTAGGAAGATCAAGGAGTCGTCTGCCTATCAGTTCTACTAAATCCCAGTTCCTGTCTCTTAATGCCCCATCTCTTATAGCCTGCCAAAATCACCGAGGGTTGCGCGTCATTACTGTACCACTGGAAACTGGATTTTTAAAAACCACCTCCAACTTCTTCATTGCTTGTGACTGATAACGTTGTTGTAGCTTGGCCCGAATCCGGGTTTTCGGCATTTCCATCCTGCGCAGGCAGGGCTGAAGCCGAGTGGGCTTGCAGGACAGCAGGAGCAGCCGGAGGACGAAGGAGTGTGGGCTGGCACAAATGTTGGGGAGGGTCAGGGGGGCTGGGATTGGTCCGCCGAGGTTTCTGCTTGTCGTCCTCGGAATCGGAATCGGTATCGAGTATAAGTCGATGCAGTTGGAAAGATTTAGGGGATTCAGGGCACTGGGGAGTGGGATTTGGTAAGGGGCACAGACTCTCACCCTCTCCCATCCCCTCATCCTCTTGTCTGTATTCTGGAGGGGGATACAGGGAAGGTTTGAACGACGTACCCTCATTCACATTTTGCTGATTTTTAAGCTCCCACTCGCGTCTTGCAGACTCTGCAAGTCTCCACTCGCATTTTGCTGATTTGGCAAGCCCCCAGTCACAGTTTGCTGATTTGGCAAGCCCCCAGTCACATTTTGCTGATTTTGCAAGCCTTCATTTGCATCTTCTTGAAGCCCCCTACAACATGTCTAAGCAGTCCCCAGGTAAGCAAAAGCCCTGACACCTCTTTGTCCCCTTTCTCCAGAGCTTCTGACAGTGTTGATCCTAAATTGTCCCATGTCGACACACTAAGAGCAGTCGTGGGGGACACTTCCACTCCATGTGCTTTTTGGCCCACAATAACATATCTTTTAACCAAAGCCCATCTAAAGTAATTCCACGCTTTTCTAATACTAATTTCCACATTGATCGCACCATGGTATCTTCTTTAGATAACTTAGTCTCCCTGTTGTCCTTGGTGGCTCACCTTTCCGGTGTCACGTTCTCCCGGGATCTAGCAGCCGCTCGCTGCACTACTCCGCTTCACCAGGCTCTGCCTCCCCAGCAACCCGCTGGTCACAGTCTCAGGATCGCTCCTGACACCCCTTACCGGGGTCAGATTGGCACAGTCTCAGGATCTCTTTTTATACCCTTTACTGGGATCACATCGGCACATCAGGGTCACCAAATGTGGTGACACAAGTCGAGGCGCACTGAAAAAAACACTATGTCTGCGTGGCTGGGTTTGGACAAAATGGCCTTTATTGTTTATATAAACTATTTATATATCTTAGACAGTACAAGTGTTAGACCCTGATAGATTTTTGTGTCCTTCTTGCTTGCTATTTGCTGTTGCTGTAGGTGCCTGTATGCTGCGGTTCTAAGTTCCAATTCTTCACATCCTGTTTACATACCTGACAATTTGTGGCTGTCTTAAAGGTACACGGCTAAGTCTTTGAAGTCAACTAACTTGTCTGCAGACCCGCTGCAGACCCCAACAGGCGACCACACCAGACAGTCTGAATCTTGTGGGATACAACTTTCAGGGCAGCCTGCAGTTCTGGTGAACAAGTTCGAAGACTATTGGCTTCGGAGCCATGCAACCAGGATCGGAACAGTTGCAAATCATCGTTAGTGAGGCCAACTATATTACGAACCCACTGTAGGTCTCCTAAAAGCCTTTGATCATCATGCAGCTTAGCTATTTTTGTAGTGAGAGTTACCTTTTGGGGTCGGATTTCAGCATTTGAGATGAGCCAGCCTAGATATTTCCATGGAGCCAAACGCTGAACCTTCTCAGGTGCCACAACCAAACCACATGATAGAAGGTGATCAACAAGCCATTTAATTTGATCATCTGAAATCCCTTGTTCAGCGGCCAATAAAATATCGTTCATATAATGGTAGATCAGGACATGAGGCCAGCGCTGCCGTACTGGAACAAGTGCCCAATCTACAAAAGTCTGACACATCGTAGGAGAGTTCTTCATTCCGTGTGGTAAGACAACCCATTCATACCGTTTGACCGGAGCAGCACGGTTTACTGATGGCAGAGTGAATGCAAATCTTTGCGTGTCGTCAGGATGTAAGGGAATCGTAAAGAAACAGTCTTTCAAATCTATCACAACAATTTGCCAATTCTGAGGGATCATCATAGGAGTTGGAAGACCAGGTTGCAACACTCCCATCACTAAAATTTGATCATTAACCTTCCATAAATCATGTCCCAATTATGTGCACCAAGATTATTAGCCACTACTGGACAAGCTAACGAGCTACTCACCTGCCAATCACCCTCCAAAATAGTATCACAAATAACACCAGACCAGCGCTGTAGAATTGGATCTTTTCTCGAGTTCAGCATCGGAGGAGTAGTTGGGCTAACTGGAGGAACTACAGGTACTGAAGTAGTAGGCAGGTTCATTTCAACTCACTTTTCCAGTTTTCTTAATTTATCTATTACCTTCTGTAAAGATTTCTCTGTATTTCTATCACAAAGCTTCTCCTCGCCTTCCTCCTCAAATCTGTCCAATGATGTTTCAGGACGAGGAGGATACGACGTCGACGTCGGACGGCGCTTTTGCCCCCCTTGATTTGATCTGCGAGCTGTAGCCACTCTCCTTTTTGGTCTTGCTCCACCCACAGCTCCAATTGGTGCAGCATGACTCGCTGCTCCTCCTTCCTGGGGAGGCTCAACAGCCTCTTCTGGTTTCGCTCAGTTACAACAGACCCCCGAGGAGTAACTTCCGGTTTGTCTGCTGTCTTATTGAAAAACTCCTGCACTGTTGAACACGCAGAGGCTGACATACCCTTCATAGGACGAGTATGCCCAACTCCAAAAAATGTAGCCAAGAGAGAAGGCTTAGGTGAATCACCTGCGACGAGCGAGGGGAAGCAAGCAGCCGACTCAATGTGAGTGATAAAGCAAGCTTCGATTTATTAAGGCGCGATTATGTCTTATATACAGTTCTAGTTAATTATGCCTACTAGTCATCTGCTAATTGGCTAAGCTCTAAAGGGTTACATTTTCATACGTCCTCCTACTTGCGGTTTCTGCGGATAGCTAGCTACATATATTTTTTTCTCTCTTGTCTACGCGAATTCCTCAAAGTTATTTACAACATTAGGCACAAGGTCAGTGCTTTTCTCAGCTTCCTTATCAGCATGCCTCAGCACAGCTGCAAGGCCTGCTTCAGCTAACTTACGCTAACTTTGTTTCACAAAGATCTTTAAGGGAGTCATGGCCGTGATCACACAGCCATTCTGCAACAATCACCCTTCTGCTCTATTGGCTTTTCTACCACATCTCCTCCCAATGCTTCTATAGCTGCTGCCACTACTTTCTTTTCTGCCTTCATAATTTCCAGAGTGTTAATTATAGACCGCCACGTAGCTCCTAACACTTTAGCTTCTTTTCCTTCTTTACCTCTCTCGATCGTAGTATCCCAGAGGCAATTTCCCACTTCATTCCGTAATACTAAACAATAATGTGGGCTTGGGAATCATCCTTTTTTCGTGCCCAGCGAACTAAAGCCTCCACTTCTGTTTCTTTAGTGCTCTCACCTCTCTTAAAGAGGATACTAGTTTAGAGTTTAATTGCCGTGTCTAATTCCATCATGGTCTTCCTGAGTGCCCTCCCCTCTCTCAGAGAGGGTATCGGCGGAGAGCTCTGCCGTATTTTTTTTTCCGTTGCGGTCTTCCTGAGTGCCCTCCCCTCTCTCAGAGAGGGTATCGGCAGAGAGCCCTACCGCGTTCTATTCGTCGCGGTCTTACCTTGGCGGGGTTGCAAACTGCAGCTCTACAACGAACTCTGGACTCCGCTTTTCACCTTCCAGGTTCCGCCCGCCTCTGACCTCCGGCTCCCTAATCGGACAACTTCCCTTTGGGTCCAATGCACGGAGACTGCCGCCATTAAGCAAACCACATTTAAGCGACATAAAGTGTCCCTGTTCGGGTGCCAGACGAAGAAGGTCCCCCGTGGAGAGTCGGCCAAGTCACGACAATCACACCAATATGGCTACATGACGTGCTCCTTTATTAAACAAACAGGTCATATTTATAACTTAAACCAACCGCTCACACGACTTTACACACAGGCAATTGGATAAAGGTTTCTGGTCACACAGGCGTCTGTGTCACTGATTGGTGAGCATGCTGCAGGTGCCTGATCAGAGTGTGCTGATGAGAGTGTGTTGATTTCACGGTTCCCAGGACTTGCTCTGCACCTGGCTTCTTGTTTGTGCATGGCTTGTTTTCTTTCTCACACTGCTTGTTTCAAGGACAATTTAAAGTTGCTCTGCAGTTTCAACTAACAGGCCTGGGTTGTCCAACCCGGACAATGGTAACATATGTCCTCGGTCCTTTAAAAATTCCTCTACAGGTTCACAGTGTGCTGAGTGAAGAACTGGCTGAAGGGCAGAGCTCAAAGGATTCTAGTGAATGGGGCTCCATCTGGCTGGTGACCAGCACCATTCCTTGGGGCTCAATTCTAGGTCCAGATCTGTTCAATATATTTATCAATGATCTGGATGCAGGAGTGGAATGCAGCATTAGCAAGTTTGCTGATGATACTGAACTGGGAGGTGCTGTTGAATCTCTTGAGGGACAAGAGGCCTTGCAGAGGGATCTAGATAGATTGGAGCATTGGGCTATGATTAATGGGATTAAATTTAACAAGTCCAAATGCCTGATTTGGCACCTAGGATGGAGTAATGCCAGGCACAAGTACAAATTGGGAGAGGAGTGGCTGGCGAGCAGCCTTGCAGGAAGGGATCTGGGGGTGCTGGTCAACAGCAGGCTCAATATGACTCAGCAGTGTGCCCTCAGCAGCCAAGAGGGCAAAACACATCCTGGGATGCATTAAACAGTATAACCAGCTTGTCAAAAGAGGTGATTATCCTACTGTATTCAGCAATGATGCAGCCTCACCTTGAGTACTGTGTGCAGTTCTGGGCCCCACAGTTTAGGAAGGATGTGAAGGTACTCAAATGAGTCCAAGAGGAGGGCAACAAAGCTGGTGAAAGGGCTGGAAGGCATGTCCTATGAGGAGTGGCTAAGGACTTTGGGCTTGTCTAGTTTGGAGAAAAGGAGGCTGAGGGGCAACCTCAATGGTCTCTACATCTTCCTGAGAAGGGGAAGTGGAGAGGGGGGTACTGGTATCTTCTCCCTGGTATCCAGTGATAGGACACATGGGAATGGTTCAAGGCTGCACCAGGGGAGTTTTAAACTGGACATTAGGAAACATTTCTTTGCTGAGAGAGTGGTCAAACACTGGAACAGGCTTCCTAGAGAGGTGGTCAATGCCCCAAGCCTGCCAGTGCTTAAGAGGCATTTGGACAATGCCCTTAACATCGTGCTTTAACTTTTGGTCAGCCTTGAACTGGCCAGGCAGTTGGACTAAATGGTTGTTGTAGGTCGCTTCCAACTGAAATATTCTATTCTATTCTATTCTATTCTATTCTATTCTATTCTATTCTATTCTATTCTATTCTATTCTATTCTTTTCTAGTAAAATGGTAAGATTAAAGTCTGTTAAGCTATCAGATTCTCTTACCAGTATCAAGTAATGCCACCATCAGCTGTGGGATGAATGTGATGCTGAGAAAAGCAATTGCTCTACACCAAACAGCAAAGGTCAATGCTAAAATTTTGTGCATATTTTAAGCAATATAATTTACATTTTAGCATCAAGAGATTCTAATGCCACAGCCACAGTTTTATAACAGGTAAGAAACAAAATTACCAAAAAATTTTCCTCTCTCTCTCTGTTTTGAAATACAGTTAGTACAAGAGAGAGACTTTTTTTGGAATGTTTTGGAGATGGTAAGTACCCACTGCTCCCAATGCACTCTGAAAGGAGGTGCCTACTTTTAGAACTTCTGAAGAATCAGAGCTAAACTGTCATGGCAAGTCAGGGAAAAAAAAATTGAATTATTAGGAAACTGATGAAGATGGCACTACAACAGGTTATCATGTGACAGTTCTTTTCATTATTTCCTCAAATACATGTGGATTGCTGTGGTGGGTTGACATTCGCTGGATGCCAGGTGCCCACCAAAGCAGATCTATCACTCCTCAACTGGACAGGAGAGAGAAAATATGCTCATGGGTCAAGATAAGGACAGGGAGATCACTCATCAATTACTGTCTCGGGCAAGACAGACTCAACTTGGGGAAATTAGTTTATTACCATTCAAATTACAATACGATAATGAGAAATAAAACCAAAATTTAAAAACATCTTCCCCCACCCATCCCTTCTTCCTGGGCTCAACTTCACTCCCAAATTCTCTACCTCCTCCCCCCGATCCATGCAGGGGGACAAGGAATGGGGGTTGTGGTCAGTTCATCACATATTGTCTCTGCTGTTCCTTCCTCCTCAGGGGCAGAACTGCTCACACTCTTCCCCTGCTCCAGCATGGGGTTCCTCCCACAAGAGACTGTTTTTCATTAAATTCTCCAATGTGACTTCCTCCCATGGGCTGCAGTTTTTCACGAACTGCTCCAGCATGGGTCCCTTCCATGGGGTGCAGTCCTTCAGGAACGGACTGCTCCAGTGTGGGTCCCCCATGGGGTCACAAGTCCTGCCAGCAAACCTGAACCAGCATGGGCTCCTCTCACCACGAGTCCACAGGTCCTGCCAAGAGCCTGCTCCAGTGTAGGCTTCCTACAGGGTCACAGCCTCCTTCAGGTGCATCCACCTGCTCTGGTGTGGGGTCCTCTGTGGGCTGCAGGTGGATATATGCTCCATTGTTAACCTCCATGGGCTGCAGGGGGACAGCCTGCCTCACCGTGGTCTTCACCATGGGCTACAGGGGAATCTGCTATGGCACCTGGAGCACCTCTTCCCCCTCCTTCACTGACCTTGGTGCCTGCAGAGTTGTTGCTCTCACATATTCTCACTCCTCTCTTCTGCTGCAATTTGTTGCACAGACTGGGTTTTTTCCCCTTCTTAAATATGTTATCACAGAGGCACTACCACCATCACTGATTGGCTTGGCCTTGGCCAGCAGCGGGTCTGTCCTGGAGACGGCTGGCATTGGATCCATTAGACATAGGGGAAGCTTCTAGCAGCTTCTTACAGAAGCCACCCCTGTAGCCCCCCCACTACCAAAACCTTGCCATGCAAACCCAATACAGTTGCCATAATCTGGAATAGGTTTTGGAGAACTGTACCAAGCCACAGTTACTGTTTTAAATGGTATACCATTACTGTGCTGTTCAAATGCCTAATTTTTGAAACAGACAGAAGATAGCATGAATATAATAACAAATTATCTTCTTCCATCAATATAATAAATCAAAAATAATTCTGTTATATTTAATTTTGCCATGTCTGAAGAAACCAGGCCAGGGAAGTGCTGGTTTAGAGACTGTTGTATGGTAGGATTTTGATTAGACAGAATGGATGTGAAGGAACTCAATAAACAGTTAGGTCAGATTTTCAGCTCATATGAAATTTTTATGCAAGACCTTAATTTTTATTCTATGATGTTTGCATAACTTTGTGGTATTCAGTCTTAAAAATAAATAATTATCTTTAAAGTGACTGATCTAATGCTTGTACAACCTGCCCACCCACAGAGAAGAAGCAACAGAGGAAATACTGTCTGTAGCTCAGCTGCTGGAAAGGTGAAACAAATCAGAGCATCAGCAGCCTCCCCCTCCTTCCCTCTCTCCCTCCCTGAATTTCTTCCTTATATCTAATCTAAATCTACCCTCTTTCATTTTAAAAGTATTACCCATTGTCCTATCACTACAGGGCCTTGTAAAAAGTCCCTCTCCAGCTTTCTTGTAGGCCCCCTTTAGGTACTGGAAGGCTGCTATAAGGTCTCCCCAGAGCCTTCTCTTCTCCAGGCAGAACAATCCCAGCTCTCTCAGCCTGTCATCATAGGAGAGGTGCTCCAGCTCTCTGCTCATCTTCGTGGCCCTCCTCTGGACTCACTCCAACAGGTCCACGTCCTTCTTATGTAGGGGGCTCCAGAGCTGACTCCAGGTGGGGTCTCATGAAAGCCAAGTAGAGGGGGAGAATCACCTTCCTTGACCTGCTGGTCGCACTTTTTTTGATGCATCCCAGGATACAGTTGGCTTTCTGGGCTGCAAATGCACATTGCCGGGTCATGTTGAGCTTCTCGTCAATCAACACCCCCAAGTCCTTCTCCTCAGGGCTGCTCTCAATCCATTCTCTGCCCAGACTGTATTTGTTCTTAAGTTTGTCCCGACCCACGTGCAGGACCTTGCACTTGTCATGGTTGAACTTCATGAGGTTTGCTGGGCCCAACTCTCAAGCTTGTCAAGGTCCCTGTGGATGGCATCCTTTCCTTCCAGCATGTTGACCACACCACACAGCTTGGCATTGTCAGCAAACTTGCTGAGGATGCACTCAATCCCACTGTCTGTGTCACTGACAACAATGTTAAACAGCGCTGATCCCAATACCGATCCCTGAGAAACGCCAATCATCACTGGTCTCCACTTGGACATCAAACCATTGACTGCAACTCTTTAAGTATGACCATCCAGCCAATTCCTTATCCACCAAGTGGTCCACCCATCAAATCCATGTCTTTCTAGTTTAGAGACAAGGATGTCGTGTGGGACAGTGTCAAAAGCTTTGCACAAGTCCACTAGATGGAGTTTGTTGCTCTTCCCTCATCCACCAACACTGTAACCCTGTCATAGAAGGTCACCAAATTTGTCATGCATGACTTTTCTTTAGTGAAGCCATGTTGGCTGTCACCAATCACCTTCTTGTTTTCCATGTGCCTTAGCATAGTTTCCAGGGGGATCTGCTCCATGACCTTGCTGGGAAAAGAGGTGAGGCTGACCGGCCTGTAGTTTCCTGGGTCTTCCTTATTCCCCTTTTTAAAAATGGGGGTTACGTTTCACCTTTTCCATTCCATGGGAACTTCACCAGACTACCCCAACTTCTCAAATACGATGGACAGTGGCTTAGCCATTTCATATGCCAGTTCCTTCAGGACCTGCAGATGTCTCTCATCAGGTCCCATAGACTTGTGGACCTTCAGGTTCCTTAGATGTTCTTGAACTTGATCTTCTCCTATGGTGGGCTGTTCTTCATTCTCCCATGTTGGGGCTCTTGCTGTATTGAATGATTATACTGAACTTTGAAGCAAGTGGAAAAATACTGAAGAAATAAGACGAGGTCACGACCAGAACAGTGGAATGAAGAGGGAGGAACAGGTTGCAGGTGCTTGCACAAAACCAAGGCCAGCAGGACGCGATAAGAGGAGCTGGGAAACAACAGAAAAGAGCCTACGTGCCTGAAGAAGTAGAAACAGAGATCTTGCCAATAAACAATTGTTAACCAATCATATTATTATACGCTTGTAGAATAGCCAATCATATTATCACACGCTTATAGAGTGCCTTATAAAAGTGTACCTGGTTTGTACAATAAACGGATCAGATCTTGAACTCCATGAGTATTTGAATCTGACTCCCGCTCGCCCAGAATGCCCGCAGCATCTGGTGACCCCGACGTGATCCGGTGAGGGTCGACAGGATCGGTCAAAAAGTCAGGAGGATTCATTAAGGATCGTGTTACAAGCTGCGGAGCCGGCGAGGATCCTGCTGCCAGCGGAGAGAGAGCTGGGCGCCCGAAGAAAGGCGCAACGTGCACGGCTGACCGGTGAGTCAGGAAACTTAAGCAGGATGGGGATCACTGCATCAGCGGTGGAAGAAGCAATCGTAGACAGTTTAATGAAATTGGCAGAAAAAACTGAAACGTCAGTCTCACGGCAGGCAGTAATTGATCTGCTATGTTGGAGTCGCCGCCGTGGTTTCCTTGCTTCTACGCAAGATGTATATAGTACTGAAACATGGAAGAAAGTGGGAGAGGACTTATGGGAATCTGTGCAAGTCGGGACTAAGGGGGTAAAGACTTTGGCTCATACGTATCGGGCTGTACGGGGTATGGCCGCGCAGTTACACGGCGAGGTGCAAGTCGCTGCAGCTGTTAAAGCTGCAGTGCGGCCTCCCGGCGATCCTACTGCTCAGTCGGAGGAAGAGCCAGAGGGGCAACCTCCGTGTGAAAATCCCCCCGATTATACATCTAAAGCTTATCCAGTAATGACTACTGCTGAACGAATAGCGTGGGGATTAGATGATGAATTACCACCCTGGTGTCCTGATAAGGAACAAACGGCAAGCGGCAGACAGACATTAATACCGGCAATTGCGAGTACTGGATGTAAAACTGCTGGGGTGGGAACGGCACAGCTCCACCAGCTCCTAAATAACAGACTGCATTTTTTGAAGCATGTTTGTCTTTGCAAAGGTGAAAGTTGAGATCTGACTTCCTGACCAGTGTTAAAATGCACCATGGCCTCTGGCTACTTTAAGATGATTGTGTGACTTTGGACAAACCTGGTAGGAGCAATGCTGAAATCAAGTTGTAAGTTATGCAAAAAAAAAAAAAAGAGAAAAGGATGAGAGATATTCCAATGCTATCTAGAGGGAGGGAGTGCTAAGTTTCCTTGCTGGAGAAGATCGGATGGTCACAAGAACATGAATCACCTACAAACCTGCAAGACCACCATATTCCAGGAAACGGACTGATAAGCTAATTAACATACGAAGCGGGGGTTAGGTAACGAATATGTATAGGCGTTAATTGAATATTCATTTGTTTCAGTGTATAAATGTGGGATGGTTCGTCACTTCGGGTATGCACGCTTGTGGAGGAGCGATCCCCCGTGCATCTGCGCGCAATAAACATACCTACTTTATAACTTTCGAGTTATAGAGTCAAATTCTGCACGTCAGTTTTGGCGAGCCAGCCAGGAGGATTTCTGCTCGGCTGAGGGACCAGCTGCGGAGCGGACGCTCCTAGGCGCGCCCCGGGAGATTTCCTCAGAGGAGCCTCCTCTTCTCAGCTGTTCCCCCGGGAGCAGAAGAGAACCCCTGGATCCGCGGATAAAATGGTATGTTTAGTAACGGGGCGGCTGGTGAGACGCACGGAGACGTCCGGCGCGCAGCGCAGTCCCCAGGAGGAAAAAAAAAAAAAAAAAAAAAAAAAAAAAAGGGGGGGGAAGCTTAAAACTTCCTTTAGGTTGTCTTAAGAATTGGGGAATTCCTAGAATGTAACAACTGAAATAGCGCTCTGTGTCTTGTTTGTTCTATGTGTTGTCTTGTTACATGTTCAAAACTTGGAGTTATGAAATGTATGTTGAAAAATAATAATATTCTGGTAATTCGTGGCAAATAGCGGAAAACTTAACACTCTGCTTAAGACCAGGAAAAATGTGTTTTTTGTTTGTTGTTTGTTTTTTGGCAATTGTTCATTGAAATGCATACTTTGTGAACTGTCAGTGTTCCTAAAAGTTGTACATAAGTGCATGGTACCGTATAACATACTGCTTGTGTGACTGAGGGCTGCCCGGAGAGTGTGAATGGTGTGATTGAGATGCGCATTTTGATTTTCAATGTATAGCTTAATTATTTTGACTGAGTGTGAGTGCAAGAGTGCTTGAGACATGCGTTTGAGTGCAATATGAGCAAGGAGCTCTATCCGTGTTTCCGACCTTGGGTGGCTAAGGCGACCGGAGAAAAAGTAATTAAAATTGTAAAATGGGAAATGGAAGGAGTAAGCCCTGTGAAAAATCGCCCTTGGGTTGTATATTAAAACATTGGAGTGATATCGTAGGACATGGTGGTACCGAAAATAGAAGGAAATGGATTAAATATTGTAATCAGTGGTGGCCTTTGTATAAATTGGGGAGTGATGCGAAATGGCCTCAGGAGGGAGGAACGTTAGATTATAACACTCTCCTGCAAATAATGTTGTTTCTGAGGAGAGGGGGAAAATGGGACGAAGTATCCACCGACAGCTGGAGGAGTTAAGAGATCGTATACATCAAGTTAAAGAAGGTTCTTCAGGTATAGATGCGTGGTTTGCTTCTTTGGGCATTGGAGGGTGGTTGAGGGATTTACTGAAACAAGGTCTGTCTATATTGTTGTTTGTTATTCTTTTGTTACTTTTAGTGCCTTGCCTTTTACAATGTTTTCAGAGCTGTGTGGAACGCAGTATTAATGCTGTATTTAAAAAGAAAGGGGGAGGTGTTGGGGCTCTTGCTGTGTTGATATTGTTGTTTGTTATTCTTTTGTTACTTTTAGTGCCTTGCCTTTTACAATGTTTTCAGAGCTGTGTGGAACGCAGTATTAATGCTGTATTTAAAAAGAAAGGGGGAGGTGTTGGGGCTCTTGCTGTATTGAATGATTATACTGAACTTTGAAGCAAGTGGAAAAATACTGAAGAAATAAGACGAGGTCACGACCAGAACAGTGGAATGAAGAGGGAGGAACAAATTGCAGATGCTTCACAAAACCAGGGCCAGCAGGACGCGATAAGAGGAGCTGGGAAACGGCAGAAAAGAGCCTACGTGCCAGAAAGAGTAGAAACAGAAATCTTGCCAATAAACAATTGTTAACCAATCATATTATTATACGCTTGTAAGATAGCCAATCATATTATCACACGCTTATAGAGTGCCTTATAAAAGTGTACCTGGTTTGTACAATAAACGGATCAGATCTTGAACTCCATGAGTATTTGAATCTGACTCCCGCTCGCCCGAAATGCCCGCAGCACTCCCAGTCCCTTCCTTTGCCTTCCGCGACTTGAGTGGTGTGGCTGGAGCACTTGCTGGTGATGACCGAGGCAAAAAAGTCATTGAGTATTTCAGCCTTCTCCATGTCCTGGGTAACCAGGACTCTTGTTTCTTTCCAGAGAGGGCCCACATTTTCCCTAGTCTTCCTTTTATCACCGAGGTACCTATAGAAGCTTTTCTTGTTGCCCTTGATGCCCCTGGCCAGACTTAATTCTATCAGGGCTTTAGCTTACCTCACCTCATCCCTGGATGATCAGACAATTTCTCTCTATTCCTCCCAGGCTATTTGTCCTTGCTTCCACCCTCTGTAGGCTTCCTTTTTGTGAGTTTTGCCAGGAGCTCCTTGTTCATCCATGCAGGCCTCCTGGTGTTTTTGCCTGACTTCATCTTTGTTGGGACGCATCACTCCTGAGCTTGGAGGAGGTGATCCTTGAATATTAACCAACTTTCTTGGGCCCCTCTTCCCTCCAGGGCTTTATCCCATGGTACTCTACCAAGCAGATCCCTGAAGAGGCCAAAGCCTGCTCTCCTGAAGTCCAGGGTAGCGAGCTTGCTGTGCACCCTCCTTGCTGCCCTAAGGATCTTGAACTCCACTATTTCATGGCCACTGCAGCCAAGGCTGCTCTTGAGCTTCACATTCCCCACCAGCCTCTCCTTGCTGGTGAGAACAAGGTCCATCATAGCAACTCTCCTCGTCAGCTCCTCTAGCACTTGGAGAAGGAAGTTGTCATTGATGCAGTTCAGGAACCTCCTGGATTTCTTATGCCCTGATGTGTTTTCCCTCCAACAGATATTGTGGTGGTTGAAGTCCCCCATGAGGACCAGGGCTTGTGAACGTGAGGCTGCTCCTATCTGTGTATAGAGTGCTCCATCTTCCTGGTCAGGTGGTCTGTAGCAGATCCCCACTATAATGTCACCTGTCCCCGCCCTCCCTTTAATCCTGACCCTTAAGCTCTCAGACAGCTCCTCATCCACACCCAGGCAAAGCTCCATGCACTCCAGCTACTCTCTCACATGTACAACTGCCCCTCCTTGTCTTCCCCCTCTGTCTTTCCTAAAGAGCCTGTATCCTTCCATTCCAACACTTCAGTCATGCGAGCCATCC
This sequence comes from Falco naumanni, assembly GCF_017639655.2. Lineage (NCBI taxonomy): Eukaryota > Metazoa > Chordata > Aves > Falconiformes > Falconidae > Falco > Falco naumanni. The sequence continues at coordinate 27,197,474 of NC_054079.1, forward strand.
CACCAGATCTCTGTGATGCCAACAAGATCATAGCCCTGCAAGTGCATACAGATCTCTTTGACAAATACAGTTATTAAAAATTTTGACAAACATGGTTATTTAACAATGTCAACAGTTATTAACATACTGTAATGAACAGTATGGAAATTTTCAAGCAAATTACTAGTGAAAATATTTATATTTAAATAATGTGAACAACACACCTTTGAAATGCATGTGCTTTTTTTTGCCTTTAAATTATTTACTTTGTTCTTAACCACTCTTGTGGCATTAGTGTCATCTTACACTGCAGCAACTCTCCTCAGTTGCAGGCAGTTATCAAGCTAATGTTTTATATGCCATTATTGGCTTGGCACTGACCCTAACGGTTGGACTTGATGATCTTAAAGGTCTTTTCCAACCTAAACGATTCTATGATTCTAAAGGAAAACAGTTGAGTGCAATAAAACCCTCCCAGCCCACTGTTCCTTCTGTGCCAGCCTTTGTCCTTACTATCTTTTAAAAGAAAGACAGGCGACTAATAGTGACCAGTTTTTATAATAGGAGTAAAATGTAAGGAATTTTAATATTTTTCAAAACTGAGTCCAAATTTGCTATTATCAAGTAATTGACTGTTGTATTTGGTTTACACATAAAGATTTTGGTAGCAGGGGGGCTGCAGGAGTGGCTTCTGTGAGAAGATGCCAGAAGCATGTCAGACAGAGCCAGTTCCAGCCAGCTCTAAGATGGACCTGCCACTGGCCGAAGCTGAGCCAATTAACAACTTTGGCAGAGACTATCATTCCCTGTAGAGACTACCAGCAGATGTCAGCAAATAAAAATGGAAAAGCTAGTATCAAATTCCATTGAAGAGCAAGGCCTTGAAATTTGCTGCAGAATTTATTTTTAAGATGGAAATTACTGGTATATCTGTGTGTGTGTGTCTCTGAATGTAAGCATTAACACTCGCCAAAGTGATCAGCTCTGGTGCAGGTGCATTCCGCAGTGGAGCAGGAGATTGTGGCATACAGGGGTGTTTCCTGAGCTGGGGAAACCCCCAGGGGAGCATAGAGACCTGCCAGGAGCCAGCAGCTCTCACAAGAGTGGTTGACAAAGCATGGGCGAGGCCAGGAGTAACGGTGGCCACTCCCACAAAAGGCAGCCCTAGGGAATGCTAGCGACTACGAGCACTGCAGAGTGGCCAAACAGGGCGTGGCACGGCAGTTTGCATGGGAGGCCCCCTCTTTGAAGGAGAGACATTCCACTGGCCGAGTGGAAAGACTTGAAGTACACATAACCCAGCAATCAGGCACCGTTCTGTGACCATCTGCACAGGTCAAGGGCACTCATTCTACCTCACCCTCAAGGCAGAATGGTAGGCACTCGTCTGAGAGCCAAGGCTGCAGCTCCAGCTGTGAGGTCTGCACCATCTATCCCAGCGGTGGCTGATGCCTCCACCCAGACGGAGCTGCTGAAGGGAGAGGCTGCAGCACAGACCTCAGACTGCAGGAAGTGCCTCCACCTTTCTCCTGGGGCAGGGACAGGCAGCAGACCTGCCTGTAAAAGCTGTGCCCAGGTGGAGAACCTCCTGCAGCAGATGGCTCAGCTGCAGGAAGCAGTGAGAAAGCTGCATAACATCAGGGAGGCTGAGAAGGAGTTAGATAGCTGGTTCCAAGCACAGTCTGCAGTGGACCCACAGCCAAACAGCCAAAACCTCCCCAACTGGCACACACAGAAGGAAGGTGGGGCAATAATGCAGAATGGTAACTTGCAATGGCAAGGACCTACAGGAGGAGAAGACTTTCCCCAAAGCCTGAGGTGTCCTTGCAGAATCACTTTGCCGCTCTGCAGGCTGAAGAGGAAAGACCCATCACATCAGGAGAGATGCTGGAGCTGAGTAAGGCAGCCCCAGTCTGCTCTGCGTATAACAACCAGTGCAACTAGGAAAAGGCGATGGGTGATAGTAGTAGGTGTCTCTTCTGAGAGGTACGGAGGCACCCATTTGCCAACCTGATGCGCTCTCTAGAGAGGTTTGCTGCTTACCGGAGGTTTGTATCAGGGATGTCACCAAAAGACTACCAAGCCTTGTACAGCTTGACTATTATCTGCTGCTGTTGTTTCACTGCCAGGAGCAGTCTGAGTAGTATCAAGAAGGATTACAGAGCCCTGGGAGTGGCAGTAAGGGACTCTGGATCACAGGTAGTTTTTTCATCAGTCCTCCTGGTGAAAGGGAAGGGGTTTGAAAGGGCCAGTTGAATCTGGCGAATCGATAAACGGTTACAGGACTGGTGCCACAGCCAGGGGTTCAGCTACTTAGATCATGGGACTTGCTTTGAGAAACCTGCTCTACTGGAGGCTGATGGGGTCCATCTGTCAGAGAAGGGGAAGAGCTAAGTCTCAAATGGAATTGAATCTGGCCAGGGATGTCAAAGGCAATAAGAAGGGCTTCAGTAAGTACATAGGTGACTAGGGAAAATGTGGGCCTGCTGCTGAATGAGGCAGGGGACATGATGACACAGGACATGAAAAAGGCTGAGGTACTGAATGCCACCTTTGTCTGTCTTTACAAGCAAAACAGACCTTCAGGAATCTCAGGCCCCAGAGACCAGGGGGAAAGGCTGGAGCAAGGAAGATGTATTCTTGGTGGAAGAAGATAAGGTCAGAGAATACTTAAGCAAACTGGACATACATAAGTCCATGGGCCCTGATGGGATGCACCCACAAGTGCTGAGGGAGCTGGCCAAAGTAATTGCAAGGCCAGTGTCCAGAAACTTTGAATGATCAAGGTGATTCAAGGTACCTGAGGACTGGAGGAAAGAAAGTGTCCCTCCTACCTTCAAGAAGGGCAAGAAGGATGACCCAGGAAACTGCAGGCTGGTCAGCCTCACCTCAGTCCCTGGGAAGGTAATAGAGCAGATAATCCTGGGAACCATCTCTAGGTACATAAAGGTGAATAAAGTCATCATGAATACTCAGCATGGATTATCCAAAGGGAAGTCATGTTTAACCAATATGATAACCTTCTATGATGACTGGCCTGGTAGAAGAGTGGAGAGCAATAGATATTGTCTACCTTGACTTCAGTAAGGCCTTCTTCTCCCATAAGATCCTCATGGAGAAGCTGTTGTTGTATGGGCTGGATGAGCAGACAGTGAGATGGACCAAAAAGTGGTTGAATAGTTGGGCCCAGAGGGTGGTAATCAGTGGAACAAAGTCTAGTTGGAGGCCAGTGTATACAACTAGCAGTGTATCCCTGGGGTCATTACTGGGTCCAGTCCAGTTCAACATCTTCATTAATAATCTGGAGGATGGGGCAGAATGTCCCCTCAAGAACTATGCATATTACATAAAATTGTGAGGAGTGGCTGATTCACCAGAAGGCTGTGCTGCCATTCAGTAAGACCTGGACAGGCTAGAGAGTTGGGTGGAGAGGAATCTAATGAAGTTCGACCAATGCAAGTGTAAGGTCCTGCACCTAGGGAGGAACAGCCCCATGCACCAGTATATAGAATCATAGAATCATTTAGGTTGGAAAAGACCCTTAAAATCATTGAGTCCAACCGTTAACCTAACACTACCATGTCCACCACTAAACCATGTCCCTAAGCATCAGAATTTCTAACCTTGCATATATCCTACTTATATCACAAGAAAAATTGCATTTTAATTACTGTGGCATAATTCACACTCAACAGCGGCAATTTATTCTACCATTTGATAATACAGTGAAGAAATGGATTAGACTTGTATTTCTAGTGATTGGTTTAATATTTTCTAGTCGCTTTTGTGTGGTGACGCAAGCTGAGGTGGACTGAAAAACACTATGTCTGCGTGGCTGGGTTCGGACAAAATGGCCTTTATTGTTTATACAAATTATTTATATATCTTAGACAGTACATGTGTCAGACCCTGATAGGTTTTTGTGTTGGAAGAAGGGTTCACTGGAATCAAGAAGATGCTCAATATGAGTTATGCATCTTGCTCAACTTTATTAGTTTCTAACACTACTTATACAGAACCGATGATACACATGCATATTCGTAAAGCAGAAATATAATTGGTTAGTAGTCTCTAAATGCGTGCGGTTCTCACACCCCTAATTATCATGACTAAAATAAGCATTCTATCCATGTAGCTAATTGTGTTGCTGTGCTTCAGCCTTGTAGTTTGTTACTCCCTATATTCCCATTCCGCTCCCTATCTCTCTTGGCCTTGCACCTGCTTTCCCAGCAGCTGTAACTTGTTACAGCCATGGCCTGTTGGCACAACATAATTACTTGGTCTCAGCATTCAAGAATAGCTCAAGGCTACCTTTCTTGTTATCTTCAGCACAGCAACTTCAGTACAATTCTGATTACAGGCCTATTCTAATACCAGGCCTGGATTGTGCAGATCTTCAGAGATTCTAAGACCACGCTTCTGCAGCCATTCTTCTACAATTCCCCCTTTTTTCTTTTGCACAAGCCAGGCCTGATTGGTTATGTTGAAAACTACTCTCTTTAAACAAGAAAAACACAGCTAAAAACTACAAGCATTACAATAATGATTATAACAAAGCGTATTCCTTCCATCAATAACGTCTTTAACCAACCTGTTATCCCCAGTCCTCTCAACCATTCATCAAAGGGATTATCATCAGCAAGAATATACTTCATGTTTCCCTGCAGTTGTGACAACTTTTTGTGGATAGATATGAAATGATCAGAAAGGTTCACACAACACATCCCTTCAAAATCCTCACAACCGTGTCCATGTGCTAATAACAAAAAATCTACTGCAGCTCTATTTTGTAACGTAGCATGCCTAACACTATCTACATCAAGCAATAACAAACTTAAAATCTGCGATGTAAGATTAAATTGTTTCACTCCCCAACACACTAACCTTCGTATATTTTTAGCATTTAATGCTGTGATTGCTCCTGGCATAAATATGGAGGCTAGGACATTTGTTGTAACAGACTGCAGATCAACTCAGTCATTACATGTATCATCAAAGGTGCGCAGTGCCCTCCGTGATCTATGAAATTGTGGAGTCATTTTCAATAAGTCTTTCATATGTGGAGCAAACAAAGTCTAGCGCCCTAAATAACATGGTCCACTGACAGGATTCAAAGGAATCCCTGGCCATGCTCTATATCCACATATCAAAAAGACTCCCGGTGGCAGCTGATAGCCCCCTGATACATTTACATGTAAGCCTCCAGTTTTCAATTCACCCCAAATAGGTGAACCGGTTAGATTTTGAAACCTTGTATAATCTCCCATTCATCTTGACGTGCAAGCCACAATTGCCATGGTTCACCAAACCAAATTCCTCCAGTGCCATTTACAGGTTGAAGTGGTGGTACCGTGTCCTCGCATTTTGGCATTCCCGTTGCAGTCACGTTAACGTATTTAACGGGCGTAATGCTACCTAAAAGGTCTAACTCCTGCAATGGCAAATGATATGGTCGATTCAAACTCTCAATAACCATTTTCTGCCACGCTGCATTACGCATAGAAGGCCAAACATATTTCCCATTTGGACTCAGGCATGTTCCCTTTTCATTGGAAGTCAGATTCACTGTCTTAACATTCCAAAAACCATCAAAGTCCGCTTCATTTTCCTGCAGGTGAATACCAAATAAACAAGTTCTAAAGGGGTTGTCTGCTTGCTGCAAACCTAAACAAAAGTCTGTTACCCCTGTAATATTCGCCCATGTCACCCATATGTTTGTTCTAGGCAAGATGTTAAAAATACCTTGGCCAATGGGTAGAAAATTCAAGACCATAAACCGAATCCACCATTTGAGCATGCTTAATCCTACAGAAACGTTACTTTCTGTGAGCTCTCCTTGCCCGCTCATTCTGAGCCTTCCTCCACTTTTTGGCAGGGACAGCATATTGTCGAGGTATAAGAATACCTTTACCACACTCCCTACTTATAATTTTAGTCTGGCGTAGTAGCCTGAGGCCGTCCAAATATCTGCAAACCCGCTACTGCCACTGTGCTCGAGTCGCGTTTTCAGTAGCTTCAAACAGGGCAAGCAGATCTCGGGCAAACCAGTGGTCTCCTCTAATTCCTTCTCGCAATTCCCAAAAAGGATTCTTCTCTCTAACTTTCCATTTACACTGTAAACACCCTAAACCCGTTCGCAAGGTATATACAGAGACCCACCATACAAGTTTACATAAGCCACAAAGTAATAGAACCCAGCCACACTCCCTTTGTCCACAGTCACAGGCATTTAAGGAATAGTACAGAGTTCTGTTCTCTAGTTCTGCCCGTAGCTGGTCACATGCATCCCTCGGGGAGGCCGAGATTGTCCTCTTCTGTAACAGCAGCGGTGCCTCCAACGCCAGAGGCTGTGTGGATAGTTGCCACTGATGTGGCTCCCACTGGCGAGCTTCCGGTACCAGTTCTATGATTACTGGTATCAGCACGTGTCCATTTACTGGGTACCCATACTGGACCTGTAGGGGTGGAAACACACATATAACCTCGACCATTAAACAAAACAGGGGCAGGACCTTCCCATTCCCCTGACTGCGGATTTCTATGAAAACCAGATAATTCAGTTCTTGGGGCTCCAGTATTTACACAAGTAGCATGAATGATAGCTGGGGGCTCTGAGTCAACCCCAAACACACACGAGTGATTGAGAACAAACAAGGTTCTGTGTAGACGCTCCTTTGGATCTGTAATGTCCACAAATTTCTGCAGATAGTCCTTCAACGTCCTGTTTGTTCTTTCGACAATGGCTTGTCCCATGGGAGAATGAGATATTCCGGTTTTATGCTGTACTCCCCACGTAATAAGAAATTTCCGGAGAACTTGACTGACATAAGCAGGACCATTATCCGTCTTAATCTGTTCTGGAACTCCCATGACGGCAAAACAGGCTGTTAGATGTTTACACACATGCAAGGCTCTTTCCCCAGGTTGCACATTTGCCCAAATAAATTTTGAATAGGTGTCTACCGTGACATGTACATATTTCAACCTGCCAAATTCAGGAACATGAGTGACGTCCATCTGCCAGATCTCTAATGCCCTCAGGCCTCGGGGACTGACCCCCATCCCTAGGTCAGGGCCATGGTGGCTGCACTGTGGGTAACTCCTAACAATACCCTGTGCCTCAGCATATGTCAGCCAAAATTGTCTTTTTAATCCCTTAGCATTTTGATGGAACTGAGCATGGGAGATTCGTGCGGCCTCAAATTGATTGATGGGTGCAGTTCGTGTTAGGCTAACCAATTGATCTGCTCTGTGATTACCTTCTCCTAAGCCTTCCTGCCATTTGTGGCTTCTGATATGAATGATACAGTATGGCGCAGACCTCTGCTTTGTAGCTCTTTGAAGTTGCTGGAATAACTCATTTAGTCGTGGGTTGGTTACTTCTCTCAAAAGTGAATCCTCTATCCTTTGAGCTACTCCTGCCACATATAGTGAATCGGTGACAATGTTCAATGCCACCGTGCGCCAGTTTGCCATAGCCCAACAAACTGCAAGCAGCTCCAATGTCTGTAAATTATCTTTAGGGTGGGCAACAATAATGTGTTGCTGCCAGAGTTCCTTTTCCTTCTAGATCACAGCAGCCCTTCGAGTAGCCTTGCCTGCATCCGTGAACGCTGTAAGACCATCCTGAAGCAGAACAGATGAATGCTTAGGTATTTCCATCCATGAATACGTTCTCAAAAAGTGAATATCTTTCCCCTTTAGCTGTTCTTGTGATATCTGTCCAGAATATCCTAAGAGTGCCAATTGTAAAGCAAAAGAGTTTCACAAGGCCCATTCTAGGTCTGCTCCCTTCATTGGCAGGTGAATACTAAATGGTTCTTCCCCTGAAATAGCTATCATCTTATCACAACCTTTTTGAATGACTTCGGCTATTGCTTCCATGTGAGTTTGAACCGTTTTCTTAGGTTGAAGGGATAAGAATATCCATTCCAAGACATGGAAGAGGTAATCTCCCCTTTTTTTTCTTTTGCCACTGCATGATAACAGCAAAAACAGAGACAGGGCAAGAAACCACTAGTAGTCGGAAGGGGAGGGTAGCGTCTCGTCGAGCTGCCCATCGCGCTGATACTAGGTGCCCAAGATGCTGTATACATTTCTGTTGTTCATTAGTGAGGTGAATGGAATTAGCTGCATCTGCACCTTGTAAAAGAGGCCGTAGGGGAGCTAGATCTTCATTAGTAATGCCCAGAAGGGGACGTACCCATTGTAAATCCCCCATCAGCATCTGTGCATCAGTAAGGGTTTTAATGTCAGTGGTAATGGTGGTTTTCTGTGGCGTTATGATGCTGTCATTAATCTTCCATCTCAGGTATCGGAACGGAGATTGCTTTTGAATCTTTTCTGGTGCCACTTGTAATCCTGCCCGCCCAAGTGTTTGCATAAGTTGTTGTAGGTTTTGTTCTGTAAAGGGTTGCGGTTGAGCTACTAAAATATCGTCCATATAATGAAAAAGGAGAGCATGCAGCCACTGTTGACGTAAGGGTTGTAATGCTGCAGCGACGAAAAGTTGACACATGATAGGACTGTTGCACATTCCCTGTGGAAGGACCACCCATTCATAACGCTGAGCTGGCCGATTCTTGTTAATCGCTGGCAAGGTGAAGGCAAAGCGCGGTGTATCTGAGGGATGTAAAGGTATGGTAAAGAAACAGTCCTTTAGGTCTACAATTAATAAGGCCCAGTCTTTAGGTATCATAGTAGGAGTTGGTAATCCGGGCTGGAGCACTCCCATGGCTCGCATTTGTTCATTCACCTTGCATAAATCATGAAGTAAGCGAAACTTTCCAGACTTTTTTTGTATAACAAAGATGGGGGTATTCCAAGGGCTAGTTGATGACTTAATATGGTGAGCATTTAGTTGTTCTTGTACCAGCTCATGCGCTATCTGCAGCTTCTCTTTTTGTAGCGGCCGCTGCTCCGCCCAGACAGGCTCATCTGTAATCCAGGTGAGTTTTAGGATGGGAGGCTGCCCCGCAGGGGCCGCTGCCAGAAAACTGTACCAGGGGTAGTTAACACAACTCCCAACTGAGTCATTATTTCACAGCCGACGAGGGCAGAGATGCCATCTGGTAAAGGTAAAAATCAGTACATGTGCTGATGCTGTTTTGTCTTCCACTTGAATAATGATTGTCTCTGTGCTAGTATGTGGCAGTGAGATGCCTCCGATGCCGCTGACTCCTTCTGTAGCTGGTCTAGTAGGCCAATGTCTAGGCCACACATGTCGGGTGATGATAGTAACATCAGCTCCTGTGTCAAAAAGTGCAACAAAAGTACAAGTTTCATTTCCTCTCCATAATGTGACTCTGGCTTCTGGGCGGTTGTTCATTGACATAGTGAAACATACAAGTTCGTTTGTAGATCCAAAGTTGTATTCCCACGATTCGGTAAAGAGTCACAAGGTGGCGGACATATGCTATTAGTGAAATTTCTCATGGGAACTAATTGAGCAATTTTACTGCCGCGCGGTATGTGGAGAGGCGGATACAATGTGTAAGCCACAATAACAATCTGTCCCATATAATCAGCATCAATTAGCCCCGGAATTACAAAGATACCTTTTAGTCCAGCCGAAGATCGGCCTAATAGGAGAGCTCCAAATCGGTGACACGAGGAGTGTATGGGGCCAAAGGTCGTGGTCGGAATCTTTTGCGGTGTTGTGTCAAACAGAGTGACATCTACTGTTGCTGCCAAGTCGATTCCCAAGCTTCCCCGGGTTGCTGGGAGACCAGGGTCTGCGGTGGCGGGACCACTTTTGTCTGCACGCGGCCACCATTCGCGCTGCGCTTGTAGTTTCCCGGACGCCAACAGAATTTAGTAGCATGAGAAGTAGTCCGGCAATGATCACACCATACAGATGCCGAGCGGTTACGGTGCTGATGACCTCTACCCCCACAGAGAAAACAAGGTCCCGTATAAACCTTTTGTGTAGTTCGCGGTCGCACTGTAGGTTTAAGAACAGCAGCCAGCGCCTGGGTATGGTTTTGCATGGCTGCAGATACAGCAGAACTTACAGCATTAGAGACGAAGGCGGCCTGCTGGGCAGATGCGCTGTTTACCATTTGCTCCAGCATTTCCTCCACCGGGGACGTTCGGGGAAGGGTGGACAGAATCGTCTTGGCCCTTGGATTAGCATTTTCAAAAGTTAGCATCCGGAGCATTTGTACTTTAAGGTCCTCTGTCATATTGTAGGTTTGGTCTAAGGCTTGCACTAGCCGGTTTACAAAACTATCAAAGGGCTCCGTTGCTCCCTGTTTTACCGCCGTAAAGGAAGGGGCCTTACGGTCTGATGGAACAAGCATCAGGGCTTGCCTTGCAGTCAGGGCAGAGGCACTATGCATTTCCATAGAAAACATTAATTGTACCTTAGGGTGGGCATAAATGTCCCGACCTAACAGCATGTCCTCCTTAACATGGCACAGGGGATGCCCCTGAGCCCTGGGCTGCAGCAAAGTCTTACGCACTTGTCGTTCCCATTCCTTTTCAAAAAGTAAATACTGCGCCGGTGTAAGAAGCAACCTAGCTAGCGAAGCACAGTCACCGGGTGTCATAATTTCCGAGTCAAACAAATAATTCAACAAGTGTTTGACCGGTTTAGATTGTAATCCATATTGTGTAACGGCTTGTTGCAGCTGCTGCATAAACTTCCAATCAAAAGGTTTCCACACAGCGGCTGCTGAACCAGCAGGTAAAGCAGTAGTCCGCACCAGACAAGCAACAGCGGAAGCAGCTTCCCACTCTCCCTCCAATATAGCGTCTCTTACAACCCCAGACCATCGACTTTCGGTAGCGGCAGGTTGGAGGATAACACCTTCCTGGGTCAGGATCTGAACATCACGACCGGCAGTAGACAGATGGCATTCAGTCAATTGCTGCTGCAAACGGTGTAGGGTCTAGTCGGAGGGTTTGGTTCGGGGACGGGGGATCGGGGCATGTGCAGGTGGGGTGAGTTCATTTTCTTTATCAGACTCCGCGTTCTCATTCAGAGGCGCACTCAGACCCGCCGTAGTACTCTTGTCCTCATCTAACAGGAGGGGCGGCTCTCGGTAGCTTTCAGGGCGGGGCGGAGCACCCGTTGCGGCGGCACCCTCCGGAGATGGTGTTGGGTGTAATAGCTCTGTCGCAGATTTTTTAATGGGCACAATTATGCCTTTTGCAGATGGAGCGCCTAGACCAAATAATCGGGTAGACTGCGACTCGGTTTCCTGACCGAGGAGGTCTGACGCAGCCATAGCCATTTTTTTCTCCGCAACCAGGGATCGTAAATGGTTTATGACATCCCGGCAGGCAGTCCCCAAGTCCTTGGCTGACTTGCTGCCGCTAAGGATCGCATCGCAAAGGGAATCCCCGACCTCTCACCACTCAGTTACACTAAACAGCAATTGCGGGTCTTTTAAGTGTCCGTTTTCAGCCGCCCACCTACATAGCTCATGGAGCTTCTTTGTGCTCACGCTAGCCTCTCGCTTAGCAAGAATTTCAGATAATAGCGTGAGTGCCGCCTCCCTTTCCATTATCGAGGGAAAAACGGTCTTACCGGTGCAGGTCCGTGCAGGAGCTCACTGCCGGATTCAGACGCCTTTACTCCTTACGAACGCCTTCCTGCTCAAACTCCTCTCTAGCGACTCTCAATTCGCAAAGCCCACCACTGCAATGCAGAGGCAGAGTTTTTCCAGCTTATTCCAGCTTTCCCGTGGTTCGGGCGCCAATTCTTGGGGAGAACGGTTCGCCGGAGTCAAGAAGACGCTCAATATGAGTTATGCATCTTGCTCAACTTTATTAGTTTCTAACACTACTTATACAGAACCGATACACATGCATATTCGTAAAGCAGAAATATGATTGGTTAGTAGTCTCTAAATGCGTGCGGTTCTCACACCCCTAATTATCATGACTAAAATAAGCATTCTATCCATGTAGCTAATTGTGTTGCTGTGCTTCAGCCTTGTAGTTTGTTACTCCCTATATTCCCATTCCGCTCCCTATCTTTCTTGGCCCTGCACCTGCTTTCCCAGCAGCTGTAACTTGTTACAGCCATGGCCTGTTGGCACAACATAATTACTCGGTCTCAGGATTCAAGAATAGCTCAAGGCTACCTTTCTTGTTATCTTCAGCACAGCAACTTCAGTACAATTCTGATTACAGGCCTATTCTAATACCAGGCCTGGATTGTGCAGATCTTCAGAGATTCTAAGGCCATGCTTCTGCAGCCATTCTTCTACATTTTTGTGTTCTTCTTCTTGCTTGCTATTTGCTGTTGCTGTAGGTGCCCGTATGCTGCGATTCTACATTCTGGTTCTTCACGTCCTTTTTACATACCTGACAATTTGTGGCTGTCTTAAAGGTACACGACTAAGTCTTTGAAGTCAACAAACTTGTCTGCAGACCCGCTGCAGACCTCAACACTTTTGATAGATGTTTCATTCTAAATTTCGATAATGTTTCAGAAGTTTGTTTTAATTATATGTCCCCCAAACCAAAACTAACCCAAACATACAACACCACGGCATGAATTCTAACTAACTCCAGTTGACTGGATGTTACAAATGTGATACCCATCTACAAGAAGGGCAGGAAGGAGGATTCGGGGAACTACCGGCCTATCAGCCTGACTTCAGTGCTGGAGAAGGTTATGGAGCAGATCATCCTGAGTGCCATCATGCGGCATGTACAGGACAACCAGGTGATCAGGCCCAGTCAGCATGGGTTTGTGAAAGGCAGGTGCTGCTTGACTAACCTGATCTTCTTCTATGACAACATGATCTGCTTGAGGATAAAAAAGCTCTACAGAGGGATCTGGACAAGTTGGATCAATGGGCTAATGCCATTTGTATGATATTCAATAAGGCTAAGTGCTGGGTTCTGCACCAGGGTCACAACAACCCCATGCAACGTCTGAGGCTTGGAAAAAGAATAGCTGGGAAGCTGCCCAGTAGAAAAGGACCTAGGGGTGTTGGCTGACAGCCAGCTGAATATGAGCCAGCAGTGTGCCCAGGTGGCCAATAGCATCCTGGCATGGATCAGAAATAGTGTGGCCAGCAGGACAAGGGAAGTGATTGTCCCCCTGTACTCAGCACTGGTGAGGCTGCACCTTGAATGCTGTCTTCCATTTTGGGCCCCTCACTACAAGAAAGACATTGAGGTGCTGGAGTGTGTCCAGAGAAGGGCAGAAAAGCTGGTGAAGGGTCTAGAGCACAAGTCTTATGAGGAGTGGCTGAGGGAATGGGTTTTTTAGCCTGGAGAAAAGGAGGGCCAGGGGAGACTTTATCCCTCTCTACCATTACCTGAAACGAGGTTGTACTGAGGTTGGTGTTGGTCTGTTCTCCCAAATAGCAAGTCATAGGACGAGAGGAAAAGGCCTCAAGTTGCACTAGGGGGAGGCTTAGATTGGATATTAGGAAAAATTTCTTCACTGAAAGGGTGGTCAAGCACGGGAACAGGCTGCCCAGTGAAGTGGTTGAGTCACTATCCCTGGAGGTATTTAAAAGACTTGTAAATGTTGTGCTTAGGGACATGGTTTAGCGATGGACTTGGCAGTGTTAGGTTAATGGTTGGACTTAATGATCTTAAGGGTCCTTTCCAATCTAAATGATTCCATGATTTATACCTTCAGTCTGAATTTCTATTAACACCTCTTTGCTCTTACAATGACATGGGTATGGAAAACTGAACATAAATCCCAGTAATAATATATTAATGTGTTACTTCTGGTCGGCTAAATTGCAATGACCAAACACAAACCCATTCCTATGGCCTGGTATCAGCTGGGATGGGGTTAATTATCTTCTTAGGAGCTAGTGTGGTGCTGTGTTTTGGCTTTGATGTGAGACTTTTCAGTTCCTCAGGCCTTGCTAGTGAAAAGGCTGGAGGGACACAAGAAATTGGGAGGGGACACAGCATGGTCAGCTGACCCAAACTAGCCAATGAAGTACTCCATACCATGGGATGTCACGCCTGGTGACCTCGATGTGATCCTCTTGGGTCTCGAGACTGTGAATGGCTAAGGGAGGCGCCCCCACCCTGGGTTTGTTGTGGCCCTTACTGGGAGCAGTGCGGAGCCCAGCAGGATTTCGAACATAAGAGGCAAGTAAAGAACAAAGAGCTCTCCCCTCCTCCGGTACCCGTAATTCTGCACGCAAAGATCCAAACGAAGATTTATCGTTTCATGAGTATACCGTTCAGTTGGGTGATACGGTTGTGTGACTGTGTGTAAGGGTGTGACTGAGACAGAACTCTGTTCTGAAGCGAGTGCGGAGGTCTTTTAACCGCAGTTCCGATATCCCGCAAGGGACTCGGCTGGTGAAGGACCGAAGCGATTGTTCTGAGTGTTCGTGGGTGGGATAACACTCGCAAGACACCTTTAGATACAGGCACAGCCAGGAGTTCAGAGCTTTTTGTATAAAAGGTTCCAGTAATGGGTCAGGGACAAAGCAGATCCTTAGACTCGGGAGTTTCAAGGAGGGGCCTCTGGTTTACAGAAGACAAGGAAAATTACCAGACATTCCACTGGATAGTCCCTTCGGGCTAATGTTAAGATATTGGAATAGCTTCAGAAGAACTAAAACATAAGGACAAGGCTAAAATGATTCAGTTTTGTATGGTTAAATGGCCAAAAGAACCCTTAAGCCCCCATGTATTTTGGCCGATGTTCAGGTCCACAGAGGACTGGGTCTGTCAGGCTTTTAACATTTATGTTAACAGCAAAACACCCATGGATCCGGAAGAGAGCAAGTATGCTGCGGCCTGGTTGGGACTAATGGAAGCACCTGCCACTCGGATATTTAATTTAACTACAAAAAAGGAGGGTGAGGAAGATAAGGAGGAGTGGGAGCCCCTTGATAATGTACCCCCTCCATATAACCAACCCTCCCCAACTGCACCAACCCCTATCCCATTCCCACCTGACCGAAGGACAAGGAGTCAACAAAGGAACAGGGAAAGGGAACAGGAAGGGGCTGAGGAGCAGAGGGGTTTATACCAGCTGCGGGAGGCACCCTTGGGAGGTAATCAGGGAGGAACAGGCTTTGTGACGGTGGGTGCCCCTCAATACGTCAGATGTGAGGAATTTTAAAAAGGAAATGGGTAATTTATTGAATGACCCTCTAGGGGTTGCAGAGAGATTAGACCAATTCCTGGGACCCAACACGTATACCTGGGAGGAAATGCAGTCGATTTTGGGGATCCTCTTCACCACGGAAGAAAGGGGAATGATTAGGCAAGCAGGAATGAGAATATGGGAGAGGCAAAATCAAGCCGGACCGCCCGGAGATACAAAGTGGACGAATGTGGACCCTAACTGTGACCATCAAACGGCAGCAGGACATGAAGGATATTAGAGCTATAATAATTCAAGGCATCAAGGAAGCGGTACCAAGGGGACAGAATATTAATAAAGCCTTTAATGAACACCAAAAGAAAGAGGAGTCCCCAACGGAATGGCTGGAAAGGTTAAGGAAAAGCCTCCAAATGTATTCTGGCCTGGATCCAGATTCACCTGGGGGGGGGGGGGGGGGGCGCTATTGAAAACTCAGTTTGTGGCGAAGTCATGGGAGGATATACGAAAAAAGATAGAGAAACTGGATAACTGGAAAGACAGGGGATTGGAGGAATTGTTGCGAGAGGCTCAAAAAGTCTTCGTGAGGCGCGATGAAGAAAGACAGAAAGCTAAAGCAAAAATTTTTGTGGCTGCTATCAGAGAAAGCCAGAAAGGAAGGGAAAAAGGAAAAGATAAGGGAGGTAGCTTAGACAACAGACCGAAAAAGAAGGACGGGAACTTACCAGCTTGTTATTATTGTGGGATGAGAGGACACTTGCAGAGAAACTGTCAGAAGCGACAGAAAGATGAGAAAATGTTTAAGGAAGATTAGGGGTGTCAGGGGCTATACCTTGGGGACCCAAACATCTACAGAGCCCTTGATAAAGTTATTAATAGGTCCCCACAAGGAAGAAGTTTTGTTTCTGGTAGATACAGGGGCCAAAAGATCGACTATCCGGACTATACCAGATGGACTTAAAAGGGGGAATAAGCAAATGTCCCTGGTAGGGGCAAAAGGGGAATCCTTCCCTGTGTCAATACTGGAAAATGCTGAGGGAATCTGAGACCTATGTGGGTCTTAATGATCTTTTACTTGTTCCAGAAGCAGAATATAACCTATTGGGGAGGGATTTGGTTATTAAAATGGGCTTAAAGCTTAAAGGGGAAAATGGAAAAGTCCGGTTATATACATTAACAAAAGAAGATGAGGGAGATATAGATCCCCGGGTATGGTATAAGGAAGGGGAACTGGGAAAGTTGGAAATGGAACCCCTAATGGTAGAAATAACAGAACCCCAGAAACCTATAAGAGTAAAACAGTATCCCATTCCATTAGAAGGAAGGAAGGAAGGGATTAAAACCAGTCATAGATTGGCTATTAATAGGAGGGACTTTGGAGCCATGTATGTCCCCCCATAATACGCCTATATTGCCAGTATAAAAGGCTGATGGGACATACTGATTAGTCCAAGATCTAAGAGTTGTGAATCAAAGAACGGTGACTAAATTCCCAGTAGTGGCAAATCCTTACACACTATTAAATCATTTGACACCCCCCCCCAACATATTTGGTATAGTGTAATAGACTTGAAGGATGCCTTCTGGGCATGTCCATTAGAAGAAAAATCCAGGGACTATTTTGCCTTTGAATGGAAAGATCCAGAAACAGGAAGAAGACAACAGTTGTGATGGACAGTATTACCACAGGGGTTTACCGAGTCTCCTAATCTGTTTGGACAAACTTTGGAAAAATTATTACAATCTTTTGAGACAGAGAGGGAAGTGAAGTTACTACAATATGTGGATGACCTAGTAGTGGCAGGAAAAAACGAGGATGATGTGCGGAAAATCACTGTTAAACTACTCAGTTTTTTGGGAGAAAAGGGACTGAAGGTGTCAAGATCGAAACTGCAGTTCGTGGAGAATGAAGTAAGATATTTAGGGCACTGGCTGAGTTATGGGAAAAAGAAACTGGATCCTGAAAGAGTATCAGGAATTCTGTCCCTATCAGCACCAAGGACCAAGAAAGAGGTCAGGCAATTTTTAGGACTCCTGGGATATTGCAGACCTTGGATTGAAGGATTTAGTGGAAAGGTGAAATTCTTATATGAGAAATTAACAACGGTGAAAATCAAATGGAATGAGGAGGATGAGAGACAGTTGGAGATGGTGAAACGAACACTGATAGAGGCTCCAGTATTAAGCCTTCTGGATTTAGGTGCAGCGAATGAAGAGACGGGACGTAGCTTGATGCAAGCAAGATGTCAATTTATTTTACAGAAGCATGAGTTTATATACACTTTCAGAAGCTGTGCTTTTTAAACAGATTGGTTCTTGAAGCTAAGCATTGCATACTAGGCAATCCTTGATTGGTGGTTAACTACCATCAATTAACAGCAAGGTGTTACCTTTCCTTGGCACCATCCGGTCCTCATTCCCTTATCTTCTCTCAGCATGACTCACCCTGTTGATTGTTATCTATTCACATTCCTTGTCCTCCCAGGGTTTGTGGCCTACAAGCTCGAGCACATTCCTTTCAGCTAACATGGTCCTGATTTCCAGGCCCCCTCCTGCATTTAGGGAGGCCTTTCTGCCTATTTGTAAATGTCTCAAATCAGATAGCTTATGGGGTATTGACACAGGAATGGGCCGGTATTAAGAAACCCATAGGATACTGTTCCAAATTGTTGGACCCCGTAAGCAGAGGATGGCCAGTATGCTTGCAAGCGATAGTGGCCACCGCATTATTAATAGAGGAAGCAAGGAAGGTTACCTTTAGTGCACCTTTGAAGGTATACACCCCTCACAAAGTGAGGGGGGTATTACAACAAAAAGCGGAAAAATGGTTGACAGATAGCAGAATGTTGAAATATGAAGCTATTCTAGTGGATTCTCCAGATTTAGAACTAAGAGTAACTACAGTACAAAGTCCAGCTCAATTCCTTTATGGGAAACCAGAAGAGGGGCTTCAGCATGATTGTACAGAAGTAATTGAAATGCAAACTAAAATACGGCCCGATTTAAGAGAGGAAGAATTGCAAAAAGGGGAAAAGCTGTTTATAGATGGATCTTCCAGAATTATAGAGGGAAAGAGGAGATCAGGGTATGCAGTAGTAAATGGACAACTGGATTTGGTGGAATATGGACCTCTGAGTCCCACTTGGTCGGCACAGGCTTGTGAATTATATGCTTTGTTGAGGGCGTTGGAGTCGTTAAAAGAGAAGCATGGTACAATATATACGGATTCTAAATACGCTTATGGGGTAACCCATACCTTTGGGAAAATTTGGAAAGAAAGAGGACTCATTGGGACACATGGAAAGGGATTAGTGCACCAAACGCTAATAATTAAGATTTTACAGGCACTGAGACTGCCCAAAGAAATTGCTGTAGTACATGTAAGGGGACATCGAAAAGGAACAAATTTACTTGTAAGAGGAAATAACTTAGCCGACAAAGAAGCTCGGGAAGCCGCATTGCGAAGACCTTCTCCAATACTGTTATTAAGGGAATTGGAAGGGGTGGAGAGCCAGAAAGAACCTGGGGGGGCAGTTTTCAGAGAATGAAATAAGACTTATAAAGACTACAGGGCAAAGCAAGAGGGAGAAAAATGGGTCCTGCCAGATGGCAGAGAAATACTGCCTAAGAGTCAGGCAAAGAAGTTGCTATTTCACATGCATTTGCAAACTCATTGGGGAACTCGAGCACTGAGTAATCAGTTTTTGAAATTTTATGGGTGCATTGGGATATATGAGATAGCTCGGCAAATTACCCAAAGGTGCCTTAACATGTCAAAAAGTAAATAAGAAAAGTATGAGGCAAACACCTACTGGGGGATGGAGAATCTCATATGGGCCATTTGAAAGAGTACAGGTCGATTTTACCGAGCTACCGAAAATAGGACGATATAAATATTTGTTGGTGATAGTGGACCAATTAACCCATTGGGTAGAGGCCTACCCTGTGATGAGGGCAACTGCCGCTACGGTAGCTAAAATTCTGATGGAAAATATAATACCGCGTTTTGGGTTGATAGGGAGTATTGACTCTGACCAGGGGACACATTTCACATCTAAAGTGTTACGGGACTTATCTACAGCCCTGGGCATTAAATGGGAATACTATACTCCCTGGCATCCACAAAGTTCAGGACAAGTTGAGAGAATGAACCAAACTATTAAACAACAATTGGCCAAATTAATGACTGAAACCCAACTGTCTTGGATAAGATGTTTGCCATTGGCATTATTGAACATTCGAACTATGCCCCACAGTGAAACAGGTATCTCACCATATCAGATGTTATATGGGATGCCATATTCCCAAGGAATGCCATTGGTCTATTCTTTTATAGAGAATTATGAGAGCCAGAAATATGTAATTATGATAGGGAAACAATTACAACAACTGAGGGAAAAGGGAATTTTAGCACAAAACGCCCCGCTGGGGTTTGCTATTCATGAAATACAACCAGGAGACAAAGTCTTAATAAAAACCTGGAAGGAAGAATCATTAACTCCTCGATGGGAGGGACCGTACCTTGTTTTACTTACTACTGAAACAGCTGTGAGAACAGCAGAAAGAGGTTGGACCCATGCCTCCAGGTTAAAGGGGGCCAATAAATACCGAAGCTTGGAGGGTTGAATCCACTCCTGGGGAATTGAAACTGAAGCTGAAGAGGGACTAATGTTCCGGCAACGTGGCTCTGCATGAATTAAAGGGCACCAGATAAAGAGGACAAGCCTAAAGGGAGGAAAGGGAGAAGGCAAGACCGGGGCAGGACCCTCCACTGCGGTGTGTATAGTCTACCGAGGGAGGCAATCCCTATGGGTATTGACTACTGAGTGAGAGGGCCTCGACCGGACTTCTCCCGCACTAAGGTTACGCTGTCCTGAGAAAATAATATAAAAATCCTTTTAAACCATATAAAATTATAATTAGTTTTCCAGGAGCCGGATCACCCCGAAAGGCTGAACGGTAACACAAGCCCAGATCGATCCCGAAGGTGGCCCAACCCCTTGATTGGAGGTGTTTTCCATACCCTCAAGATTGGACGGCACAAGGGATAAGAAATGCTATACTTGCTGGTATTGTTTTTACAGGGACAACTGAGCCATGGTTATGAATGGGAAAATAACTTTTTCACTCTGGGGGAGGAGGTGGCCAAGGCCTTTAACCTTAGTATTAGGTTGCAAGCTGTCCTTTAGGTTATAACCAACCAAACAGTGACGGCTTTGGATCTCTTGGCTGATCAGTCCACCCAGATGAGGGACGCCATCTTTCAACATAGAATGGTTTTAGATTATTTACTAACAGAAGAAGGGGGAGTGTGTGGAAAACTGTACAACTCCAATTGTTGTTCACAAATTAATGATAACGGAAATGTGGTTAAACAGATAATGAAGGAAATTAGAAAATTAGCCCACATCCCAGTACAAACTTGGAAGGGTACGGATTAGGATTTGTTTCCATGGCTGTCTGGTGGACAATGGGTTAAAAGAATATTATTCTTATTTCTATGTGTTGTAATAATACTGTTATTTATACCTTGTATGATACCTTGCTTTACATTATTGATATGCCAAATAATAAATAGTACCCAATTTGTGAAGAAAGATAATGTACCCATAATGATGCTTAAGAAATGGACCCCCCAAGAACTGAATGACAAAATCCAGTTGGTACTGGAAAAAGTTGAAGTAGAGACACGAATTATTGAGAATATTAAAAAGAAGATGAGGGATTGTAAGAAATGGCCCAGCAATTCGTGTCAATGGCCCAGCAATACATGTCAATAGAGGGGTTAAAAGGTAAACATTGGGACCTGGATCTAGGGGACAGGAGAACAAAGGAATTTCAAAATGACTGTTAACTACTGCACTGGACTACACAAGTCTCTGACATCCAGCCAAGAGAATACCAAATAAGGAAGAAAAGGAAACTGAAGGATGACTGGAGGACAAAGCCTGGGAGGAAGACTGTGAGCCTTCAGCCCAAACGACCCCCAGAGAAACCACTGAGAACTGATAGGCATGCGCCAGTGGAAGGGGTGGAATTCCGGAAACTAATTGTAATAACCTTGCATTTCTTAGAAGTAGTGATGAATATGTATTAGCCTAGGAACATAAAAAAAACAGCCCGCTGATGTAACACTTGCTCATGTTAGAGTCTGGACCCCCCCGCGCACACAGCACTGTTTACTTGCCTTTTATTAAATCATATAAAACTAAAATTGACTCAGAATTTATAACAGCTGCATTTAAATAATTGGCAGGGGTTTGGTAAGGAGGTGGTGGAGTGTGCTGCAGGGGTGACTTTCCAACTGCAGGTCAATGGAGGTAACCCTTCCCTTTTATTCAGCACTGGTGAGGACACACCTAAAGTAGTGTCCAGTACAAGAAACATGGACATACTGGAGAGAGTTCAGCAAAGGGCCATGAAGATGACTAAGGGAATGACTGGAACATCTCTCCTATAAGGAAAGGCTGATAGAACTGGGACTGTTCAGCCAAGAGAAAAGAAGGGGGGGGGGAAATCTTATCAATGTATATATCAATGTATATTAAAAAAAAAAAAAAGAGAGAGAGGGTGCAAAGACAACAGAGCCAGGCTCTTTTCAGTGGTGCCCAGTGGCAGGACCAGAGGTAATGGGCACAAACTGAAATGCAGGAGATTCCGTCTGAACATAAGAAAATCCTTTTTCACTGTGTGGTTGACTGAGTACTGGAACAGGTTGCCCGGAGAGTTTGTGGACTCTCCCTTCTGGGAGATATTCAAAAATCATCTGGACATGGATATGGGCAACCAGCTCTAGGTGGAACTGCTTAAGCAGGGGGGGTCGGACCATTTGACCTGCAGAGATCACTTCCAACCTCAACCATTTGGTGATTCTGTGATTTTTTCATTGAGAATTGCATTTTTACTGCTGGGCCAGTCACACAGATGCTGTCAGCAAGCAGTTTCTTTTATTAAACTGTCAAGACAAGCAGGTGGCATAAGATGGTACTACTCTTCCTAGTAAGTGAACCTCAGTAATATCAGGTTAATAAACTTCAGGGACAAGTGCTAGATGGGACTGCAATCAAACATTATTTACCAAACACTTATAAAAAGGCAGAGACAAAAAAAGAGCAAAAATTGACAAAAGAAATGTTGCCACAAAAAAATCACAAGGAATTAAGAAAAAAAAAAAGTTGAGGAAAAAAGAATATTCACAACTGTTTGCATTAGTAATTAAGGTGCACAGTACCTGATGACCAGAACAGATTCTGAATGTACATCTCTGCCTATGGATGGGAACCTGCAGTGCCTGCTCTATTTTGCTGGACTGTGAGGGCTGATTTAATCATATTTTGGGCTCCTCAACTACATGTACCAAAAAAGTTCAATTAGTAGCACATTATTTTTCAAAATAGAAGGAACAATACTCACTAAATGATCCATGAACTTAATCCTGACATCAACATGGCTGTCATCTGCAAAGATAAAATCTGGTCCTATATGCTATAACTCATCCACAGGGCAAGACAGACCACCTTGATAATAGCTGGTAACTTCGTTTGCACTCAGTACTAAATTCTCAACACACACACAGATATTTACTGATTACTTATGCAGTTTTCTGTATTAATTTTTATAAGCCAAATTCTGCTGCAAGCTACTTTGACATAAATTCAAGGTAACTACCACTGTCAAAGTCAGTCTGGTTTTACATCAACACAGCTAGAGGGAGCCTGATGCTAAGTAAATATTTTCTCCTTGAAAAGAAAAAATGACAGCCTGGAGTCATGCCTCTCAGACTAGAGCAACCCTGAGCAGGCCCCCAGACAGGAGGGCAGAGATGCTGACTGCCTCCAGGCCCTCAAGGGAAGCAGCAGCTCCACATTCCTCCACCTGCATGCTGGGGTGGGGCTATTTCTAAAGGAAGCACACAAACCCCCAGTCTCCCAATACAATTTCTTCTCCTTTACCAAAGCAACCTTCCTACACTGGTGCTTACCAACACAAAGGCAACATGGATGAGCCTTTTGGCTGGTTTTGGAGGACTTCTTCCCCTCTAGCCTAGGGCAGTGCCCACAGCCACCCTACACCCAGCTGCTTGGCTACAACCTCTGGGCCAACCAGGCTGGGCTTCACTTCAGCACTGTGTTTTTTGGTGTGGGTTTGTTGGGGTTTTCTTGAGACAAATGTTTCTCCCTCACAGTTGAAAGCTGTCCATAAAACCAGGACCATGCACAGGCATCCACCCCTCTAGGCCCTGTTCCTCATGGCCAGCCACAAACACATGCACTCCCAAAACAGCAAAGGTGGGGCCTCCTTGCAGCGCAGCTTCCGTCTCTGGCAGCAGGGCCAGAAAGACACCACTGCCAGCAGCCCTCCTGTCTGGAGAAAGGAGCTGGAAGGTGGACAAGCAATACAGCTAGGTGCAACAAGGCCAGGCACTCACCCAGAATGCACAGCCCACTGTCAGCAGCCGTCCATGGGTGGTGAAGTGGTATGTGCCACCCTGAGCCACATGCCCTGCTGCCTGCCCTTTTCCAACCTATACACATTCTCTCATGTTCTCCAGCTTCACAGAGCCCTGCAAAACACCACAGCGTTGGCCACAGCCAGGGCTTTGTAGGCTTCCCCTGGCTGCCAGCTCAGCCCCCAAACAGTCAGCAGGCCCTCCTCAGCATGAAAGTCTATTATATAGATAGATACACATACACATGCATGCATGCATGCACACACTCTTAGTCTCCAACACTCAAGCTCTTTTTATCCAGCTCCTGAGGTAGAAGGGGCAATGTGGGGAAGGATGGCATCAGAAAAAAAAGGGGGATCTTGGACTTACCTTCCACCCACAGCTCCTCCACTTTGGTTTCAAGATTTGCTGCCCTTAATCCTACAGTGAAAGTCCCAAATACGAAAAGGCCAACAACCAAAAAATTTCCACAGTTTTTTTGAATGTAACAGCCCAGTTTAAATAATAGTCTCTGAAACTTTGCTCTCAGCTACAGCAGTGCTTTTCTTCCAATAGCTTTCCCCTACAAGGCAAGGAAAGGTTAGTAGTTAAGAGGCTGGGGCAGACACTGACACAGGCAAGGCATACTTATTCTAAGAGGGCATATGGGGAAAGCCCCCCTGCAAGCACTAACACAAGCAGAACAGTTATTTATGTATAAATGCTCAGATCCTCAGTGTCCCTTGGAGTAAGAATAGTAATGCTGTCCTTCGTGAAAGGCCTTCACCCTATGGCTCAGCTGAGCAACTTGCAACCACCATTAAGTATTCCTGTAAGTCAAGATATGTACCTGCTAGTGCTATTGCTAAACCGCCACACAGGTTTGGGATTCCATCACTGCTTGAAATCCACATAAACGAGACAGTCTGTGTGCCTGCTCCCTGCCTAAACTGTACATCACTGTCTTGCTCTCAAGTCACCACTACCAGTTCAGGTTGCAACACACTCATTCATGCTGGCAAGATTCATGGCTCTAGGGGAGAAATAACCTTTGTCAATGAATCTCAATAGGCACATCAAGAAAAAAAAAAAGTCCCCTTTCCTGTTCTCATTAGACCTTTAAAGTGCTGATGGTGGGGAGGGTGTAATGGTGAGAATGTCGATGGTGAAGGAAAACTACTTTGTAGGAATTTGTTGCCATTTGTCTCATTCCCAGCCCTTAGCACAACTTTGTAGTAAATGCATGATCCACACATTGAGCAATGCTGTAAGATCATAAGAAATTAATTTCCATAGAGTTTGGAGACACTGTGCGAACTTAATTAGGAAACAGAGCAACCATCTATAAATTATGACAATATTTGTGAATGTGATATGGAGAAATAGTGTGAAATGGGGACAATGGACATCGATTGTGATTGTATATGTCTGCCCAGGAATGTGGGTATAGTTACTAGTCATGGGTGCGGTGTCTGGTCACATAGGCACACAGCTCTGAGGAGACAACTACAGTTTTGAGGAGACGCCTGCCCTTCTTCCTCTAACAAAGGGGAGACGGGGAGACGCCTGTCCTTCTTCCTCTAACAAAGGGGCTATTTAAAAAAGAATGAGAAAAGGATGAGAGATATTCCAATGCTATGTAGAGGGAGGGAGTGCTAAGTCTCCTTGCTGGATAAGATGAGATGGTCACAAGGACATGAATCACCACTCCTTGCTGGAGAAGATCGGATGGTCACGGATGGTCACAAGAACATGAATCACCTACAAACCTGCAAGACCACCACATTCCAGGAAACGGACTGATAAGCTAATTAACATACGAAGCGGGGGTTAGGTAACGAATATGTATAGGCGTTAATTGAATATTCATTTGTTTCATTGTATAAATGTGGGATGGTTCGTCACTTTGGGCATGCACGCTTGTGGAGGAGCGATCCCCCGTGCATCTGCGCGCAATAAACATACCTACTTTATAACTTTCGAGTTATAGAGTGAAATTCCGCACGTCAGTTTTGGCGAGCCAGCCAGGAGGATTTCTGCTCGGCTGAGGGACCAGCTGCAGAGCGGACGCTCCTAGGCGCGCCCCGAGAGATTTCCTCGGAGGAGCCTCCTCTTCTCAGCTGTTCCCCCGGGAGCAGAAGAGAAACCCCTGGATCCACGGATAAAACGGTATGTTTAGTAACGGGGCAGCTGGTGAGACGCACGGAGACGTCCGGCGCGCAGCGTAGTCCCCAGGAGGAAAGGTACCTTGGGAGGGGGTTTGCTGACCAAGGGGTGGCCGCTAGCGATCTTGAGGGCAGATCGAGCAAACCCGAGGTTACTGCCATTCCTAAAAGCCCGGAGGCCTCGTGACGGAAAGCGGGGGGCGGGACGGAATAAGGCGGAATCTCACAGGAACAAGAGGGACCTCATAGCAAAATAAAAGGGAAACTTTTGCGCAAGAAAAAAAAAAAAAAAAAAAAAAAAAGGGGAAGCTAAAAACTTCCTTTAGGTTGTCTTAAGAATTGGGGAATTCCTAGAATGTAACAACTGAAATAGCGCTCTGTGTCTTGTTTGTTCTATGTGTTGTCTTGTTACATGTTCAAAACTCGGAGTTATGAAATGTATGTTGAAAAATAATAATATTCTGGTAATTCGTGGCAAATAGCGGAAAACTTAACACTCTGCTTAAGACCAGGAAAAATGTGTTTTTTGTTTGTTGTTTATTTTTTGGCAATTGTTCATTGAAATGCATACTTTGTGAACTGTCAGTGTTCCTAAAAGTTGTACATAATTGCACGGTACCGTATAACATACTGCTTGTGTGACTGCGGGCTGCCCGGAAAGTGTGAATGGTGTGATTGAGATGCGCATTTTTATTTTCCGTGTATAGCTTAATTATTTTGACTGAGTGTGAGTGCAAGAGTGCTTGAGACATGCGTTTGAGTGCAATACGATTAAGGAGCTCTATCCGTGTTTCCGACCTTGGGTGGCTAAGGTGGCCGGAGAAAAACAAAGTAATTAAAATTGCAAAATGGGAAATGGAAGGAGTAAGCCCTGTGAAAAATCGCCCTTGGGTTGTATATTAAAACATTGGAGTGATATCGTAGGACAGGGTGGTACCGAAAATAGAAGGAAATGGATTAAATATTGTAATCAGTGCTGGCTTTTGTATAAATTGGGGAGTGATGCGAAATGGCCTCAGGAGGGAGGAACGTTAGATTATAACACTCTCCTGCGATTAATGTTGTTTCTGAGGAGAGAGGGAAAATGGGACGAAGTATCATATGCAGACATGTTCTTCGTCCTCCAGGACAAACCTGAGTGGCAAAAGGGCTGTGGATTAGTACCCCCTCGGGATCCTATGGTACTAACACTAGAAAGAGTGCGGGATTAACATCACCTGATCTTTGATTATGGCTCTAGAAAAGGATAGAAAAAAAAAAAAAACAAACAACAACTGAGACCTAAACTAGAAAGATGTTCTTGTTGAAATTTTTGTGTTAAAAAGCTCAGGTTGCGGTTCCTTCTGTGGAGCAACCAGAATGAAACACGTTGTAAGATAAAAACTTGTACTAATGTATGTAAAACCTGAGGCAGGTGTGTGTGTGTGTGGAGAATCAAAGACCTTGTGAAAGTGTTGGGGTGAGTTTGTACAAACCCCCGTACCCCCTCGAAGGTGCGACTGAATCATGCTGGATGCATGGCAGGGTGTTTGCTATTTGCCTGCGAAGGCTGATATGTAATAACACAGACTTAAAGCAACAAGGAGCAGATTTGCATTCAGGGTAAGAAAGAGTTAAAACAGAACTGCTGTTGCAGAGGCAGGCCTGTGTAACCTGCAGTGCAGGAACAGCATCTCCTGCCCCAAATCCTTCTGATGGTGGGGAGGAGGGGGTTGCTGTTGCTGACAATTGAGCTGAGGGACCTGACAATGTCACCCCAATTGCTGCAGCATTTGCAGTACAACAGGACCAGTAACGGCCCCTTTAGGGCAGGCAATGGGTATGAGGTGGAATTTTAGTGAATACAAAACCAACTTATTTGTTAAACTTCAGTAAAAAAATAATAATAATAAAAAAAAAATTGTTACAGTTGTGGGAGCTGCTGGCCACCAGGAAAACATCCTGAAACCTTTAAAGTACAAACTAAGAAAACAAACAAGAATGCCAAATTCACCAAAATCTTTGTTGGGAAGAGATTTATTAGAACATCTAGACGTTTAAAGAAGGAGAAATTAAACTAAAAGTTAAAAATGATCAAGTAATTGAAATATTAAGCTTATCTTTAATTCAACAGAAAAGAGGAAAAGAGGACCTCCTTGAAGTAAAATAAATTTTTAACCAGGTGTATCCGAAAATAAAAGGTGAAAAATGCTTTACCTGCTACAGTAAAAATGATAAGGGGGAGGCTTGCCCAGTTCAGATAAAAACAATATCCCTTGGTCAGCAAGGCTGTGGGGATATTGGCAGAAAAAGTGAAATAAAATACACTCTGTAGTAGTTCTACTAATGTAAATCTGTGTGTTTTGCCATGACAGTGACTTGTTATGGGATGTGCAGATGAAACTCTGCATTGACAACGAAGTACAAGGAATAAGGTTGGTCAGGTGCCTCCTACCATAGTCAAGGGCAAGACTGGGTTGGCCTCTGTGTTTGCCACCAAGAAGAATCTTGAGCTCCGCTGCTGGCTGCAACCCAGTTGGCATTGAGCGGTGGGAACATATGCCATGCCAGACCTTGATGTGAGGAATGGCCCACTCTGAGGCACTGATTTGGAAATTGGAAACCGCCTGGCCGACCATGAGGCCAGACGAGTAACAGAGGAGGTAGGAAAGGAGGAATTATCCTTAATACCAGATGATAAAATCCAAACTGTAAGTACAGATCAAGAGCCAAACTATTCTAAAGAAAACTTAAAGGTAATTCAGGACATGAATGATAAAATAAAATTAAGTAAGTGGACTTATTTAAGGGACGGTCGTATAGTGGTACCATCCAATTTAATATGGACCACAGCCCTATTATTAATAAGACGCATTGGGGAGCTGATACTTTATATAAAAGTCTAAATCAGAAATTGATAGGGTGAAACTTGTATACTGTAATAAAACAGGTGACTCAGCAATGTGAAATGTGTTTACGCAATAATCCCAATGCAACAAATAAAATAAAACTAGGGAACATTAGTAGAGGAAATGTTCCAGGGCAACATTGGCAGAGCGATTTCTCAGAACTTCCGTGAAAAGGGGGGTATCGATATTTATTGGTACTAACAGATACCTTTTCAGGTTGGCCAGAAGCCTTCCCATGCAGAACTGCTAAAGCCCGGGAAGTGACCAAAATACTGCTCCAAGAGATAATACCTAGGTTTGGAGTCCCAGCAGTAATGTCCTCGGATAGAGGACCACATTTTGTGTCCAGAATAGTGCAACAGATCAGCCACCATCTAGGAATAGATTGGCAATTACATACCCCATACCGACCACAATCGAGTGGCCAGGTGGAAAAGATGAATCATCTAATCAAACAACAGATTGTCAAGTTAGGTCAAGAAACAAATCTAACTTGGCCCCAATCTTTGCCATTAGCTCTTACACGAATTCGAACTAGACCAAGAGCAAAAGAGGGGCTTAGCCCATTTGAAATTTTATATGGATGACCCTATGGGGTACAAAAGGGGACGTCTTCACAGATTGGTGAAGAAACAATGACTTCCTATATGGTGGCACTAAACAAACAATTAATAAGAATTGAGAAGCATGTGATGGGAAAATGCAGTAGGGGTCTGGATGGACCTGTTCACGATATACGACCAGGGGACTATGTATACGTTAAGTGTTTTGCAGATAAAACCCTGGAACCACAGTGGACCGGACCTTTTCAAGTCCTACTCACGACCTACACTGCAATCAAGGTTGAGGGACAGAATTCTTGGATTCACCATACCCGGATCAAGAAAGCCCCTGCAACTTCGTGGAAAGTAACCCCAGATAAAAAAGAACTGAAACTTAAATTTACTCGGACAAATGGGAACAATGTGGGTGGCAAGTAAGTGAACCTGAGCGGTTGTGGATCCACCATATGGGAAGGGCACCACAACAAACAATATAGAACAAAGGAGTCTGGGACTGAGCCAGTGGCCAGTCTTGCCCAACTTGTTATCAGTAAGCCCCAACTCAAACAAAGATATTTTTGATCAAAACAGATTTTATATGTATATATTCTTAAAATGATCAATAGTGGGTTTAAACCATTTGTGGTTTTTTGTACCCTCTCTCTTGCCTACAACCAAGAGCCTGATAACTGGCCTTGGAATCATGCCCAGAAAAAACACACTGGAATAATGGGAAAGGTGGACTCAAAGACGAAACTAGCTATGGTGGTTTTTTTCTGAAAATGAGGTGTACCAAAGGAATCAATGGGATCGGGAGGATGTACACAAAGTTGACCGATTATGGGGAAAATTAGGAGATAGGATAAAAGTAGGGTGTCAAACATATAATGAAAAAGATAACACCAAGATTTCAGGAGACACCCTGATTAATGTCAGAAAGGTAGATAAGGAATTTACCCTTCTAAATACAACCATGTGCTTTAATTCACGGGAATGTTGACACAATTTTACCTTAACCAAGCCCATCTTTATAATATGCCTAGGAAAATATCCTTTTGAACATAGAACATGG
Organism: Falco naumanni; assembly: GCF_017639655.2. NCBI lineage: Eukaryota > Metazoa > Chordata > Aves > Falconiformes > Falconidae > Falco > Falco naumanni. The sequence continues at coordinate 27,227,597 of NC_054079.1, forward strand.
GCCAGAAAGATAGGCGACAAGTGGCAAACAGTAGATTTAGAATCTTGTATTATGCGAGAACAGCAGGGCTTCCTCTGTGAAAGCAATACTATAATGGCTCAGGATACTTGTTTAGATACAGATCAGAAAATATGTCATTTCGAGGCCCAACCAAATGCAAACTTGAAAACAGTAATTATATGCAGGGAAGGAATGTGCGTGTTTGAGAACTAAGTGTAACACAATAACTGTGGATGGGGAGGTAAAGGAGACTGCACAATATTCAAATTACTGTACCTGTAATTTTACATCTAACTTTACCCTATCACAGATGATAATTCCTACCCCCATAGGACTAAATATAAGCAGTATAAAAGAACTATTAAAACATGCAGATTTACAACGTATACCGGAAGAAACCAAAGAAAAGGGACACGAAACTCTTCTTATGATCCATCATGATGTAGAGGGGATCAAGAAAGTTTTAAAAAAAGGTAGAACAGGATGGAAACCATAATTGGTGGAATACTCTCTTTGGCTGGTCACCTTCTGCAACAGGAATTCTTAACACTATGGTACACCCCATTGTGATCTTATTGATCAGTTTAGGAATTTCCTTAATACTAACCATTATGTTATATTTGTGGGTTTGGAGAATGTTTAAAAGGGTAACACTTATGTATGATGCTTTAAATCATTCGGGAGGACTGCTTAAGTAAAAGAATTTACTTAGTTTGATAGAAAAGGGGGGATGGTCATATAGAGTCTAATTCCGCTCGTCACTTTGTCACTTTGTCGCCTTCCGCTATCGCTCCTCGCCGCCCGGCCAGGGGGGCCAACGCCGCCCCCCCCCCCCCCCCCCCCCCCCCCCCCCCCCCTTCCCCCAAACCACTGCTCGTCTCCGGCTCCAACACGTTAACAGCTGAGACAATGTTGCCGCCGCTGCCGGCGGGGTGAGGGAGTTGCCTTTGTGGTACTACTGCTGCCGCCGCTACGGCGGGGCCTGGAGTCCGGTAGCGATCTCCGGAGCACGACGGGGCCTGCGGGGGGCTGGCAGCGCTGCAGACCGCGAGGAGCTGCTGCTGCTGCTGCCACCACCGCTGCGCGGCCGCTTCACGTAGGGTATTGGGCGGTGTCGGCCGCTCCTGCCGAACGGCACCCCGCGCCTCCCATTGCCACATCGCGTGCGGTCCCCGAGGTGCTGGCAGCTGCTCCCGGCACCCAGGGAGGGTGGGTGGGGAGGCGCGACTCCTGCCCCTCCCCGGTTACCGCCCCGCTTTCCTCCGCTCCCGTTGAAAACGCTTCCTCTGGCTGTCGCTGCCTTCAGGAAGGCGCTGGCCGCGACGGCGGCGCAGCAGCGGTACAAGAAGCACCGGTACAAGGGGGGGCGGTGGCAGCTGCTGCTGCTGCTGCTGCTGCTGCTGCTGCTGCTGCTGCTGCTGCTGCTGCTGCTGCTGCTGCTGCTGCTGCTGCTGCTGCGCTGTCTCGCCACGCTGCATCATACTGCCTCAACGGCCGAGGCTCCGCCCTCTGCCCCGCGGCGGCGGGCGGCTGCCTAGTGCTCTTCCCCGGCGTGTGTGCGGCAGGACCGAGCTGCAGCCCCTTGGCTCAAAAGATGAGGTGAAGAAGAAAAAAAATAGGATTCTCTCCATTTAGATAAAGAGGAGGAGGGGTGGAAGCGAGGGAGTGAGTAGAGAGAGGGAAAAAAGAACTGAAAGCCCACCCCTGGGGCTGTCAGATGGCTTGAGTTTCTGCGAGGCGGATTGGCTCGAGGAGGGTAGAAATTACTCTGCAAACAAGCAACAGCTCACCACAGTAGAGACCACCCAGGCAGACAACCCTTTTGTGTACATCTCCAGCTTCAGAGGGAGCCTTAAAGAGATCCAGCCTTCTTTGCATGCAATACTTCCATTAAAGAATGCCTCCCCTCATTTCTTCTTCATTTTCTAAGATTAATTTTTCTTTTGGAATGCTTTTAGACAAACATTCTTGGGATCCATATATAGATTTATTTTTCTTTTAAAAAAGAGGGGGGGAACGGGAGCAAAGCAGCATTAAACGATTTCTGAAGTCCTTAAAACCAAATCCTTTTATGGGCATCTCGGCCTCAAGCTGCAACAAATACTGGGAGGTCCAAGCTGAATTCCCAGGCTTGCAGAAACAATGACAGGGTGGTGAATACTGGGGTAGGAAGTGCCAGATTTTTCTCACTCTGACTTTACTTTTTGTGATAAATGATTGAGTTCCAAAATAGGACTGCAATCAAAGTTTGCAGTTTATTAAATGAATAGAGGAAACCAAACAGCACTGGGTGTGCCAGGAGTCTCCGCTCCACCAAGACACACACCGTACAAAACTTACTTTTGGTTTATATTTCCTAAACTAATACATATTCATAGCTATTTCTAAGAAAGGGTTGTTTTTTGTACATGGATCCTTGGAATAGGCGTGTACTCCGCGGCGCATGCTCTTTCCATCTCCGAGGGTCTTCTTGACTCCCATCTGGTGGTCGGTGGATGAAGTCAGCAGTCTTCCTCGGCTCACCCTTAGAATGACCCTAGATTTTACACATGCGCCCTATAAACTTCTCTCATTTAACACTGTACGGTTAGCAGCCAGACCAGTTTTATCCAGCATATCAGGGTGTGTAACCAGACGTTCTTTGTAAGACACAGGAACTGGGTGTGTAACCAGATGTCCTTTGCAAGATACAGGAACTATATACACTGATCACTCTTCATTTCTTAGGTGTGTGGTTATACAAGGGTATGTAAGACAGAAGGTTACATTTCATCATGCAGTCTTAGCATTGTTCTATATTGACACAAATCAGATGAACACATTTCACAATCCCCCATCTTCTTTTTCATGGTATTGATTCGTGTTTTCGTTTCCAATCGAGTCAACACTTGCCGAATTGGTATCAATTTTGGATCTTCTTTTGTTTTTATTATCATCAGGGAATGGGTTTTCTCTTTCCCTGGTTCTGGGTCAACAGGTACCGCAGATATTTGCATCCCTTGTATAACTGAGTGTATTAGTCTGTTAAAACAAGGTATTAAACATGGAATTATTAACAATCCTCCACATATCCCCAATACAATTATCCCAATTTTAATAAGCCAATCACCGCCCATAAAGTACACCCATAATCCTACTAGATTGATTCCATTCCAAGTTTGAACTGGGACATGTGCAATCTTTTTCATCTCTTTTACAAGCTCATTTATAGCTTTTCCTTCATCATCAATCTCTAAACAACAATTACTAAGGTTAAATTTTCCACAGACGACTCCTTTTTGTGCTAGCAAATAATCCAGAGCTAAGCGATTTTGATACAAAGCGGTTCTCATCTTGGTATTTTGCATTGCAATTAATCCAAGCGTGTTGACGCGGAAGGCTCGGACACAACTTATACGACCAATGTGATCAAGTTAGTGCCACTTTATTAATAGACTCACCGCAACTTATACTCTACAGGTGCTATTAATAGACCCACACCAATTTATACCTCGAGCTAAAAATACACACACTACGCAGGCTTTGTTATGTAAAAGGTGATAGGTTAAAACTACTTGTTCACACGCTTCCACCTCCCCTATGATTGGTCCCGGTGTTACCGAAATCTCGGAATGAAGAACTTATCGACACCAATGTGATGTAGATAAGCAGACACTTCTTTATTGACGGCCGGGTGCGTGAGCGAGCCCTCTCACGATCAACGCACACCAAGTCTCAAAATCAGACACCATATATAGAACTTATTCATACATATTCATTAAATATTCATGCATAATCATAATATTTTCCGTAAATCATTAACATACTCTCCTCCTATATCCGATTCTGCGCAGTAAAGCTTAGAAAGGTCTAGAAATGGGTCTGGGGTACGATTTGGATAGGTGGTATATGAGTCGGTGGTCGCTATCTCCCCCTGCCGGAATTACCTTTTACTAAAGTTCAGGGTTTCTTGGCAGGTAACCACAAGCTGTTCCAGTCGACTCTCCCCAGTTTCCATTAATCTCATATACTGACATTTCAATACACCTTCTACATACAGAAGACTGGTCAAATACAAAGAAACCCTTCAAACCCTAAAGTTATTACCTAAGTTTTAACAATGGTTCTAGCCCATTCTTCTAGCCGTGGTACAGGATGTACAGAGGATCTCATAGCAGCATTTACTTTGCAACTATAAGTTTCATTAAAATATATTTCTTATCCTTCTATATTTCTATTCTATAAAATAATTTTATAATATCAAATAATCAATCAAATAAAGTCAATCAATCTTAACTTATTAGCAAATCTATAACACCGGTGTGGTGCCCACACGCTGCTCCCCCCTTGTGCAGGCATCCTGTTTTTTCTCATCTTTCTGTCCAACTCTCTTATCTCTCTGTGAATACACAGTTTCTTTGTCTCCCTTGGCCTTGCATATGTCCTTCACAACACTTGCAGCTTGTTACAGCTTTGGCCTGCTCGGCCTGCTATTACAACAAAGTTACTTGGTCTGGATTGCTCATAATATGTCTGTTGTCTTCCAGCCATTCCACAAATCCCGCTTTTTGTTTTTGAGCGATCCAGACCCCTTTTATCATTCGGTTCATAATTCTCATAAAGCAATTCCACACACAGCCCAATATCATTAAAAATATTACAATGGCAATTAATACCGTTATCCTGTGCAGAAACAAATCTTTTAACCATCCAGTAATTCCTAAACTCTGTAGCCAGTCTGTTAACCCATACTCAGCCTTTATGGCCTGTACATTTTTTCTTAACTCAGCAAGCTGCTTATGAATAGAGTTCGAGTGATCAGTCAAATTCATGCAACACTTTCCTTAGCACTGTTCACCATAGACTACTCTCTACTGTTCATGCTGTTTCCTTATCTTCTAGAGGTGAGATCACATTCCTCCTTTGTTTCTGTCTCATCCTAGTTTCTTCTCATACTCCCTCAAAGTTATTTACCTCTTTGCTGCAGGATCTCAGCTGCACATCACCAAAGCAAGGCCACAGCTGCACATTATCAATGTCAAAACAACGCACTGTCTCTGTTCCGTACAATTCTACAATTTCCCCCTTTTTGTCTTTGAACAGCTAGTACCAGGTTTGTCATGTTCTGCAGAGCCCTTGCAAACATGACAGCAACCAAGGCAATAGCAAACAAACAATACTGCCAATTGAGTGAATGGATGCCAAAAAGGCTGACATTTTCTCAGTTTTTGATAACTTGTTGCTGCAATGGGGCGCCTAAAATCCATTCAGCATATACCATCAAAATCCTCACAGCCATGTCCTTGCGCCAATAACAAAAAGTCAATAGTTGCTCTGTTCTGTATGTAATAGTTGACTCACATTCTTAACTGCCTAACAAACAAGGTGATTTAACTCTTTAATGCATTCCCTGCTGTTGCTCCAGATAAGAGAAGAACCGCTGCAATACATTCCCATCAGTTCCTGTAAGAGTCAGTCTAAAGAGAACTATATGGTCTCAACATTGCCAACAGAGACCTGGAGATGGAACGTCGTCCTCATGGACACCAAGACACCAAGACCCTGGGAAAGAGAACTGCACGGTACGAGGAGTACTATGCATTTCCCTGCAACCTGGGATTGAATAAGGCCTCATAACAGCTGTCCAGAAGATGGATCACAACTGTGGTCATAACAACGAACTGGAAAACAATACAAGAACACGCCTCCTGGTCTGAAGCTACCCGCCACTGGAGCAAGATAACCTGGCTCGAGAGGGCGTAGACTGGCGGCAGTCCATGGACCAGAGGAGGAGCAAGGTGTGTTGCTTGGCATAAAAAGATGCTTTCTTAGCAACTGAACTTTGGAGATCTTCCCCACCAAGGATCACGATGACTGGAAGGACCGGCGGGACGCTGCCTGGACCTGGGACCATAGGGACGCCTTGGACTCGTGGTGGTAGCTGTAATCCTCTTTCCTTTTCTTTTTACTTTACTTTTTATTCACTTTCTGTCTTTCTACCTATCGCACGCTGCTTTATGGGCAACCAATAGAATTGTGCTGTTTGAAGCATAACCTCCTTGGTGTGGTCACCTTGATTTTTTGTGCTTCGAGATGATAGTTAACGAACCATCACGAGTCCACTGAGTGGACCATGACATTATACTGGCGTCACGGACAGGATCCTGAGAGACAGAGGGGTGCAGGTTGTGTGTGGTTTGTAACAGGGGAAGGACGTTTCATTCTAGCCTCACCTGGCCCTACACCCAGCTGGGTGAGAGGTCTCCAGAAAGCAAGGGGGGCGACTCGAATTTCCCACATACCACACACGCCTAGGCCTTAGCACTCCAAACTCCGATTGAGGGCTCTGTCTGTTGGGATCAAGCTAAAAGAACTCAAAGTGCAAAAGGGGGAAAGTGCTATAAAGGGGGGTTGCCCTCGTGTTAAGAGTATTTGTCTGCTCTGCTCGGGAAAGTGAAGGGACAACCTTGTAGTAACTATAAGCTGCCTTCCTGAAGCAGGTTTTTGGTCCCTTCAACCATTTGGGAAAGAGAAGGGGGACACAGCAGTGGCTGTGCGGTTTGTAACTAAGTCTAGCCTCCCCAAAGTGGGTTTGGTCCCTTCGTAGTAAGAATGGCCGAAAAAGCTGATAAACAAAATCTTTTGTTAATGAAAGATCGGGACATGTTTTACACATTTCTGGCAAAGTATGGGGCTTGACCCTCTGTACCCGGAGAAGATTGGGCTCGAGATAATTGGGCAAACTTGCAGAATGTAGTGGACCGACTGACGTCCTTACAGGCTGAAGCTAAGGTTAGATCAGCTACGGGCAAATCTATAGCCTGTGCCATTTTAGGAGCTAGCCTGGTCGCAGCAGTTGAAGATCGCCTTAGAAAATGTAGCAATGAAAACAAACTTATAGAATCCCTTGAAAATTTGGTGAAAGTTCTGCAAAAAATGAATTATGACTTAGAACAACAATTAGAGAAAGAAAGGGAAGAAAACCACTTGTTAAAAAACACCCTGAAGGCAGCATGCTCTAAAAACACTGAAGTCCTGAGTGAAATGGAGCCGGAAGTAGAGGAAAAGGGTATTTGACTAATTAACCCAATATACCCTCAGCAGGAGTTGGTGGAGGCGAGAAAACGCTTTGTGGACAACCCTCAAGTGAGACCCTTAACTAAAGCAGAATATATTTATCTGAATGAGGATGAGGATGATCCCCACATTACAACCAAAGAGATACCATATACTGCCACGGAGCTAGCCAAACTGAGCAGAGAGTATGGACGTCTTCCTAAAGAGTCCAAAACAGAGTACGTGTGGCACATATCCCTAACTGGGGGAGATGAAATAGAGGATGTGGGAGCAACCCAACAGAACATCATTTCACATTTGGAAAATTTGGGTTTGCAGATCCCTTCAGAAAAGGTCCAAAAGCCCTCGCAGGAAGTGAAATTCTTAGGAATCTGGTGGAAAGGGGGAATGACATGCATCCCGCCAGATACCCTTGCTTCCTTAGAACAGATCAAAATGCCTGAGTCGAAAAAGGATTGGCAACATGTCTTAGGATTATTGGTGTTCTGGAGAAAACACATCCCGGACTTTTCTATCATTGCCAGACCTCTTTATGATTTGCTAAGAAAAGAGGTCAAATGGGAATGGACTGCTTCTCAGGAAGAGGCTATGCAATTGTTAATTTTTGAAGCAACAGCACACCAAGCTCTTGGCCCTACCCACCCTACAGACCCCTTCCAGGTGGAGTGGGGGTTTGCTTTATCAGGACCGTCAGTTCACATATGGCAGCGGGGCCCTGAGGGTCCAACCCGGCCTGTGGGATTTTACTCCCGTGGCTTTAGGGATGCTGAGAAAAGATACACTGTTTGGGAGAAAGGTTTGTTTGTGGTTAGCTTGGCTCTCATAGAAGTAGGAAAAATCGTACGACAACAACCCATTATATTGAGAGGCCCATTTAAAGTTATAAAAGCAGTCACTACTGGGACCCCTCCCCCTGGCGGGGTGGCCCAGAAACCTCAGTACGAAAGTGGTATGCTCAGATTGGACACTACTGTAACACTTTCTCTGTATCTGAAGGAGTTCTAAAAAAACTAGCTATACAAGAAGTAGCGAGCCTGGACGAGGGCCAAGATAAACCTGCCTCAGTCATCCAGGTGGCCCCTCCTTTTCCCTGTGAACAGTCAGTTAGTGCTTGGTTTACTGATGCTTCTGCCAAACGAGAAGGAAAAGTGTGGAAATACCAAGCAGTAGCGCTCCATACCTCTTCCGATGAGCAAATTAGAACGGAGGGAGAGGGTAGTGCACAAGTTGGTGAATTAATTGCAGTATGGAGCGTTTTTCAAGATGAAGCACAAACTACTTCTCCTGTTTACATTTATACTGATTCTTATGCTGTGTTTAAGGGATGTACCGAATGGCTTCCTTTCTGAGAGCAAAATGAATGGCAGGTTAATAAGATTCCAGTGTGGCAAAAGGAAAAATGGCAAGACATCTCAAGTATTGCTAGCTGAGGGAACTTTGCTGTAGGTTGGGTAGCTTCCCATCAGATAGATGGGGGGTCAGCAGGAGAATAGAGTAACTGGGCTGATGAGTTAGCAAGGCTAGCTCCTGTACAGAAGGACCAGACTGCAGAAGACTGGGAATGACTTTTAGAATGGTTGCATGGAAAATGAAAACACACAGGAGCTAAAGATCTGTACCGTGAAGCCCTTGCCTGAGGCTGGCCCGTCACCAGAGATATGTGTAAAACCTGTATATCAGCCTGCAGACAATGTCGAAGACGACTTGAAAGGCACCCTTTAGAGGATGACCCTCTGCATTTGAGGGAGGGTAAAGGCTTGTGGGATGCCTGGCAGGTGGATTTTATTGGCCCCTTTAAGAGATCGGGAGGAAAACATTTTGTGCTGGTGGGAGTGGAAATAACATCAGGACTAGTCCAAGTAGAAGCCTTTAACAGGGCTACGGGGGAGAACACGGTGAAAGCGCTGCATGAATGGTTTGGAACTTTTCCAAAGCCACAAGAAATACAATCTGATAACGGTTCTCACTTTACTGCCAGAATTGTACAGGATTGGGCACGAAGCAAAGGGATTAATGGGTATTTCATACCCCGTATTATCCGCAACTAATGGAACTGTAGAAAGGACCAATGGTCTCTTAAAACGACTTTTGAAACCTCATGAGGGAAATTGGGATGTCCGCGTGTGGGAAGCTGTTAAAGCTGTAAATGATAGAAGGGGGTAAACGGATGCCCCAAAATAACCGCTTTTTGCCCAGCGGCTCCTTCCTTGATTCCTTCATTAAAGGCACCAAATGATTTAAAGAACCCAGCTCACTTCTCAGGACAACCCATTCTGGTGGCACTTCTTACTGTGGGAAACATACCACTGCTACTGAAAACCCCACGGAATGCATGTGCTTGGGAAGTCTCTGATGCCCTGGGAAAGGCACATAAGAGAAACACCCGCTAGATAATCCCATCATTTTAACTCTCTTTTGCCTCAGGGAGGCAAGCTCTGTTGTTTTATTTTTACAGGAGAACTCCGAGGGACACTGAGAACATGAACTATAAATAGATGAAAATTCATAGCCCTAAATTTTAAAATGACTAATAGTAAAATTGGACTGGTACTACTTTTTTGTATTTTCCCACTTACACATAACCAAAAGGGTGCTGAATGGCCTTGGTCTAAAGCTATTGTCGGGTATACTGCTTTTACAGGGCAGTATCCAAAGAATCACTTTCTAAATTTGGCCACTGTAGTACTGTATGATGATAAGGCCTATTCCCCACTTGAATGGGAGTGGGATAGGAAAGACTGGATCAGAACTTTAACTGGAATAATTGGAGAAAAGATTATGGTAGGATGTAGAAAAGTGGAAAGACTTCTCTATGAAAAGGCCTCTTTAATTACCGTCTCTGGGAATCTTTTGGATCCAAATTTAACAACCAGAATTCACCCCGGTATTTCAGCAAAACTTTGTCATACTGCTGGGTGGGAATGTGATAAGCAAGAATCCCTTATTATGTGCTGTCGCCAAAAGCACATCGGCAATTATACCACCCTGGATCCAAGTACCAACAACGTTAAGATGTCTAAATCTTTTAAAAATGACAAGACTCACTGTTGGTATAACCTCACCTTGACGAGACCTGTCTATGTGGTGTGTAGTTGGCGAAGCAATCCGGCAAACTGATCAGATCTATTGAGTCTGACCTTCAAATTCAAAATAAATGCTGTAACTAAAACCCCAGTGATGCTTGTTGCAATAGTCACACAGCATGGCATGGACACGACCCTCACGCTGAATGACAAAAATAAAGTTTTACCCCCTTTTATGGTGGCTCAGGGTGACAACATTTCCATACGATGCAGATTAATTACTGATCCCTTATTGTGCCAAGAAACAGCTATGGAATTGAAGCCCATGGTTCTATTTTGTCATGTAAAAACCAAAGCCAAGAGTGTTGGCTGAATTTGACTGCAATGCAGAACCCCTATAAGATTATGTGTGCCATAAACAACACGGAATACTGGGGGGAACTCAGAATGGATGTCATTACACCTACCACTCAACCAATGGCTGTACCCAATCCAAAAATTTTTGAAATTGGACCGTATATAGTCAGAAATACAGGTCAAACTTTACTTATAACCCCACCATAAACATTGCCACCGCTTTTGTATTGACGATATCCCATGCGTCAATAAATGTAATCTACCCCATTATTGCCTTAGGATTGAACCACAATGGAACCATACTCTATCCTTTCGAGCATAGAGTATGGGCACAAAAGGTGGATGAGAAATGGTAAACTGTAGATTTGGAAACTTGTATCGTGCGGGAACAAGGATTTGTCTGTGAAGGCAACACAACCAGAGCTCAGGACATTTGTTTAGACACTACACAGAATATTTGTCATTTTGCGATTCGTCCTGACGATAACCCTGAAACAGTGCTTGTATATATTGGCAAAGGTTGTGCATGTTTGAGAACTGCTTGTAATTCTGTATCTGTAGATACAGTGATTGTAGATACTAAGAATCATTCAAATTTTTGCGTTTGCAATTTTATTAACATCACTGGATGTGACTTCTCCTATTTAGCCCCAGTCACATCTCACCAGCTCTTGAAATCTAATTATACACTGATTCACGAATTGCAGCCTGTACCCATTGGAATGAATCTCACCTTGGTAAAACAACTGTTACAGCATCAAGACTTGATCAAGATTCTGGAAAAGGTTAGAGAAAACGGACAGAAAACCTTGATAACTGTCCATCACAATGTGGAAGAAATACACCGTGTCTTGAGAAGAGTGAGAAAAGATGCAGAACATGGATGGTGGGACACACTTTTCAGATGGTCACCGACTGCTACTGGCATCTTGAACAAGTTGTTTCATCCTATTGTTGTCCTTTTGATATATATTGTCTTGATTGGTCTTGTTTTGTCAATGATATTGTATGTCTTAAATTGGAGAATGGTAAAGCAATTGACGTATCTGACATCTGTAATCAATGCACATAACTTGTTGAATATCCCCTCCAATGTGGACATCCCTAAATCTACTGACACAAGGAAAATTGTATAAGACCTAAACAGATTTATGTTTACTCATTTTTATGAATACCATTTGATTGTTGTAAATTGTTTGAGATAAAGATGATTATTTTCCCCTTCTTTTCCTGTCTGTCATTTTCTTTCCCCCTTTTCTTTCCCTGTCCTCTTTTACCCCTCTTACAGGATTATATCGCTGCCACATGGTCCTGATAACAATGTTGAGCCATGGGGTGGTGTAAGAGTCGGTCTAAAGAGAACAATATTGTCTCAACATTGTCAACAGAGACCTGGTGATGGAATGTGGTCCTCATGGACACCAAGACACCAAGTCCCTGGGAAAGAGAACTGCATGGTACGAGGAGTACTATGCCATTCCCTGCCACCTGGGATTGAATAAGGCCGCATAACAGCTGTCCAGAAGATGGATCACAATCGTGGTCATAACAACGAACCAGAAAACAATACAAGAACACTCTTCCTGGTCTGAAGCTACCCGCCTCTGGGGTAAGATAACCTGGCTCGAGAGGGCGGAGACTGGCGGCAGTCCATGGACCAGAGGAGGAGCAAGGTGTGTTGCTTGGCATAAAAAGATGCCTTCTTAGCAACTGAACTTTGGAGATCTTCCCCACCAAGGATCACGACGATCGGAAGGACCGGCGAGACGCTGCCTGGACCTGGGACCATAGGGATGCCTTGGACCCGTGGTGGTAGCTATAATCCTCTTTCCTTTTCTTTTTACTTTACCTTTTATTAACTTTCTGTCTTTCTACCTATTGCACACCGCTTTATGGGCAAACAATAAAATTGTGCTGTTTGATTGAAGCATAACCCCTTGACGTGGTCGCCTTGATTTTTGCGCTTTGAGATCATAGTTAACGAACTATCACGAGTCCATTGAGTGGACTGTGACAGTTCCATAAATCAGCTACATCATTACATGCTTCATCCAAAGTTATATTGCGTTTAAGCGCATTATGCTTATCAACATGTTCACGTGTTGATTTATGTGGGTGTCATGGTCCCATCATAGCCTCCTACTACATTAGCATCTACATAAAGGCAACTATCGACATTCAAAGTGCAAACAATACCAATTTCTTTTGGGTTAACATTATACAGAGGTAATCAATTATCCCAAATATCAAGGCTTTCAGTAAGATTCTTCATTCCCCACATACATTCATTTTTTGCAACAATGTCTGCAACTCAGTTTCAAGGAAGGGCACACCAAACAAGGCCTGGTTCAGTAAGGAGACCACACATTAGTTGTTGGGTTGACTGGCGGCAGCAGTGCTCCCACGATCCGGCACGCTAAGCTCAGGCTGCACACAGAGCAGGTGTCCATCGTGGACCTTCATCTGTAGACACACAAGCATAACTTCTCCCCCAAGTTAACAATTCATGCAGTCCCGACCAGTGCCTGGTATAAGGGTCATTCATGCATACTAAGACGCCTTTGTGCTTTTGCTGCTTGTCACCAACTGACACAAAATGTTGCACAATGGGAGGCACCGCATGGTCGACAGAGATTTTCAGAAAATTCAAAACATAGCATGCTTTCTCTGAACATGCCTCTGGGGTCATTCCTTTATTTTTTTATTTTATTTTTTTTTTTTAATATGCAACCAGAGACACTTTACCGTAACAGAGAAGCTCATATTTACATCTCTGAGCCTGGACACAAACCACAGCTGCATGCACCAACAGGCTCAGGGCAGAAATCATTCATGCAGTTACATAGCTATATATCACTACAAGCATGCAGACACCTATTTATCACTAGATAATAATGTTCATCTTTCCTATTCTCCTTCACAATACCTAGCTGTTCTCTCATCTCTTGTTAGGTCAAATATTCTCCATTTTCTTCTCCTATGTCTCTCTTCAGACATTCTCTATCCTCCTCTTTTTTGCTTGTTAATTGCGACAAGGCAAAGGCTGTGTGTAGCTGGGTGACCATGACCTGATTTATGTTACAATCAATTAAACGCTGAATACAGGAAAAAAGGCATGGGAGATACAAGGCAAACATCAATAAGGTGGTTAAGATAATTATAATAAATGCTGTAATACTTTTGATCCATGGCCCAAAGTTTCCCAGCCGTGAGAAGAGACCAAAGGCATCCCGCCCCTGGCTCTGCTGCAGATCTTTGTTTAAGGCTTTTAAGTTTTGTATGCTTTTGTGAATTAATTCAGAGTGGTCACTCAGATTCACGTAACACATCCTATCAAAGTCTTCACATGCATGTCCCTGTGCTAATAATAAAAATCAATAGCAACTCGGTTCTGTAGCAACATATGACAGACAGAATCGACATCTGTTAATAAGCCAGGAAAAAAAAATAGTATTTGTAGTATTACTTTATTTAACAAGCTAGCAGCCTAATTTACTAAGCAAGTTAAGAGTGTGTACTATTCCTACAGAAGAGATTAGAGAAGTAAAAAAACCCACCACATTATGCTGCATTCCAGAACTCAGCCTGCGAGTTACAGTCTGCTGGGAGTTCTGCGTTATAATCATTTGACACATGTTGGGGTTGCGATTGGGAAAGTTGCCCATTTACAATTTTCATTGGCATTATCATAGCTAGTTGTTTTAAAAGCAGCCCTTGAGCTTCCTCATGCTCGACTTGTTGTTGCAAAATATTCTGAAGCCGATCAATGAAGTTAGTATATGACTCTCCAGGACCCTGCAAGACTGTGGCAAGACTCCCATATCCTGACTGCCTTAATAGCCATCTCCTTCATTAGAAAATAGTTGTCCCTGGGATACCTTGCCTGGGTCACAGAATCTGCACAATTATTTTCTCCAGCCAACTGCTCCTAGTTAACAGCAATTCCCCGAATAAGGTTTTCAATCAAGGCACTACACATAGCTCACAAAAATCAGATAACCACATCATATACTGTATCAGAGTTAGTACCATACAAAGCAATGGCTTCCAATCGTGCAGTGAGAGTGTATAAGGCTCTGCCATCACTTCAAGAAGGGACATAGCAAATGTATTATGAATCCTCCCTTCCTGCACTGCTTTGCTTAACTCCTTAACAGCCTCATATTGCACAGGCTGCCACTCTCGAGGTTGATTTCTCTGACAAAATACTGAACATGCCATAGCGACTCCCGAGTCCCCTCGCTTAAGCGCTTCCCACTTGCATTCCTGCCACCAATCCCTCAGACCCCCTTTCACCCTCCCTGAAAATACAGTCAATGCATCGGGGGAGAGGTGGCAGGGGGAAGAGGGTCTAGCTCCTTTTCCGGATCTATAGGACCTGGATCAAAAGGTTTATCAGTGTCAATGGAATCATTGTTTGAGTTGTCCTGTTCCCGTGCTTGGTCCTGTGTTTTGAGGGTTGCTGCAATCAGTGACAGAAGCTTTGGGGGCAGAAGAGGTGTGGACGGAATCGCCATCATTGACGGTGTGTTGAGAAGAGTCGTGCTGTCAGTGGAATTTACAGCCTCCTCTGGTTTAGCACATCATACAATCATCTGCTGACCACTTTCATTTCTTTCAAAGTTTCTAAAATCAGCCTCCACATTATGGAGAATTTTAAACTTTCTTTAGAGCCTGAACTAATGTCCACCCACAGTGCTGCGCCGATCTTATCCCAAGTCATTAACTCAAAAGCTGCACTCACTGAGGGGATCCGTCCTTGCTGCCGAGCCCATAACAGCAACTTTCTCAGGCTTCCCTCATCATAAGATAACCCTCTCTTAGAGAGGATATGTTGGAGGAGCTTCACCACTGCCGCTTCTTCTTTGCTTAGCGTGGACCCCATCTCCTCCCCGACCAACCGCTCACCTGATCAGGGTGAGATTCCAACAGTTGCGCGTGCGCGCCTTCCCAGGCACCGGGGCAGTGCCTGCTATGGCCGGCTTCTTCCGCCCCCTCTGAGCCGCCTCTTCGCTCCTGGAAGCATGGACGAGAGGGTCCCTGTTCAGGTGCCACTTGTTGACGCAGAAGGCTTGGACACAACTTATACGACCAATGTGATCAAGTTAGTGCCACTTTATTAATAGGCTCACTGCAATTTATACTCTACAGGTGCTATTAATAGACCCACACCAATTTATACCTCCAGCTAAAAATACACACGCTACGCAGGCTTTGTTATGTACAAGGTGATAGGTTAAAACTACTTGTTCACACGCTTCCACCTCCCCTATGATTGGTCCCGATGTGGTGCCCACACACTGCTCCCCCCTTGTGCAGGCATCCTGTTTTTTCTCATCTTTCTGTCCAACTCTCTTATCTCTCTGTGAATACACAGTTTCTTTGTCTCCCTTGGCCTTGCATATGTCCTTCACAACACTTGCAGCTTGTTACAGCTTTGGCCTGCTCGGCCTGCTATTACAACAAAGTTACTTGGTCTGGATTGCTCATAATATGTCTGTTGTCTTCCATTCACTCCACACAAGTGCATCTCCGGTTTTATTTACAACTATTTCTACTACAGCTTGTAACCTAATTATTCTATTAATCATATATATTGGGGTCCTATAGCCCCAGGATCCATCTTCTGCCCACGCAGTTGGATCATAATAGGCAATGATTCTCTCAGGAGGTCATTCGTTATCTTTCCAATGTCCGATTTGTAAGTTTTGTTTATGGCGCCTTTCTCCTAGCTCATCAGCTTCAGCATATATGGGACTCCTAATTGCTCTCCCCGATTTATGGGTAACAGGAAAAAAATGGGTCTTATAGTTCCTAATATACAGGATCCTGTCCAATTCCTTGGTAAATATGTATAGGCTATTTTGCCACAAATCCAATAATGTCCTTCAGGAGTTGGCCAACCATTTGGTATATTTGTTCCATTGGTCCAATTCTTAAATTGATTATTCATTTCTAGTGGGCTTCCCCATTTATCCTAGTTATTTTGAGTTTCATTCCATAGGTAACCTCCTTCACACTCCAGGTTACCTACTCGTCTTCCTTTGTTTTTTAGATTTTGCCAACAACTCCTTCCAATTATACTCATTTGGAGTACCCATTGTTGTTTCCTATTATTCTTTCCCATTGTTTTCCATACTTGGGGATTGCTTATGTTGCTCTCCATAGCCTCCCATGGCCATCATTCACCTTGTTTTTTCCCACCACAAACATAACAATTAGTTATATTCAATGACTTAGCAATGTTTTCAGCAAGATTTATATATAAATTTTTAGCAACTGTGGGAATTTCATATTTTACTCCTGTTTCTATTTCATGATAAAATGAATTAAACGATATCCTGTGTTGTATAGATTCTCGAGTTTTTTCTTTAACTAATACTTTTAAAATAACTTTCAGGTCCTCTCCAGGTCCATAAATTTTTAAACCGATACTAACATCTTGTTGTTTCCATTCTCCCAGGTTCTGGATTGTCAAGTTGACAGGGTTACAGGAATGAGCATTGCAGTTGGGATTAGCTAATCCTTTCTTAATATCTGCCCTTAGATGGGTTCCTGTACATTGTTGAGGCCATCCCCATTTAGGAGATGTACTCCAACAGGCACAGCTCCATCCTGTGCCCTCAAAATAATGATAACTCCTAGCAAATTGGTCTATCTCGCTAATGTAGCAATTGTGAGGTGGTGTTGACTTGGGCCTAGGGCATATATATTTTTCACTTTCACTATAATATCTTCTCCAAGCCATAGTACCACAACTAGAATAAGGATCCTTATCAATGGCGTCACAAGCATCAAACGTTATCCAAACTGGAGAGCTTATATTAGTGATAATCTCACTTTTTCCAATCATTCTTCCTCCAGAATGATTTGCCCTTAATTCAATCCAATATTGATATGGGAGCTCTTTTGGGTCATAGCATACAGTCTTGTTACCTTTTCTGCATAAAGCATACTGAGTTTGGTTATGAATGCAGATTCCTATTTTCTGGTCTTTACAGTCACAGACCGTATGATACACCAAGGTTTGGGAGCTTACCCGTCCCCTTCTAGTAGTTACTATACATTGATTACAGTTGTTTGTCGTAGCCTGGGTTAAGGAACTCACCCCAAGTAGGACTAGAAGAGGTCTGGTAAGGGCCATAGTGATCAGTGGTCACAGCCCGAAGGGGTTGCAGCCCTTGGCAGACCTTCCAAGCCACAACACCGGTTTCCTATCCAGTCTTGCCCTCTTCCTTAATCTTAAGGGGTGTCCTTTTCTGAGTACCCAAATGAGTTTAAAGTTTGCCCTTTTTCCAATTTGTAGGCTATGTCCCAAAAATTCGGTGTATACTGTGGATAGCCTATTGTTATTTCTAGGGGATAATACTTAACTGATCCCTGTTATTAATAAATCGTTTCCCCTAATAGGTATTTATTTAGGAGTCTCTCTGTTTACTAATTTTACAGGAGCAATTACAATGAAATTCCCACAGCAACTTAGCTTATGCTCTTTGATGAAGGCTTCGTCAAGTTCTTCTGATGGTTAGTTTAGTTCTTCCTGGTTCAGATGTTATTTTCCACTCCTTCACTGGACCTTTTACTCGTGAAACATGCGTCCATCCTTTCTCGGCAGTTCTTACAGCTGTTTCTGTAGTTAATAAAACAAGAAAAGGTCCTTCCCAGAGGGGAGATAGGTCTTCTTCTTTCCATGTTTTTATCAAAACCTGATCTCCCGGTTTCAACTGATGAATTGCAAAACCTAAAGGTGGTGTTTGAGCCATCATCCCAATTTCTCTCAGCTCTTTTAATCTCTTTCCAATGGTAATGATATATTTTTGGATACTACGATCCTCAACTACACTGTTCCCTAGAGGCATCCCTTGAGAATAAGGCATGTCATATAACATTTCATATGGCGATAATCCAGTCTCACTGTGTGGTTTAGTTCTTATGTTTAAAAGTGCCAATGGTAAGCATTTTGTCCAGGGCATTTGTGTCTCAATCATTAACTTAGCTAATTGTTGTTTTATTGTTTGATTCATTCTTTCTACTTTCCCCGAGCTTTGTGGGTGCCACGGAGTGTGGTATTACCACTGAATACCTAATGATTGACATAATAATTTTATTATTTTGGAAGTAAAGTGTGTGCCCTGATCAGAATCAATGTACTGGATTATCCCATATCTAGGTATCAAATGCTCCAATAAAATTTTTACCACCGTTTGTGCCGTAGCTCATTCTACAGGATAAGCTTCTACTCGTGTTAAATGATCTACTATTACTAATAGATATTTTATCCTCCCTACCTTGGGCAATTCAGTGAAATCAACTTGTACTTTTTTGAAAGGTCTGTAAGCTGTTTTTCTCCCCCCCCCCCCCCCCCCCCCCCCCCCGGCTACTTGTTGAAACACTTTCTTATTTATCTTCTGACAAATTAAGCAACCCTGTGTGATTTGCTTTGCTATTTCAAAAATCCTAATGCAGCCAAATTGTTTAAGGAAATGATCACTTAACACCTTTGTACCCCATTGCATTTGTGCATGCAAACGTTCCAATATTTGCCTAGCATAGGCTTTTGGCAACATCTCTCACCCATCGGGCAGTGTCCATTTTCCTCGTTCTAATTTAGCTCCTATTCTCTCCAATTTTGTTTGTTCCTTAGGGGTAAGCTTCTTTTCTCCTTCCTCTCATCTTTCATCCTCCTGTACTACATTAATTTTAGTGACCTGAGTCCTCAAGGCTGCTTCCTGGGCTTCTTTATCTGCTAAATTATTTCCTCTGGTTCAGTAATCTAATCCCTTTTGGTGTCCTCTCACATGTACCACTGCTATCTCCCTTGGTTCTCTTAATGCCCTTAAAATTCTTACTATTAATTCCTGATGTATAATATTCCTCCCTTGAGTATTAATTAAACCTCTTTCTTCCCATTTTTTTCCAAAAGTGTGGACCACCCCATATGCATATTTAGAATCTGTAAATATAGTCCCACTTTTCCCCTTTAATAGTTCCAGGGCCCTACACAGGGCATACAGCTCACAGGCCTGAGCTGACCATGATGGACTCAAAGGCCCTGTATCCACAGATTCTAGGTCCTTATTAATTATTGCATATCCTGATTTTCTTTTTCCTTCCACCACTCAGGAGGAGCCATCTACAAACAGTGCTTCTCCTTTCTCCAACTCAGTATCCCTTAAATCTGGCCTCACCTTAGTCTGGGTCTCAATTACCTCTAAACAGTTGTGTTGTAATTTCTCCAATGGTTCTCCAAACAAAAATTGTGCTGGACTCTGAGCAGAGGTTACCCTCAGTTCTAAGTCAGGGGAGTCAATTAGTATTGCTTCATACTTTAGGATCAGGATATCTGTTAACCATTTTTCCTCTTTCTGTTGTAAAACACTTCTGACATTGTGTGGAGTATACACCTTTAAAGGAGCACTAAAGGTACTCTTCCTAACCTCCTCTATTCATAATGCTGTAGCGACCAAAGCTTGGAGACAAGCAGGCCATCCTCTACTTACTGGATCAAGTAACTTAGAACAATACCCCACGGGTTTCTTAATTCTTGCCCAGTCTTGAGTAAGGACTCCATATGCTGTCTGGTTTGATGTATTCACAAAGAGATAGAAAGATTTTCCCAGATCCGGGAGGCTCAATACAGGTACTTGTATTCATGTCTTTTTTATTTCCTCGAATTTCTGATCATCTTCTGTGAACCACTTAAGTTGGTTATTAGTTAATTTCTCATATAAGAATTTTACCTTTTTGCTGTAGCTTTCAAGCCATGGTCTACAATATCCTAATAATCCCAATATCTGCCAAATTTCCTTTTTAATTTGTGGGATTCTTAAGGATAGGATCCCAGATACCCTGTCAGGATCCAACTTCTTTCTTCCCTTACTCAGCCAATGCACTAAATATTTTACTTCTTGTTCTACAAACTGTAATTTTGATTGAGACACCTTTAATCCCATTTCTCCTAGAAAATTTAACAATTTAATAGTAGCTTCTCGGGTTCCTTCTTCAGTTTCTCCTGCTACTAATAGATTATCCACATATGGCAATAATTTTACCTCCCTGGGTAATGTAAAATCTTGTAAGATTTTCTCTAAAGTTTGCCCAAATAGATTTGGTGACTCTGTAAACCCCTGTGGTAGCACAGTCCATCTTAATTGTTGTTTTTGTCCCGTGTCGGGGTCCTCCCACTCAAAGGCAAAATAATCTCTGGATCCCTCATCCAGAGGGCAGGCCCAAAAGGCATCTTTCAAATCTATTACACTATACCAAGTATGTTTGGGAGATATATGGCTCAGTAAAGTATAAGGATTTGCCACCATGGGGAATTTAGTGATTGTTCGCTAATTTACAGCTCTCAGGTCCCGTACCATCCTGTATGACCCATCCGATTTCTTTACAGGGAACATGGGTGTATTATGAAGTGACATACATGGTTCTAAAATTCCTTTTTCCAGAAGTCTGTCAACTACAAATTTTAATCCTTTTTGACCCTCCATCGGTATAGAGCAGGGGTCCTCAAACTAGGGCCCGCGAGCTGGATGCGGCCCCAAGTGTCCTCAATCTGGCCCCCGGTATTTACAGAACCCCACCGCCCCCCCCTCCCCCTTGCCAGGGGTTGGGGGGGGGAAACCAAGCAGCCGCAGATGACTTCTTGCCACTTCATCCATGTGCTGGCCCCTGTTTAAAAAGTTTGAGGACCCCTGGTATAGAGAATTGTTTGACTCTAATTGGACAATGCAGATCTATTATTTGAACATTTATGGGGTCCATTTCTATCTTTCCAGTTTCCCCCTCCTTATACCATACTGAAGGGTTAATGGCTTCTTCATCCTCTTGTGTTAAAGTGTATAATTTAAGCTGCAGTTTGTCTCCTTGACTCTGAATGCTCAAGTTTAGTTTCAAAATCAAATCCCTTCCTAATAAGTTGTACTCCAGGGAGCAAAAGTAAATCATTAAGACATTTTTTTTTTCTCTGTTTCTACTTCTACATCCTTCAAGACAGGTACTTTAAAAGGCTCTCCTTTTGTCCCTACTACTGACATATAACTCTTCCCTTTTTCTATTCCTTTTGGAAGTTTTTGAATAGTGGATTTTTCAGCCCCTGTGTCCACTAAAAATAAAACTTCCTCCTTATAGGGACCAATTAATAATTTTATCAAGGGCTCTGTTGATGTTGAAGTCCCCAAAAGATATAGCCCCTGACATCCCTATTCTTCTTTAAATATTTTCTCATCGTGTTCCCGCCTACGACAGTTGCTCTGAACATGTCCCTTCTTGTTGCAATAGTAACAGATGGGAATTGTGGATCTTTCTCGATAAGATTGTCCCCTGGGCGTTTTTTTCTTTCCTTTTTCCCTTCTCTCTTCAGATGGGGTCTTATTTCTCTGACTTTCTCTTACTGCTGCTACAAAGATTTTGGCTTTTGCTTTTTGTTTTTCCTCATCTCTCCTAACATATACTTTCTGTGCTTCCCTAAGTAACTGTTCTAATTCTCTCTCTTGCCAGTCTTCCAGCTTTTCTAATTTCCTTCTTATGTCTCCCCAGGATTTAGCTACAAATTGTGTTCTAAGGTGTGCGGTTCCGGCCACTGTATTCAGGTCAATTCCAGAATACATTTGTAGGCTTTTCCTTAATCTCTCCAACCATTCTGCTGGAGATTCATCTCTCCCTTGTTGTTCATTAAATGCTTTATTAATGTTTTGCCCTCGGGGAACCGCTTCCCTTATTCCCTGTATGATTAACGTTCTCAAGTCCCTCATATTCTGTCTTCCTTGGGGTTGTTGATGATCCCAGTGGGGATCCACATTTGGCCATTTTTGGTCTCCCGGGGGTCCTGCCTGATTCTGTCTTTCCCAAATTCTCATTCCAGCTTGCCTAATCATTCCTTTCTCCTCAGCATTAAATAAGATCCCTAAAATGGACTGTATTTCTTCCCAGGTATAAGTATTGGGGCCTAGGAATTGGTCCAGTTTTTCAGCTACTCTGAGGGGATCATCTAATAGGGTCCCCATTTCTTTCTTGAAATTTCTTACATCTGTAGTATTTAGTGGGACTGCCACAAACTCGATACCTCCCTGATTGCCTCTGAGGGGTACCTCTCGTAAGGGATATAGAGAAGCTCCCTCAGATATGGCAGTCCTACTTCTCGTACATGCAGCCGGAGGTTGATCTAATTCCAGTGCTGTTGGTGGTGGAGGCAGGGGCAACGGTGGTGCTGGTGGAGATACCACAGCCACTGGAGGGAGAATTGCCGCCAGGGGTGGATTGTTAAGATATGGAGGTGGTAGGTTATCCAATGGCTTCCATTTATCATCTTTTTCTTTTTCCTGTTTTTCTTCTTCTGCTTTTAGTGTAAGTATTGAGGCTGGAAAAGGATGTGAAGTCCTGATCCATAATCCTGCATAATCACTTTCCTCCTGACTAAAAGGTTCCTTTGAATTAACATGTATATTTAAGGCCTGGCAAATCCAGTCTTCAAAGGAACCAAAAACAGGCCAAAAGGCACGTGGTCTTATAGACTCCTTCGGCCATTCTACCATACAATACTGGATCATTTTTAATTTACTTTTTCCTTTTCTGGGGCCCCTATCGTTCCAATTTCTAATCATTATTCCTAATGGATTTTCTGGTGGTATGTCTGGTAATTTGCTCCCTTTCTTCTGGTCCCTGGTCTTTGATTTTGTCTGACCCATCTAGGAATTTTACTAAGACAATTCCTACAGCCCTTGGTTACCTTAGTAGGAGTGTCTTGCAGGGGGTTTAGGACCTATCACCCACCCACAAATCCTATAGGAATTGCTTCGGTCCTTCACTGGCCAAGTCCCTCGTGGGAGATTGGAACTGCGGTTAGAAGACCTCCACAATCGCTTTGGAACTAAGTTTCATCTCAGTCACACTCTTACACACACAGGCAACCAAATCCTGCCCAACTGAACAGTATACACCTTAAATACTTACGACTCTGTCATCTTTGTTCGGATCTTCGCACACAGAATTACGGGCAAAATATAGTGCTGCAGCCGGCAAGGGAGCTCATAAAAGAATCAAATTCTTTGCTTGCCTTTATTCAGGTTCAAGATGACGTTAGTCCTGACCTGACTTGAACAAGAGCCACCAAATGGTGGGACGCCCCTCCTAGATCAAGTCAGAATTCAGGAACCAAAGCCTTCCCAGACAAGCCCCCAATTGTGATAAATGATTGAGTCCCAAAATAGGATTGCAATTTATTAAGCAAATAGAGGAAAGCAAACAGCGCTGGGTGCGCCGGGAGTCTCCACTCCACCAAAATGCACACCGTACAAAATTTACTTTCGGTTTATATTTCCTAAACTAATACATATTCATAGCTATTTCTAAGAAAGGGTTGGTTTATGTAAAAAAATCCTTGGAATAGGTGTGTACTTTGTGGTGCATGCTCTTTCTATCTCAGAGGGTCTTTTTGACTCCTATCTGGTGGTCGGTGGATGAAGTCAGCAGTCTTCCTCGGCTCACCCTTAGGATGACCCTAGATTTTACACATGCGCCCTATAAACTTCTCTCATTTAACACTGTACGGTTAGCAGCCAGACCAGTTTTAGCCAGTATATCAGGGTGTGTAACCAGATGTCCTTTGCAAGATACAGGAACTATATACATTGATCACTCTTTTTCTTAGGCGTGTGGTTATACAAGGGTATGTAAGACAGAAGGTTACATTTCATCATGCAGCCCTAGCATTGTTCCATATTGACACAAATCAGATGAACACATTTCACATTTTTTAACTAAAGTGAATTAGCTCCTTGCAATAAAACCATCCTGTCCAGTTAGAAAAACACAGTGGAAGTTTATGACTTGAGTGTTTTAAATCTGCTCAGTAGCTAGCCTGTTTCAACTTAGAGCTCATTCTTTAAAACTGAAACCGGAGGATAGCTAATTTTTATGTAAAAATCAAACACAGCCTGCCTAGCCCCGATATACACTTCTTAAACTATATGTGATTGTTTACTTTTTTTGGCACCACTCCTCCCAGTCTCTGTTCATTACGAATCAGCCATTTATTGTTGCCGTTACAGCCGTGCGCATTCTTGTCCAGCCTCGGGGCTGCGCGCGCTGCCCCCCCGGCGCGGCTCCCCGCGAAGGAGCCGCGGGAAGTGGGGACAGTACAGAGGGCGCTCCGCTCCACTCCGCGCCCGGCTCCGGCCCTGTCAGACCTCGCAGCACACTCGCGCAGAAGACAGAGGAAAAACTCGCCCGCCGCGGCTCCGCGCCTGGCCCGGGGAGGCTCCTTGGGAGCTGCCTCCGAGCAGGGCAATTGCTGCGCGGCAGCGAAGGAGCGCGGCTTTAAGGCGCGCCCGGTGTGTGTTCATTAATTTTAAAAAAAAATATATATATGGAAGAGTTGAGGGGGTTACGTACAAGCGAGAGCCTGGAACAATTTCACTGGGTGGTGCGGAGGGGTGCCGCCCTCTCCGCGCTGCAGGCAGCGTTGCCAAGGCGGCCGCGGGGTGTGCTCGGAGGAGGTCCCTCTCCATACTGCGTCCCGTAACACACTGGGACCGCCAAATCCGCGAGCACCGGGCACCGTTCCATTCAGTCTGTCAAACGCCCCGGGGCTGCGACCGTGTACAAAGCCCTCGAGCCCCGGGGCACTGCCAGCGCCATCCTCTCTTGGGAGGGAAGGCTGTTTTGCTGAGATGCACCGGCAGCGGGGCTCCCCCTAGCAGGGCTGAGGGCCACAAAACCAGGAGCAGCATATGCACCTCACCACTAGTGCAGTCTTTTTGTGAAATTGCATAGTGGCACCCATTGACAGGGGTTTTCCATGGTCACTGTCACCAGTGGGGGGGATCCTCTTTCCTTTCCTCTCCCTTCCCCCACTTTTCCCCACACTTGCCTGTAGTCTTTTGATTGCAAGGGAAATCTGCATCTTTGAAGGCCAGGCCTTGTGCTCTGAAATAGTTAAAGCTGAAAGTAATTTGGTAAATATGCAGGCCTTGCAACTAGTGCTTCAGCACTTGTAGACAACAGACAGACTAACAAAGACACTGTCTGCACATACAGAACAGTTGTAAGCAAGAATTGTGTTGTCTATAAAATGTACTACCCGGGAAGAGAACTAGTACAATCTGGCTCTGCAGTTGCTGATGTGGACTACCTAGCATTTTTGTGCTGAAGGGAAAAGTACATCTTGAAAAAGACTGCAAGTCTTCCTCCCAGAGACCCCAGCCCAGGACCACCAGCGCCAGAGGGAGGAGACTTATGATATTGAGTTCCTGGAACTAATTGTAATAACCCCAAATTTTCTTGGGAATCTAATGAATATGTATGCTTCTGTGTAATAAGTATCTGCTTACTTAACCCCTTGGTGTGCAAGTTAGGAGGAGCGATCCCCTTACACCTGGCACCACAATAAACATACCTGCTTTATAACCCTCCTTGAGTTGTAGAATTTGATTCCTTACATCAGCTCCTTACTGAGCTGTCTCCAGGAAAACTGCTGGGAACAGCACACACATGTACATATATGAAAGAAAGAAACAAAGGGAGCCAGAGGATGGTTTCAATTGGAGGGTGAAATCCCCACCTAAGATGCAGTCAACCACCTCTTATACGATTTTCAACTTGAGAAAATAAATGTGCCTCATTGAGCTCCTGCTCCCATTCAGCCTGACCTGCTATGTGCACAAAGTTTAGGTCAAGTTGACCCACCCTCAAGTCCTCAAAACTGATGAATGAAAGGACTTCTAATCAAGGGAGTCAATCTTGGGAAACAAAGAATAGCTATCTAAATTGTGCAGAAAGAAGCCTTCAAGTGAGAAAGTTCTGGCCACAAGAGGAGACAAGCTGATAAGGTGTTGCAACCCACAGAAAATTAGTGTAGTAGGACAAAGGTTGTCACAGCACTCTCCAAACTACCAAGCTGCAACAAGGTCTTTTACCATCACATACCAGCATACTCTTCTTACCAGTCCCTCTGCTACATTCTCCTCACCTCATCCAGGGCATGTGTTCTCTCTCTTCCTCTGCTGCTCTCTCACCACTTAACCAGCCACACCTGCACCTTATCTACATCAGCCAACCCTCTGCCCCTGGAGCCAGCCCACAGTTGTATATTATCAATGATAATTAACCCAGCTTCATTCCTCTACAATTCTCCCTTTTTTTTACTTTATTTCCTTTTTTTTCCTTAACATTTCATACCTTATGTTTTTAACAATCATTGCAACCTTTTTACAAATAAATTTTTTATACAATCCTCTATAATTCCTCTACAATCATAAGCCTTCTCTATCAAGTGATCTAGAAGAAGAACGACTTTGAATGGGGCCCTGAGCAGCAACAAGCCTTTGAACAAGTTAAATAGGAGATTGTTTGTGCAGTAGCACTTGGGCCAATTAGGACAGGACAAAATATGAGAAACGGCCTTTACACCTCAGCCCCACTTGGAGCCTCTGGCAGAAAGCACTTGGCGAGACTCAAGGGTGACCTCTAGGGTTTTGGAGCCAGGGATATAGAGGATCTGAAGCCTGTTACGCTCCAACTGAAAAAGAGATATTAGCAGCATATGAAGGAATTTGAGCCACTTCAGAAGTAGTTGGTACTGAAGCACAGCTCCTTTTGGCAGCTCGATTACCTGTTCTGGGCTGGATGTTCAAAGGGAGGGTCCCCTCTACACATCATGCAACTGATGCCACATGGAGTAAGTGGGTCACACTGATAACACAATGGGCTTGAATGGGAAACCGTGACCACCCAGGAATTCTGGAAGTGATCATGGACTGGCCAGGGGGCTGAAACTTTGGAGTATTGCCAGAGGAGGTGACTCATGCTGAAGAGCCCCAACTGTATAATAAATTACCAGAAAATGAGAAGCAATATTCCCTGTCTACAGATGGACCCTGTCATATTGTGGGAAAACATCAAAGGTAGAAAGCTGCTGTGTGGAGTCCTACATGGGAAGTTGCAGGATGTGCTGAAGGAAAAGGAGAATTGAGTCAATTTGCAGAGGTGAAAGCCATCCAGCTGGCTTTAGACACTGCTGAATGAAAAAAATGGCCAGTACTTTATCTATATACTGACTCATGGATGGTGGCAAATGCTCTGTGGGTGTGGCTGCAGTAATGGAAGCAAACTGACTGGCAGTGCAGAGGTAAACCCATCTGGGCTGCTGCATTGTGGCAAGTTATTGCTGGGTCAGGTAGAGAACCTGGTTGTAAAAATACATCACGTAGATGCTCACATACCCAAGAGTCACGTCACTGAAAAACATCAAAACAACCAACAGGTGGACCAAGCTGCTAGAATTGAAGTGGCTTAGGTGGATCTGGACTGGGAGCATAAAGGTAAGCTATTTATACCTTGATGGGCCCATGACTCATCAGGACATTTAGGAAGGGATGCAACATACAAATGAGCTTGTGATCAATGGTGGACTTGACTATTGATGCCATTGCACAGGTAATCCATGAATGTCAAATGTGTGCCATAATCAAAAAAGCCAAGCAGCTAAAGCCTTTTGATATAGAAGTTGATGGTTGAAATATCAGTATGGGAAAGCCTGGCAGATTGATATATCACACTACCACGAACCCACCATGGCAAGCACTATGTGCTTACAATGGTGGAAGAGACTACTGGATGGTTGGAAAAATACCCTGTGGCCCATGCCGCTGCCCAAAATACCGTCTTCAGTCTGAAAAAGCAAGTTTTAGGGCAACACAGCACCCCTGAAAGAATTGAATCAGACAATGGGACTCATTTCTAAAACCTCATAGATACCTGGGCCAAGGAGCATGGCACTGACTGGGTGTATCACATCCCCTATCATGCACAAGCCTCTGGGAAAGTTGAACAATACAATGGACTGTTAAAAACTACACTGAGAGCAATGGGTGCTGGGACATTCAAGCATTGGGATACACATTTAGCAGAAGCAACTTGGCTAGTTAATAGTAGAGGATCTGCCAGTCAACCTGGCCCTGCCCAATCAAAACCCCTGTGCACTGTGGAAGGAGATAAGATCCCTTTAGTACATATAAGGAACTGGCTGGGAAAAACAGTCTGGGTTATTCCTTCCTCAGGAAAGGGTAAACCTATTTGTGGGACTTTTTTCACTCAAGGACCTGGGTGTGCTTGGTGGATAATGTGGAAGGATGGGGAAGTCCAATGTGTACCTCAAGGTGATTTAATCCTGGGTGAAAATAAACCATGATTGGAGTTGCATGTTATGGGAATTACTATATCAAGAACTCCTTGTTGCTAGCCAGGCTAGGAGCAAGGGGAGGAGTTCATTGCAATGTTAAACCCTATAACCTGGCCCAAAGGAACCAGATTGTAATGGAAATACCTTTAAGTTATTGTAACACATGATTTGAGTTGCATGTTATAGGAATTACTATAGCAGAAACTATCTGAACCAATGGAGGACAAGCCTTACAAGAAGTAGTGCAAGTGCAGCAGTGACCTGACCTGAGCTGGCTTTGGTGCCAAATAACTCCATGCAACACACCACCTCTCCTGTCCTGAGTAACCACCATAAGAGATGGAGCCCAAAATCATAGACTGAATAAAGTCAACGGACATTTTGTGGACATTTACAGACATTTCACAGCAGTGGTCCATAGACTAAGGGAATGATATCTGTGTATTATATCAAAGGATAGGAAGGATGGTGGTGGATAATGAGAATGTATTGGATAGCATGAGACCTGAGCATGATGTAAATGGTATGGAATAAAGGGTGGAGAATGTGCTGGTTTTGGCTGGGATAGAGTTAATATTCTTCATAGTAGCACGTATGGGGCTATGGTTTGGATTTGTGCTGGAATCACTGTTGATAACACAGGGATGTTTTAGTTTTTGCTGAGCAGCGCTTACAGAGTCAAGGCCTTTTCTGCTCCTCATACCACCCCACCAGTGAGTAGGCTGGGGGTGCACAAGAAATTGGGAGGGGCGACAGCTGGGACAGCTGACCCCAACTGACCAAAGGGATATTCCATACCATATGACATCATGCTCAGCAATAAAATTAGGTGGAGGGTTGGCAGGGGGGCCGCTGCTTGGGGACTGGCTAGGCATCGGTCGGTTGGTGGTGAGCAATTGTTTTCATTTGCATCACTTGTCTTTCTTTGGTTTTATTTCTCTCTCGCTGTTATTGTACTTTTCATTACTATTATTATCATTATTATTATTATATTTCAATTATTACACTGTTCTTAACTCATGAGTTTTCTTACATTTACCCATTTACCCTTACAATTCTTTCCCCCCCCATCCTGCTGGGGGGGGGAGTGAGTGAGAACCTGTGTGGTGCTTAGTTGCCAGCTGGGGTTAAACCACAACAGCACTACATGTAGATAAGGTGTCTTCAATCTCCAGCTTTTCCAAGAAAATTGTCCTTTCTTATCCCCATGTACCCTGCATGCCTGCATCTCACCCATGGAGATACTGTCCTTCTATTTCTCTTAACTTGAATAGAATATGGAGAATTTTATTCCCTACTTGCTCCTGCAGGCCAGCCTCTAGTTGTCATGATTTAACCCTAGCTGGTAATTAAGTATCACACAGCTGCTTGCTCACTCCCCCATCACCCAGAGGGATGGGGAGGAGAATTGGAAAGGAACGTAAAACTTGAGGGTTGAGATAAGAACAGTTTAGTAATTGAAATAGAATAAAAATGAAAGAACAATACTAACAATTATGACAATAACAGTTATAATGAAAAGGGTGTGGGAAAGATACAGTACAGAGGGAAAAGGAAGAAAGAAACACGTGATACACAATGTAACTGCTCAACGCATGCTGACTGATTCCCAGCCAGTCCCCGAGAAATGACCTTCCCACCCTGGCTAACCCCCCAGGTATATATACCAGGCATGACGTCCCATGGTATGGAATACCTCTTTGGCTAGTTCGGGTCAGCTGACCTGGCTGTGTCCCCTCCCAATTCCTTGTGCCCCTCCAGCCTTTTTTGCTAGCAAGGCCTGAGGAACTGAGAAGTCCTTGACTTAGTATAAGCATTACCTAGCAGCAACTAAAACCATCAGTATGTTATCAACATTGTTCTCATATCAAAGCCAAAACAGAGTACTGTACTAGTTCCTAATAAGATAATTAACTCCATCTCAGCTGAAACCAGGATACTATCTGGAGTCCCCTTTGGACTTGGCCTTTTTTTGCTCAAAAGGAAGGGAACCATTAGCGTATTACCCATGCCTTACCCATGCCACCTTTTGGTTCTATCTTCATGACTATGGCAAGTATATGAGCAATTGGGACAGTGCACCTACCTCAGAACTGGAATCCTGTGTACATGAATTGCAGGAAAAAATGCATCCAAAAAGCATCTTCCAGGAAGATTACTGCTCCAGTAGCCTTGAAGCATTTCACTAGACACAATATAAGGCTTAGAATTCCTCTCCTCCTGATACTGATCCATGGATGTATGTTCTTTTGTTTTTAAATTCCACTCCAGGTATCATGTTGAAGAGACTTCAGGAAGCAGGCAATGAATACTATGATCAAGAATAGGGGGCACTGCTTCTGGCCAGGCAGACAAAAGGCAAAACTGGGTTTACTGGACTATATGGATTTGATGGCCTGACATATCAGACCCAAGGAAATATAAGGCTTTGATGGATAACTGTGCACACTGTACGCTAATGCCGTAAGTATACAAGGGGGAAAAAACACATCTGGATTTCTGGAGTTACAGAACAGTTGTCTGTGTTAGAAGATGAGATGAGTCTAACAAAACCATCCTGTTGTGACTGGTCCAGATTCCATGTGTATCCTTATCAATGGCTATCTCAAAAGAAGGCACTTCAAGGATTGAAAAGGTTACCAGTAGGCCTGTAAAAGTCACCCCTCCGTGTAACCCAGGGTCAGTACTGGGTACAATCCTGTTTAACATTATTAATGATCTGGAGGAGGGTGCAGAGTGTACCCTCAGTACTACTGCCTAGTTCTTCAGTATCAAGCATGCTAGAACTTCAAGATGAACTGGAGTCAAAAGAAACCGAGTGGTATGCCACAACTGATATTGCCAATGCATTTTTCTCTGTCCCTTTGGCAACAGTGTGAAGGACACAGCTTGCTTTCATGTGGAGGGTTGTCCAGTAAACCTGGAACTGATTTCCCCAGGGATGGAAGCACAGCGTTATGATTTGTCATAGACTGATACAGACTGCACTGGAACAGGGTGAATCCCCTGCACATCTACAATATATTGACAGCACTGTGTGAGGCAACACGGCAGAAAAAGTGTTTGTGAAATGGAAAAGAATAATCCAAACCCTTCTGAAAGCTGGTTTTGCTATAAAACAAAACAAGGTCAAAGGACCTAGATGAGAGATACAGTTCTTGGGAATAAAATGGCAAGATGGGCATTTTCACATCCTGATGAATGTGTTCAATAAGATAACAGCCATGTCCCCACCAGCTAACAGAAAGAATCCCAAGCTTTCCCAGGTCTTGTGGGTTTCTGGACCGTGCATATTTCAGGTTACAGCTGGTGAGTTCTCTCTATCAAGCAACCTGAAAAAACTATGTTGAGTGGGGCTCTGAGCAGCGACAAGCCTTTGAACAGATAAAACAGGAAATAATTTGTGCGGTAGCCCTTGGTCCAGTCCAGATAGGACCAGATGCAAGAAATGTGCTCTACTGGTCAGCCAGGTAGCATGGACTCACCCGAAGACTCTGGCAGAAAGTGCCAGGAGAGACCCAAGGTTGACCTCTAGTGTTTTGGAGCTGGGGATATCAAAGGGTCCAAGGCCTGCTATACCATGACTGAAAAAGAGATACTAGTAGTGTATGAGGCATCATGTAGATGCTCACATGCTTAAGAGCCATGGCACTGAAGAACATCAAAACAATGAGCAGGTAGACCAGGCTGCCAGATTTGAAGTGGCTCAGGTAGACCTGGACTGGGAACGTAAGGGTGAGATATTCATAGGTGGGTCCATGTAACATCAGGACATCTAAGGAGAGATCACAAAATCACAGAATGGTTGAGATTGGAAGGGAACTCTAGTGGTTATCTGGTCCAACCCTCCCAGCTGGTTGTGTTTGAGTGTTGCCAAGAGCTCCTTGTTCATCTATGAAGGCCTCCTGGCATTTTTTCCTTACTGCTCATTGGGATAGACCTCTCTTGAGTTTGGAGGAGGTGATCCTTCAATATCAATCAACTTTCTTTGGCCCCCCTTCCCTCCGGGGCCTTATCCCACAGGACTCTTCCAAGCAGATCTTTGAAGAGGCCAAAGTCTGCTCTCCTGAAGTCCAGTGCTGCGAGCTTGCTTTTCACCCTGCTCCCTCCTCTCAGGTTCCTTAACTCCACCATCTCATGGTCACTGCATTCAAGGTTACCTTTGACCATATACCACTGAGTCCCTCCTTGTTTGTGAGTGGGAGGTTCAACAGAGCCACTCTCCTCATTGGCTTCTCTGTCACTTGGGTCAGGAAGTTGTCATTGAAGCTCTCCAAGAACCTCCTGGATTGCTTCTGCCCTGCATAAGATGCAACATACAGATAGGCTCCTGATTGAGGGTTGGCCCTTACTACTGAAGACATTACACAGATTACCCATGAATGTGAAATATGCACCATAATCAAGTAAGCCAAGCAGGTAAAGCCACTCTGGTATAGAGGATGGTGGCTGCAATATCTATCTGGGGACACCTGGCAGATCAATTATATCACACTGCCATGAACCCATCAAGCTATCTGTCACGTGCTTACCATAGTGGAGGTGATCACCAGAGGGTTGGAAACATACCCTGTAACCCATACCACCACCCAAAAAAACATCCCAGGCCTTGAAAAGCAAGTTCTGTGGTGGCATGGCACCCCAGAAAGAATTGAATCAGACCAAAACAACCTCATAGACACCTGGGTCAAGGAACATTGATTGCCTGTATCACATCCCCTATCATGTGCCAGCCTCCTGGACAATTGAACAATACAATGGATTGTTAAAGACAATGCTGAAAGCAATGGGCACTGGGACATAGAAGCACTGGGATAAAAATTTAGCAGAAGCCACTTGGAGGTTAATACCAGAGGATCAGATAACTGACCTGGCCTTGCCCAAATAAAACTACTATGTACTTTAGAAGGAGATAAGGTCTCCATACTGCATTTAGGGAACCACTTGGGAAAGACAGAATGGATTTCTCCTTCCTTAGGAAAAGTCAAATGCATTTGTGGGATTGGTTTTGCTCAAGGACCTTCATGCACTTGATAGATAATGCAGGAGGGTGGGAAAATCTGGTGTGTACCTCAGGGATATTTAACCTTGGGGGAAAATAACCCATGATTTGAGTTGTATATTATAGGAAGTACTACAGCAGGAATCACAAGAAACAATGAAGAACAAGGCTCACAAGAAGCCAGGCAAGTTCAGTGGTGACTCAACCTGAGCTGACTTTGGTCATTTTATGGACTTTTTAGAGATATTTTACAGGGTTGACTCATAGACTCAGAGAATATCTGTGTACATCTCAAAGGACGGGAAGTAGGTTGGTGGTTAATGATGTTGTGGAATAAGGAGTGGAGATTGTACTGGATCTGACTGGGATGGAGTTAATTTTCTTTATAGCAGCCTGTATGGTGCTGTGGTTTTTGGATTTGCGACTAAAACAGTGTTGATAACACACCAATGTTTTAGCTGTTGCTGAACAATGGTTCAACAATGTCAAGGTTGTCTCTGTTTCTCACTGTGCCACCCCAGCAAGTAGGTTGGAGGTGCACAAGAATTAGGGAGGGGACACAACTTACATCTTACCCATTGCTGATCAAAGAGATATTTCATGCTACATAACAACATGCTCAGCATTAAAACTGAGGGGAGGGGGATTTGGGGAAGATAGCCATTGCTCTGGGTAGCCATTGAGACTGACTGGGTGTTGGTCTATTTGTGGGAGGTGGTGACTGCCTTTGGATCACTTGTTTCGTTATTCTTTCTTTCTTCTTCCACATTCCTTCGCTTACTAAACCATGATTATTTCAACCCATGAATTCTCTTGCTTTTGCTCTTCCTCTTCTCTCCCCCATCCCACTTGTGGGGATTGGAGTGAACGAGCAGCTGTGCAGTGCTTAGCTGCCAGCTTGAGTCAACCCACCACAGTGCTTTATGAAAGCTGGACTGGAGAATGGTGTAGTAATTGAGAGAAAAAAGAATGAAGACCTGACAGTTTCATTTAGGTTGTGAAAAATGATGAAGAGAAATAAATATGTTGAATGTGGGCCATATCTTGCTATAGGTGTATCTGCGCAAGCTGTAAAATGTATTCTTGTCTCTGAAGATGAATGGTGCTATGGGAGTATATCTTTAAGACGTTCAAGTCTCCTGTGCAAGCAAGTCTAGAGCCAGTGTGTAAATTTCACAGAATCACAGAATGGTCAGGGTTGGAAGGGACCTCTGCAGATCATCTAGTCCAACCCCTATGCTAAAGCAGGTTCACCTAGATCAGGTTGCACAGGATCACGTCCAGGCAGGTTTTGAATGTCTCCAGAGACTCCACAACCTGTCTGGGCAGCCT
The DNA here is from genome assembly GCF_017639655.2 of Falco naumanni. Classification (NCBI taxonomy): domain Eukaryota; kingdom Metazoa; phylum Chordata; class Aves; order Falconiformes; family Falconidae; genus Falco; species Falco naumanni. The sequence continues at coordinate 27,262,548 of NC_054079.1, forward strand.
GTTCCAGTGCTCTGTCACCCTCAAAGTAAAGAAGTTTTTCCTCATATTCAGATGGAACTTCCTGTGTCGCAGTTTGTGCCCATTGCCCCTTGTCCTGTCACTGGGCACTACTGAAAAGAGCCTGGCTCCATCCTCTTGACATTTACCCTTAAGATATTTGTAGACATTGATAAGATCCCCTCTCAGTCTTCCCTTCTCCAGGCTAAACAGGCCCAGCTTTCTCAGCCTTTCCTCATAGGGGAGATATTCCAGTTCCCTAATCATCTTCATAGCCCTCTGCTGGACCCTCTCCAGTACTTCTCTGTCTCTCTTGAACTGGGGAGCCCAGAACTGGACACAGTACTCCAGGTGCAGCCTCACCAGGGCAGAGTAGAGGTACATGTGCAAGGAAGTCTACAGCCAGTGTGTGGTTTTAGCACTTCTGAAGTACTTCCTTTCAGTAGCAGTGTGCTATGCATTTCTCCCTTTCTGTATAGGGTGTATGGCACATATAAGGAGTCTGATTCTATGACATAGAGAAATGGAAAAATCTTTTGGTGGTTATTCCTTCTGACTGAATAAGAACAAATAACATTTCTCTGTTTAAGAAAGACTAAGATTTTTCAAGTATCTTAGATGTTGCAGGAGTGGTCTGCAAACTAGAACCATGCATGGCAATCAGTTAGCTGAGGGGAATGTGCTCGAGCTTGTCTAGCCAACAATTAACATGATGAGGCATGTTTGCAGAGCACAGGGGAGTGGGAGACGGGTGGCGCCAAGGATGGCACCAAGGAAACATAACACCTTGCTGTTAATTGCTGGCAGTTAACCACCAATCAGGGATTGCCTAGTATGCAAGGCTTAGCTTCAAGAACCAATCTGTTTAAAACGCGCAGCTTCTGAAAGTGTATAAAAATGCGTGCTTCTGTATAATAAATTGACATTTGCTTGCATCAAGCTGTGTCCCGTCTCTTCATTCGCCGCAAATTGGTGACCCTGATGTGATGCGTTTAAGGATCTGACGTGAAGGGCTCTCGAATCGCCTATCTGAGCAACATGCAGCGAATCCCACAGAACTTTGAATGATCTGCTGAAAGGAAGCAGGAGCCAGCCAGAAATCCCTCCGGAGTTGAGAGGTGAGCTGTGGGAAATCCGTAATGGGGAATCAGGCTTCGTCCCCAGAAAGAGACGTATATGGACTCATGAAGGGTCTTCTAGTCAGATCCGGGAGTCTGTGCCTCAGTCTCCTCAAATGGTGACCCCTATGGTGGTGTTCCAAAGCCTTGGAAGAATAAGGACGGAACTGGTCGATAAAAAAGACAGCTCGTGGAAGAGGGCTGTGTTCCGGAGGAGACGGCTTGGCTGAACGATCGTCTTGCTGTCTGGACCAGGCGGACAACCTAAACCCCGAGGATAACACCTGTATTCATCGAGACAGGTGAGCAGCCAAGAAACTTTAGGGACTTTGAAAGAATGAAAGTGTGTACATACAGCAGCCAATTGTATGATGCTGCCGCGGAGGGGAACTCCGTGTCGGGAATGCATTTAGCATCTTGGTGGCAAATTCTGACTTCTCTTTGCCAAGTGTGGACTAATTCTACTAACGGTGCTAAACCAGAGGAAGCTGTAAATTCCACCGACAGCACGACTCTTCTCAAGACACCGTCAGCGATGGTGATTCTGTCCACACCTCCTCTGCCCCCAAAGCTTCTGTCACTGACTGCAGCGACCCTCACAGCACAGGACCAAGCACGGGAACAGGACAACTCGGACAATGATTTTATTGATACTGATAAACCTTTTGATCCAGGTCCTATAGATCTGGAAAAGGAGCTAGACCTTTCCCCCAACCCCTTGTCTCTCCTGATGCATTGATTGTATTTTTGGGGAGGGTGAAAGGGGGTCTGAGGGATTGGTGGCAGGAATGCAAGTGGGAAACACTTAAGTGATGGGTTTTGGGAGTCGCTATGGCATGTTCAGTATTTTGTCAGACAAATCAACCTGCAGAGTGGCAGCCTGTGCAATACGAGGCTGTTAAAGAGTTAAGCAAAGCAGTGTGGGAAGGGAGGATTCATAATACATTTGCTATGTCCCTTCTTGAAGTGATGGCAGAGCCTTATACACTCTCACTGCGTGATTGGAAGTTATTATCAAAGAATATTGCTTTGTATGGTACTAACTGATACAGTATATGATGTGGTTATTTGATTTTTGTGAGCTATGTGTAGTGGCCTTGATTGAAAACCTTAATCGGGGAATTGCTGTTAGCTATGAGCAGTTGGCTGGAGAAATTAATTGTGCCGATTCTGTGACTCAGGCAAGGTATCCCAGGAACAACTGTTTGCAAATGAATGAGATGGCTATTAAGGCAGTCCGGATGCGGGAGTCTTGCCACAGTCTTGCAGGGTCCTAGAGAGTCACTAACTTTAATACTAACTTGATTGATTGGCTTCAGAATATTTTGCAACAAGTCGAACATCAGGAAGCTCAAGGGTTGCTTTTAAAACAACTAGCTGTGATAATGCCAATGAAAATTATAAACGGGCAACTTTCCCAATCGCAACCCCAACATGTGTCAAATGATTGTAACGCAGAACTCCCAGCAGACTGTAATTCTCAGGCTGAGTTCTGGAATGCAGCATAACAGATTTTTGTTTCTCTAATCTCTTCTGTAAGAATAGTACACGCTTTTAACTTGCTTAGTAAATTAGGCTGCTAGCTTGCTAAACAAAGTAATACTACAAATACTATTTTTTTTTTTCTGGCTTATTAACAGATGTTGATTCTGTCCATCATATGTTGCTACAGAACCGAGTTGCTATTGATTTTTATTATTAGCACAGGGACACAAGTGTGAAGACTTTGATAGGATGTGTTACGTGAATCTGAGTGACCACTGTGAATTAATTTACAAAAGTATCCAAAACTCAAAAGCCTTAAAACAAAGATCTGCAACAGAGCCAGGGGCGGGATGCCTTTGGTCTCTTCTCACGGCTGGGAAACTTTGGGCCATGACTCAAAAGTATTACAGGATTTATTATAATTATCTTTAACCACCTTATTGATGTTTGCCTTATGTCTCCCATGCTTTTTTTTTCTGTATTCAGTGTTTAGTTGATTGTAACATAAATCAGGTCATGGTCACCCAGCTACACAAAACCTTTGCCTCCTCGCAATTAACAAGCAAAAAAGGGGAGGATAGAGAATGTCTGAAGAGAGAGATAGGAGAGGAAACTGGAGAATTATTTGACCTAACAAGAGATGAGAGAACAGCTAGGTATTGTGAAGGAGAGTAGGAAAGATAAACATGGTTATCTAGTGTTTAATAGGTGTCTGCATGCTTGTAGAGATATATAGCTATGTAACTGCATGAATGATTTCTGCCCTGAGCCTGGTGGAGCATACAGCTGCGGTTTTTGTCCGGGCTCAGAGATGTAAATAGGGACTTCTCTGTTATGGTAAAAGTGTTTCTCTTTGCATAAAAAAGAGAGGGAATGAAGGGAATGACCCCAGAGGTATGTTCAGAGAAGGCATGCTATGTTTCGAACTTTTTGACTGAACCAGTTCTTGTTTGGTGTGCCCTTCCACCTATGTATAATGTTAATCCAAAAGAAGATGATATTGAATGTCGATAATTGTCTTTCTGTAGATGCTAATGTAGTAGGAGGCTATGATGGGAACGTATTGCAGCAGTTCTTCTCTTATCCGGAGTAACAGCAGGGAAAGCATTAAAGAGTTAAATCACCTTGTTTGGTAGGCAGTTAAGAATGTGAGTCAAAATTGCCACTGCTTTTTGTTGTTGGTTCAAGGACGTGGCTGTGAGGATTTGGATGGTATGTGCTGCGTGGATTTTAGGCGTTTCATTGCAGCAAGATGTTATCAAAATCTGAGAAAATGTCAGCCTTTTTGGCATCCATTCACTCAATTGGCAGTATTGTTTGTTTGCTATTACCTTGGTTGCTGTCATGTTTGCAAGGGCCCTGCAGAACATGGCAAACCTGGTACTAGCTGTTCAAAAACAAAAAGGGGAAATTGTAAAATTGCACGGAACAGAGACAGTGGGTTATTTTGACATTGATAATATGTCTTAGTTGCTTTTTTATTTGTTCTATTACTTATACCTTGTTTTTACTCGTTCGGTTTCAAAGGTTCATTTTGTGCAACATGAAGGGGGATATGCAGGAGCGGGCTGGAAACCAGGACCATGCGTGGCAATCAGTTAGCTGAGGGGAATGTGCTCGAGCTTGTCTAGCCAACAATTAACATGATGAGACATGTTTGCAGAGCACAGGGGAGTGGGAGACGGGTGGCGCCAAGGATGGCACCAAGGAAAGATAACACCTTGCTTTTAATTGCTGGCAGTTAACCACCAATCAAGGATTGCCTAGTATGCAAGGCTTAGCTTCAAGAACCAATCTGTTTAAAACGCGCAGCTTCTGAAAGTGTATAAAAACGCGTGCTTCTGTATAATAAATTGACATTTGCTTGCATCAAGCTGCGTCCCGTCTCTTCATTCGCCGCAGATGTAATTTCAGAAATTATCAATTCCTCCTTAGCATAAGAATTTAATATTTTAAAAATCTTTGTATTTTTCCAACCTGCTGTTTTTAGTATTTCTCTTTTGAGGAGTATGACTGTTGACCAAGCAGTCATGCTGTAGTATACTAGTCTGCTGCTGTAATCTGTTAAGGAAGACTGAAGGCAAATTATTGTTTCTTTATTGAAAGCAGCATAAATGGCTTTTAAATGTATTGGAGTATTCCCTAGTGCAGGGGGGTCACGAGATGGTGTAGGCCAGAATATGTCAGTCCAATTTATTTTGGTTGGATCTCAAAAAATCTAAAATTTGTCTCCAAAGGAAGAATGATTTGGTTTTCCTTTATTTATTTTCTAATCCATTTCTTGGATGTGAGTTTCTTTGGTCTTCATTAAATTCTCTCCATATTAAAACTATATAAAATTTTAACTACTTAAAAGAAAGACTGGCAAAGAGCTACAATATATTTTTCTTGAAGATTCATTTGGTCAATGATATGGGTATCATAGTTATCTGTATATTACAATTGCTGAAGATGAATTTGTAACCATCCTTTCACAGCGCAGTCTTTTTTTTTTTTTACCAACAGCTAAAAGTATGAAAATCCTTCTAACTTTTCTAAACAATCAGGTAGTAAATGTGCAGTACAGACAGAAAGAACAAAATGAGCAGTGGATAGCTACATTCTTGTTTTCCTATGTCTGTCTTCTTAAGAAGCAATGTATAATTTAAATATAACAAGGAGAGTTTGCTGGTTTCAGAATGTTTTAAACAACAAAGAAACAAACAAACCTCCAATTGATGCTATCTTTAACTTTTAAAAGCAACATCTGTACTGGCATTCTTTTTGCTTTATTTATCATGATTATTATAAATATTTGCTATTTCTTTTCCCTTGCTCTTTCATAGTGTTGACTCATGATCTAACATTACTATAAGCCATGGTTTAGTGGCATATGAAAGCTACTTTTATTAGTTTCCTAGTGGAAGGAAAAAGTGTGTGTTTGGTAAATATGAGTAATGAAAAATTTCTCATACAGTGACTCCTGCATCATTGTTCTAATGTGTGTTTTCCCCTCTATAATCTCCAATTTCTAGAAGAGTTCTCTGGAGCCATCAAGCCTGTACTTTTATGCAGAACCAGTAAACGAGCCCTGAAATCAGGGCTTCAAGAATCTTGTTCCTTTCCCTCCAATTTCCACATCCCTATACATATGAATCCTAGATATTATACCAAGTAGGGAGCTTCTAAAAATTTGTTTCCTTGCTTCAAGGACTTGTTTTGGACAAGAATGCTAACAGCAGCTGACTTTTTGCTGATGATGCTTCTTTCCGGTCTAAGACTGTTAAGCAAGATCCTTTTGAATTCTGCAAGCTCTCCATGTTTCCCTTCTGGAGCTCTTTCTTCAATCAGAATCTTAGCCTAGTGCATATACCAAGCAAAATGCATTTTATTGTGTCAAGTATGCTAGGTGGTGTGGTTTAACCCCGGCTGGTAATTAAGTACCACACAGCCGCTCGCTAACTCCCCCATCACCCAGAGGGATGGGGAGGAGAATTGGAAAGGAACATAAAACTTGAGGCTTGAGATAAGAAAAAATTAATAATTGAAATAGAACAAGAATGAAAGAACAATAATAACTATGATGACAATAACAGTTATAATGAAAAGGGTGTTATAAATTCTGAATTAATTTTTAGTTTTATATGATTTATTTACGGGGTTAATAAAAGGCAAGTAAACAGCGCTGGGTGTGCAGGGAGTCCAGGCTCCTCTAACACGCACACGTGTTACATCTGGCTGCTGTTTTTTATGTTCCTAGGCTAATACATATTCATCACTACTTCTAAGAAAGGCAAGGTTATTACAATTAGTTTCTTGGGCTGAAGGCTCACAGTCTTCCTCCCAGGCTTTGTCCTCCAGTCATCCTTCAGTTTCCTTTTCTTCCTTATTTGGTATTCTCTTGGCTGGATGTCAGAGACTTGTGTAGTCCAGTGCAGTAGTTAACAGTCATTTTGAAACTCCTTTGTTCTCCTGTCCCCTAGATCCAGGTCCCAATGTTTACCTTTTAACCCCTCTATTGACATGTATTGCTGGGCCATTTCTTACAAGTGGCAGAACTTGGAATTACTTAAGTGTAGCCAGGCCTTCACCCAGCATTTGTACAAAACTGTGCCATACTAATACATGACAAGTGCCCCTACTCTACCTACTATGGGAAGGGCAAGAGGAAGATCTTGTTCTGTAGAACTGGCACCCCCCCTAAGTTGTAAGAGCATGGTTCCTTTTGCCTTTCAAATTTCAGAGGAGTTTAATTTACTTGAGGCTCCAGAAAACTAATCTTCATTATTATTTCCAAACTTATCATGCTGTGGCTAATATCTGTGCTAGAATGTTCACTATAAATCCTTGTTTGGAGTGGTCTGTTTCCTTTTCTGTTGGAACGTGTATGCTTAGACAGGGCACTGCTTTGTTTGCACCATTCTTTTCTTCCTCTGTCCTGAGCTTTGAGTGAATTCCTGCACCCTGGGGATTTTGCTGGTTATAAACAGTTTCAAAATGGGCCTTTTTGTAGTACTAGAGAGCTTTCAGATTTTGGTGCATAAATTCAGGAGTGAAATAGAACAATTGAAAGCTACATTACTTTCTTGTTCCCTATGCCACTGCTGTTGAGCAGGAACAGGAATGTAGGTAAGCAGTTGGGCTGGCTCAGAAGTAGGGCAGGCTGCTGCTGGAGTTGTGTCATATGGAGGTATTGATGAGTGGTTTGAGACCTGCTAGTTCCTATTACTTGTTAAGTGGACTCTTTTGTAGAGAATGGACATTCCTTTCTCATTATTCTTCAGCAGACCCTGGGTATTTAGAGTGAACTCTAAATTCCATGGACATTCAAACTTACTTTCAACAGAGAATGCATTAAGGAAAACTCCTCATCCTGACTCCATCTATTTTCATGATTTATTTTTTCTGTGAGAAGAGATGGTTCAACATCTGTTACTAAATAGTGTTTGTGGTGGCTCCTCAGAAAGGTAGTAATATGCATGGTGTATGCATGCAACAGTTCTTGACTGCTCAACAAATTTAAAGGGTATTACATACAAGCAAATATTTCAGTTATGCGTAACTGTTAGGAGGCTCCAAAATATGATGACTTCCAGGTGTATGAACTGATTCCTTTGTTTAGATTATGCTCCATAGCAGATGCCTAGATTAGTGCTGGCTGGAAGATTTGGTTTCCATAATGCCATGTTTATATTTCATTTGGATTTTTTCTTCAAAGCTGACCTCCCTATGACCTGTTGGAGTTATGTCCACTGGGATGCTGATTTTACTGTGTCTGCAACTGCTTTCCTTTTTGTGTCTAATGGAATATGTTCTCATCTTGATACTCATGGATTTTTATGCATGACTCATGTTAACATAACAGTGAATTATGCACTTCAACCTATGAGCAGTCAGGTAAAACTGTGCTTGCAAAGTTTTCTGCTTCTCAGCTAGCTATTTAAGAATATTCTGATTGGTTAAAATACTGTTTTGGTTATGATGTGCGGAATTAAACTCTATAACTCAGGATTTCACTTGTTTTTATCATTTAAAGCTTTGTAGTTTCTTATGACGAATTCCTAAAATACATGGAGACATGCTGTCTAACAGTCATTATAAAAACTGGAAAAAAATATTTAAAAACATTCCATGCATGGATTTGAATTATTAGTTTTCTTCTTTTATAGTTTCATATAGAGGTAGTCAATTAAGTAAACCTTTAGACAAAAGTCAGTGACGGCTGACCATGTCTTGACATGCAGAATTAAACTCCATAACTAAGGATAGGTTATAAAGCAGGTATGTTTAATTCACCGGCGGGCATCAGGGTGGATAATTCCAAAAGCACCTGCTGCCCCAACTTCTTTGTGCACGTGTGATTTAAAGTATACATTCGTACATATTTGATAGGATGTCCGAGAATAGGTTGGGTTAGGATAATTAGTCTACTGAGAAGTCATTATCATAAGTTTCCTCCCATTTGCACTTGCACACTGTCTCCTGGTGGGGGTCGTTGAGGATGAAGGCTTAGTAGTCTCCCTATCTCTGAACTTTTCACCTTCACTCTTCGCGCAGACTCAGTCGTGTCTTGAGTTTCTTCCAAACCACAAAACAGGACAGATCTAGTTTTCCTATCTCAAAGCACAGATGTTCGCATACCAGTGTCTTCTTATCGGCACACAGAGCATCCCAGGTCCACCTTATCAGTACAAAGAGCCTCAGGACCGGGCCTAATTTGCAAAGTAATACTGTGAGCTCCTCGCCTCATTTTCAAAGTTACACTGTAAAACTCCTTTTTGTACACACAATGAGAATTTTAATTATACTAAGTTTTCCATATCCTATTAATCTAGTTATTTCTAAGCTTTCTATCAGTTATAGACCTTGCAGTACTGTTCCTTCTCAGGCTTTTTCTCCTTTGTATAGAATTAAGTTCAGTCTTCCAGCCTTTGCACAGTGTTTTTTCTCTCCAAAGATGATGTGGCTATACATGGTCCTAGCTGCTCTTTTTGGAGTTCAGTAGGAGCTAAAGTGAAGGATTTTACTGAGCAGTTCCAGTTGTATATAATTTTTTAATCTTCCTTATTTATTTTCAATATGCTTTTGCTTCTCTTCATTTCTCCAATCACTCCAGTTTTGTACTATGTAGGAAGTCTTTCCCTATTTGTGATTGTTAGTAACTCTGTCTGGGAAAACCTGAAGCCTCCAGTAAAACTCCTTAATGGCTAAGTAACAGTTCTACAGTAAGGAGTGTAGTCTCCTGTCAGAGTTTAGAAAGATATAGATACACAACTTTTGCTATTACTGGTAGAAACTATGAGTTTCTATTGTTGATGCTTTACTGAGGGAGCAGATTTATGAGATGGTACTTCACAAGTGAAAACAGTGCTATGGAGTATGATTTGGAGTCTCCATCCTTGGAGATATTAAAATCCTGACTGGACACAGTCCTGGACAACCAACTTTAGCAGTGGGGTTGGACTAGGCGATCTCACGAGGTCCCTTCCAATCTAAATGATTCTGTGATTTCTGTGTACTGAAGATGCACAATATCTTACAATAGCCACTTTATTTCTCTGCCCATGAATCCAGAGGGAGAACAAGAAAATCTTTGGCTCCTGTTTTTCATGATCTATGCTATTTATTTTTCTATTTACAGTATTCTAAATATGAAAGATGAATGCCAGATGTTCATCCTTGTTGTTCACCCAGTGATGTTGACTTGTAATGATTTTGACCCATTGTGTATTGCAGGGTTTTACTAGAAATAGCTGGAATGAAATTACAAGGAATAATTTTCAATTTAGAATTTAAAAAAAATAAATTCTTCTTAGCTGTATAAACTTCCTGTATAAAGAGGAAGGTTTTATAACCATAAATACAACTTAATTGCTTTTTTTTTCTGTTATTTTTATTCAGCATCACCTCAGTTGCTGTAAACATTCTGAATCTGACAGAAATAGCAGTTTTCTGAGGTAAAAAGCCCTTTATAGAAAGTGCTGACCATATATATATTTTCATGTGTAGGAAGATTTTAATTTTGCTGTTTAGAATTAATGTCTTGGGTTTCATTTCTGCTTGTTTTTTTTTTTTATTTTTTAAACTTAGTTGTTTCAGTCCTTGAGCAAAATATGAGGTAAGGGAATGAGGAAAAAAATAAAAAATAACTTGACTTCTACAAAGATGCCATTCCTTTAGGGAATCATACAGAACTTCATTCCAGCTTCAAAAATACAAGTCTTCATCGTATATTTGAAACATCTGTATATTGCTCATATGCAAGAAAAAGCTGATATTTTAAGGCACGTGTGCATTGCTGTGCACCTGTATACCTGAAGCTGGAACTGAACCCTTGAACTATAATATGGTCTTCATTTATTAACAATAAGATAGATTAAAAGAAACAGCCTTCTCTTGTTTACTAGTCCAATGCATTTCTACTGTTTAGTCAGTAACTGAAAGCTAAGTGCAGCAAAGTAAAAATGAGCACTGTTAAATCAACTTGTATGATTCCCCTCACCCCCCAGAATCATTGCTTAAGGGCTTCTGGCCTCTAGCTCAGGAATCCTGCCCCCAAATGCCAGATGTATTACACAGTCAAGTATTGCAATGTAGTGTTCTGTGCCATGAGATCAAGGTGGTCCATCTATTTTAAAAAAGAAAAGAAAAGAAAGGGGGAAAATCCATATGTTCTCAAATAGGCACAGTAGTTGTAGTGATATTTGTGTGTTTGGCTGCACAGCCAGTATTTTGGAGCTGAAAGAGCAAGAATAAATTAGTGCTTTGAACTGGCAGATAATACTGACTGAAACAGGTGCTAGAAATCAAGATATGGCTTGGCTGAGTGCTTAATTTAGTGAAACATGGATGTAATATGTAAAATATTGAAAAGTAAAGACCTTCTGTCATGGTCCACTCAGTGGACTCGTGATAGTTCGTTTACTATGATCTCAAAGCACAAAAAATCAAGGCGACCACACCAAGGGGTTTATGCTTTAATCAAACAGCACAGCTTTATTGTTTTCCTGTAAAGTGGGGTGCGATAGAGTGAGTGACAGGAAGGGAAGAAAAGGTAAAATAAAAAGAAAAGGAAAGAGGATTATAGCTACCACCACGGGTCCAAGGCATCCCTATGGTCCCAGGTCCAGGCAGCGTCCCGCCGGTCCTTCCGATCATTGTGATCCTTGGTGGGGAAGATCTCCAAAGTTTGGTTGCTAAGGAGCCATCTTTTTATGCCAAGCAACACACCTTGCTCCTCCTCTGGCTCATGGATTGTTGCCAGTCTCCACCTTCTTGAGCAAGGTTACCATGCATGTCTAAAGAGGAGTGCCTGAGGCGTGGTTTGCCTTAGAGGCAGGTAGCTTCAGACCAGGAGGTGTATTTTTGTATTATAATGATATTATAATGAAGAAAGTTCACCTGAAGTTCAAGTTTTGTGGTTCGTTGCTACGACAGTGGTTGTGATCTGTCGCGACGGAGGGAAGACACAGTCACTCAATATGAGTGATCAGCAGACTTCGTTTATTGTCTCTTACAGTCACCTTTTATGCCTTGTTATAATTAGCTCATACATATTACAAAAGTTAAGCTCATTATTGGTTAGTTGCCTAAATACCAAGTCCGCCCCTAGTTTCTCTTCTGTAGTTATCTGTTCCCACCTGCAACATTCTTTTCCCACCGAAATCTTCCTGTTATTGTGTAACAAAAACAGCCAAAGACAGTGTATTTTGCTTTACTTCAGATAAGCTGAGAGCGATGTGCATTTTTGTCCAGCCAGCTGGACTATGTCTATGAACTTTTTCAGCTAGCCAGTTATCCACAGTGATCCATCTTCTGGACAGCAGTTACGCAGCCTTATTGTAGTTGTTCCTTTCAGTCCCAGGTAGCAGGGAGCAGCATAGTACTCCTCGTACCATGCAGTTCTCTTTCCCAGGGTCTTTGTGTCTTAGTGTCCATGAGGACCCCATTCCATCTCCAGGTTTCTGTTGGCAATGTTGAGACAATATCATTCTCTTTGGACCGACTCTTACACCTTCACCATGTACTCATGCACATGGAAGCAGAGTGGACAAAAGATGGAAAGTAGGGAAGGCAGAGGCATAGGGTCCTCATGCTGTGTAATGGAAAGGCTGAGTGTTACTGCATCTTCTGGATATAAACATTGCAGAGCTGTTCTTGGTTTTAATTAAATATCCTTTGGTGTGTATTAACAGTTAATTACCTTCCAGTGTGCTTATCTTCTTCAGGTTCAGTAGTGAATATAGGAGGTTTATTTGCACATTTTTCCATTTTGTATATGAACATAGAAAGGAGATTCCACAAATCTGACCCGAAAGGGAAATTGCCAAGGGTGATGCAATAATCAGATTTGCATTTGGGTTATTGGGCAAATCTCTGAGTTCCTGTAGCTTCCTTGGATGTGTGCAGAGGGGAAAGGGGTTATAGGAAATTATTTGTATGTGGTAAATTATATTTAAATAGCTACAGGAATGTAAACCCAATGCAGATCTGAGTATAGTCTCCTTAGTGAGATAGCCAGAAGAAAAATAAGGTTTAGGAACTCATTTAACCTCTCCCTTCCTGCTGACACTATGATAATGTAAAAAACCAACCCATTGCAACTTTAATTTTTTTTCCTAAATTATCTTTTCTGTAATGGCAAAAAGAGTACAGTTATTTAAAAGAGATATTTTCCTGTACTAGTTTTCCTGGAGGGTGTTTCTTGTGCGTTTCTCTTGTTTGATCGTCTACTTGGGCCTGATTGTGATTTCATTTACGTTGGTCTTATACTACTGACTTCTTGAGGGGAAGTTATTCCTCATACTTGGAAAAGAAGCCCTTGCTGTTTAGAAACTGATGCTGTTTAAGTGGTGAATAATAGAAAATATGATACTCTTGTACAAGTTATTAAGACCATGAAACAAAATAAAACAAAAAAAGATGTGTTTATTATGACTTTCAACTGTACATAAAAGCTAGCAACTTGAGAGAATTGTGATCAGACCTAAACATCTATCTAGCTCTTTCTAGAGATTTGGGGAAATAGGATGACCTTTTTTATTCCTTTTTTTTTAATATTTTTTTTTAATAAGCTACAGTTTGACATGGCTGGCAAAAGAAATCTTTTCCTCTTTTTATTTTCCACACCAATTGTGTCTCTGAGGAGACAACTACAGTTTTGAGGAGACGCCTGCCCTTCTTCCTCTAACAAAGGGGCTATTTAAAAGAGAATGAGAAAAGGATGAGAGACATTCAAATGCTATCTAGAGGGAGGGAGTGCTAAGTCTCCTTGCTGGAGAAGATCAGATGGTCACAAGGACATGAATCACCTACAAACCTGCAAGACCACCACATTCCAGGAAACCGACTGATAAGCTAATTAACATACAAAGCGGGGTTTAGGTAACGAATATGTATAGGCGTTAATTGAATATTCATTTGTTTTATTGTATAAATGTGAGATGGTTTGTCACTTTGGGCATGCACGCTTCTGGAGGAGCGATCCCCCGTGCATCTGCGCGCAATAAGCATACCTACTTTATAACTTTCGAGTTACAGAGTCTAATTCGGTACGTCAGTTAGGATTAGGGTTAGGGTTAGGTTTAGGGTTAGGGTTAGGGTTAGGGATAGGGTTACGGTTAGGTTAGGGTTAGGGTTAGGGTTAGGGTTAGGGTTTGGGTTAGGGTTAGGGTTAGGGTTAGGGTTAGGGTTACGGTTAGGGTAAGGGTTAGGGTTTTGTTGGGGTTAGTGTTAGGGTTAGGTTTCGGTTAGGGTTAGGGTTAGGGTTAGGGTTACGGTTAGGGTTAGGTTTAGGTTTAGGTTTAGGGATAGGGTTAGGGTTAGGGTTACGGTTCGGGTTAGGGTAAAAGTTCAGGTTACGGTTAGGTTTAGGGTTAGGGTTAGGGTTAGGGATAGGGTTAGTTTAGGGTTAGGGTTAGGGTTAGGTTAGAATATGGGTTAGTGTTAGGCTTAAGGTTAGGGATAGGATTAGGGTTAGGGTTAGGGTTAGGGTTATGGGTGGTGTTATTGTTATGGGTAGGGTTAGGGATAGGATTAGGGTTAGGGTAAGTGATAGGTTTAGGGTTATGGTTATGGTTAGGGTTATGGTTAGGGTTAGGGTTAGGGTTACGGTTAGGGTTAAGGTTAGGGTTAGGTTTAGGGTTACGTTAGATTTAGAGTTAGGGATAGGTTTAAGGTTAGCTTTAGGGTTAGGGTTAGATTTAGGGTTAGGGTTAGATTTAGGGTTAGGGTTTGGTTAGGGTTAGGTTTAGGGATAGGGTTAGCGTTAGGGTTTCGGTTAGGTCTAGGGTTAGGGTTAGGGTTAGGGTTAAGGTTAGGATTAGTGTTAGGGTTAGGTTTCAGTTAGGGTTAGTGTTATGGTTAGGTTTCGGTTAGGGTTAGGGTTAAAGTTAGGGTTAAGGTTAGGTTTAGGATTAGAGTTAGGGTTAGTGTTAGTGTTAGGTTTAAAGTTGGGGTTAAGGTAAGGGTTAGGGTTAGGGTTAGGTTTAGGGATAGGGTTAGGTTTAGGTTTATGGTTAGGTTTAAGTTTAGGTTAGAGTTAGGGTTAGGGTTACATTAGATTTAGGGATAGGGATAGGGTTAGGTTTAGGGTTAGGGTTAGGGTTAGGGTTAGGGTTCATGTTATGGTTAGGGTTAGGTTTAGGGTTAGGGTTAGGGTTATGGTTAAGATTAGGGTTAGGTTTAGGTTTAGGGTTAGGGTTAGGATTAGGGTTAAGTTTAGGGTTAGTGTTAGGGTTAGGTTTCGTTTAAGGTTAGGGTTAAAGTTAGGGTTAAGGTTAGGTTTAGGATTAGAGTTAGGGTTAGGGTTAGTGTTAGGTTTAAAGTTAGGGTTAAGGTTAAGGTTTGGGTTAGAGTTAAGTTTAAAGTTAGGCTTAGGGTTAGGATTAGGTTTAGGGATAGGTTTAGGTTTAGGTTTATTGTTAGGGTTAGGGTTAGGGTTAGTGTTAGGGTTAGTGTTAGCGTTAGGTTTCGGTTAGGGTTAGGGTTAGGGTTAGGGTTAGGGTTAGGGTTAGGGTAAGGGATAGCGTTTGGTCAGAGTTAGGTTTAGGGATAGGGTTAGGGTTTTTTAGGGTTAGGGTTAGGGTTAGGGTTAGGGTTAGCGTTAAAGTTAGGGTTAGGTTTTGGGTTGGGGTTAGGGTTAGGTTTAATGTTAGGGTTAGGGTTAGGGTTAAGTTTAGGGTGAGAGATAGGGTCAGGGGTAGGGGTAGGGTTCATGTTATGTTTAGGGTTAAGGTTAGGGTTAGGGTTAGGATCAGGGATAGGGTTAGTTTTAGGGTTAGGGTTAGGGTTAGGTTAGGGAATGGGTTATCGTTAGGGTTAAGGTTAGGGTTAGGGTTTTGGTTAGGGTTATGGTTCGTGTTATGGTTATGGGAAGGGTAAGGGTTAGGGTTAGGTTGAGGCTTAGGGTTACGGTTAAGATTAGGGATAGTATTAGGTTTAGGGTTATGGTTATGGGTAGGGTTATGGTTAGGGTTATGGTTAGGGTTATGGTTAGGGTTAGGTTTCATGTTAGGGTTAGGGTTAGGGATAGGGTTACGGTTTGTGTTATGGTATAGGTTAGTGTTAGGATTAGGGTTAGGGTTATGGTTTCGGTTAGGGTTAGGGTTAGGGTTAAAGTTAGGGTTAGGGTTAGGGTTAGGGTTTCGGTAAGGGTTAGGGTTAGGGTTAGGTTTAAAGTTAGGGTTAGGGTTAGGGTTAGGGTTTCGGTAAGGGTAAGGGTTAGGGTTAGTGCTGCGGGCATTCTGGGCGAGCGGGAGTCAGATTCAAATACTCATGGAGTTCAAGATCTGATCCGTTTATTGTACAAACTAGGTACACTTTTATAAGGCACTCTATAAGCGTGTGATAATATGATTGGCTATTCTACAAGCGTATAATAATATGATTGGTTAACAATTGTTTATTGGCAAGATCTCTGTTTCTACTTCTTCAGGCACGTAGGCTCTTTTCTGTTGTTTCCCAGCTCCTCTTATCGCGTCCTGCTGGCCTTGGTTTTGTGCAAGCACCTGCAACCTGTTCCTCCCTCTTCATTCCACTGCTCTGATCGTGCCCTCGTCTTATTTCTTCAGTATTTTTCCACTTGCTTCAAAGTTCAGTATAATCATTCAATACAGCAAAAGCCCCAACACCTCCCACTTTCTTTTTAAATACAGCATTAATACTGCGTTCCATACAGCTTTGGAAACATTGTAAAAGACAAGGCACTAAAAGTAACAAAAGAATAACAAACAACAATATACTATGCAAAGCAGAAGCAAAAGCAATATTCATTAGGCCTATTCCTAAAAATAATGCCATCGTTCACATTTACAATGATGTTGTATTATATGAGATTCAAAACTTTTTCTGATAATGCGAACCCAGAAGATGAGTTCGTTTCGATGTTCTGCTAAAAATATCTGTTCGAAGGCTTCATAAGATTGTAAGGCCTCGTTTATACCTGAAAAAGTAGGGGCATGTGTCCCAGTAAGAAGGGAAAAACCACCGGAACCAAAACGTAGGAAAACCTTCCGCCTATATGCTCCAACCCTTTTACAATATCCACAATATAGAGTAACTGTTGAATTACAAGAAGTAGCACATATAGGACAAGAATTTTCTGTTTCTATCGGTCCTTGCCCAAAAAGATCCTGCAACGCACGCACAATACGGTCACAGTGTAACAAAGACAATTCACCGGAGGGTAATTGACATTGTATCTCCCGAGGTAACTGCTGCAAGATGGGCAGAATAATGTATGTTAACTTATCTACAAGCCGCTTTTCTTCATTTGGTCGTGGCGGTCGGAATAACCTTTCTCGATGCTGTGCCCACTGAGCCCACTGATCCCTCCTGTTCATTTAGGAGTCAATCCTGTCGTAGTCACCCTGCTGTTTCTTTTCAGTGGGTCGGTTTTCAATCCACGGGCGAACCCATTTTGCCGGAATCCACTTGGTCACTGCCCCTGTGGAGATACATGCATAACCCCGACCCCACGTTAATAAATTATGAGGTCCTGACCAACAATTTGAGACAGGGTCAAATACCTGGACAGCTATGTCACGATTCGAAAAATCGTTGGGATTGTTAGAAAAGTGATAGAAAATCGGCTGTTCAGTACGTTCCGTTCTGGGATTCAACCAGTTCAGTACATAGCATGCTTTTGCCACTATTACATGAGGACTCCTCTCCCCCTCTTTTCGAAAAACAGACAGGTAATGTTTCAATGATTGATGGGCATGTTCAATAATTGCCTGACCACCAGAATTATTCGGAATTCCGGTAACGTGCTTCACCTGCCATTGCAGCAAAAAGGTCTTTATTTTGGCACTAAGATATGCAGGGGCATTATCTGTTTTTACCACATCTGGGTGGCCCAGCACAGCCATGGCTGACGTCCAATGCTGAATACAGGCAACAGCATTGGTAGATTTATGAGCAGTCGCCCAAATAGCTTTCGAGCAGGTATCAATTGTGACATGGACATATTTAAGTACTCCAAATGGGGTGAATTCTGTAACATCAGTTTGCCAGATTTGTCGAGGTTGTAACCCTCTAGGATTTGTACCTTCCTGTTGAAGAGGTGTTAACCTGGCACAATCAGGACAGGCCGCTATGACAGTCCTAGCGTCTTGACGAGACAGACCAAACTGTTTTTGGAGAGACCGGGCAGATTGGTGAAAAAAGGCATGTGACTCTGTTGCTTGTTTTAGAGGAGAATTTTGTAATACTGGGGATGCCACCTGAGTGTCTATATAAGCATTACCTTCTGATAAGACACCAGGTAAATCCAGATGACTTCTGATATGCGTAATCCACCAAGGGAATTGTCTAAAATTTATTTCATTCCACATCTGAATAACTAGGGCCATAAGTCTGTCATTCGTAAAAGACCCTAAAAGGGAACGCGAAAGACGCGAAACTATTCCAACAACATATTTAGAATCACTTACAACATTAAGAGGGACATTGCGAAATTCCTGAAATACCATTAACACTGCTCTTAATTCCAAAACTTGAACTGAACCTTCCATTTGTTCTATATGAGAAATCCAATTGTTCCTGTCATCCCTATCAATAATTAATAGGTCCCAATTTTGTGGTAACATAGTGGGAGAAGGCAGTCCAGGCTGAAGGGCACCCATGTCAACCATTTTTTCATTTATTGCTCTTAAATCATGTAATAATCTCCATTTTCCTGATTTCTTTTGCATTGTAAAAATGGGTGTATTCCATGGGCTAACAGAAGGTCTGATGTGGCCTAAATCCAATTGTTCTTGGACTAATTCTTGAATGTGTTGCAGCTTCTCTTGAGGTAAGGGCCATTGATCAACCCATACGGGAGTTTCTGATTTCCATTTTAATTTTAAGGTTGGGCGAGAGCTGCTATCAATGGCCCCAATCAAAAATCTGTAGAGATTCTCATTCCCCATTGGGAAAGTACATCTCTACCTAACAAGGACAAGGATGTGTGTAGGACATAAGGTTTTACCCATGCTTGATGTCCTTCTTGATCCGTGAAAAGAATGAAGTTTTTACTGACCTGTGTCAGACGACTTCCCCCAATGCCTGAAATGGTTGAACCCGCACTATCTAATTCCCACATGGTAGGCCAAACTGAAAAAGGAAGAACAGTAACATCAGCACCAGTATCAATCATCATTGAAACATTAGGAAGTTTTACACCTTGTGGACCAGATATCTTAACATTACATTTTGGCCGCTCGGCACCAATAAGTTGACAAAAGGCAATGTTAGGCATACCCGTTGAGCCAAATGCACCTTGACCCCTGTCCTTTTCTCCTTTTTGAGGGACAGTAGCTTGGAATGGAATGAGCTGTGCAATAGTGCTTCCTGCTGGAATATGAACAGGTGGAGAAAAAACTTTTACCATAATTCCAATAGGTCCGGTATAATCGGCATCAATACAACCAGGAAGAACAAAAATCCCCTTATTTGACGCAGAAGAGCGTCCTATAAGGAGTGCAGATAAACCATAACCCAAAGGACCACTAACTGTAGAAGGAAGTACATGTACCTTTTCATCAGTGATATTTACAGGTTCTGCCACGGCCAAATCGACTCCTGCGCTTCCTCTGGTGGCTGAATACAGCTCGCCGAGGCAGCCATGAATTTTGTTGGGTTCTGGGGATATTTCTTGGCCGCGTCCCTCAGAACGCGGCCGTTCCCGTTTCCCGGAACAAAGAGGGGTGTACCATCTTTTCTAAATTTTGAGTGACAATCGGCTGCTTTATGACCAAATTTTTGACAACGCAAACAATTTCCTTTCAACAGAGACTTTCCTCCTAGATTCTTTTTGCAGTCACGTTTAAAGTGACCTTCCTGTCCACACTGATAACATTTTGGCTTAGGACCCCGGTCCCCTCAGCCTTGTACCTTGTTGTTGTTTAGAGCTACTGCTAGAGCATTGGCATGTATTTTTGCCTTTTCCTCTTCCTCAACCAAAGGAGCCCTTGCGCATGCCTCTATCATTTGAGCGATGGATGCCCCAGGGGGTAAGGATGCTATAAGTTGCTTACAAGTGACATAGAAACAACATTAATTGCAGGAGAGTGTTATAATCTAACGTTCCTCCCTCCTGAGGCCATTTCGCATCACTCCCCAATTTATACAAAGGCCACCACTGATTACAATATTTAATCCATTTCCTTCTATTTTCGGTACCACCATGTCCTACGATATCACTCCAATGTTTTAATATACAACCCAAGGGCGATTTTTCACAGGGCTTACTCCTTCCATTTCCCATTTTACAATTTTAATTACTTTTTCTCCGGTCGCCTTAGCCACCCAAGGTCGGAAACACGGATAGAGCTCCTTGCTCATATTGCACTCAAACGCATGTCTCAAGCACTCTTGCACTCACACTCAGTCAAAATAATTAAGCTATACACGGAAAATCAAAATGCGCATCTCAATCACACCATTCACACTCTCCGGGCAGCCCTCAGTCACACAAGCAGTATGTTATACGGTACCGTGCACTTATGTACAACTTTTAGGAACACTGACAGTTCACAAAGTATGCATTTCAATGAACAATTGCCAAAAAACAAACAACAAACAAAAAAAAAAAAAAAAAACCCACATTTTTCCTGGTCTTAAGCAGAGTGTTAAGTTTTCCGCTATTTGCCACGAATTACCAGAATATTATTATTTTTCAACATACATTTCATAACTCCAAGTTTTGAACATGTAACAAGACAACACATAGAACAAACAAGACACAGAGCGCTATTTCAGTTGTTACATTCTAGGAATTCCCCAATTCTTAAGACAACCTAAAGGAAGTTTTTAGCTTCCCCCCCTTTTTTTTTTTTTTTTTTTTTTTTTTTTTGTTTTTGTTTTTGTTTTTGTTTTTGTTTTTGTTTTTGTTTTATTTTCCTCCTGGGGACTGCGCTGCGCGCCGGACGTCTCCGTGCGTCTCACCAGCCGCCCCGTTACTAAACATACCGTTTTATCCGCGGATCCAGGGGTTCTCTTCTGCTCCCGGGTGAACAGCTGAGAAGAGGAGGCTCCTCCGAGGAAATCTCCCGGGGCGCGCCTAGGAGCGTCCGCTCCGCAGCTGGTCCCTCAGCCGAGCAGAAATCCTCCTGCCTGGGTCGTCAAAACTGACGTGCGGAATTTGACTCTATAACTCGAAAGTTATAAAGTAGGCATGTTTATTGCGCGCAGATGCACGGGGGATCGCTCCTCCACAAGCGTGCATACCTGAAGTGACAAACCATCTCACATTTATACAATGAAACAAATGAATATTCAATTAACGCCTATACATATTCGTTACCTAAACCCCGCTTCCTATGTTAATTAGCTTATCAGTCCGTTTCCTGGAATGTGGTGGTCTTGCAGGTTTGTAGGTGATTCATGTTCTTGTGACCATCCGATCTTCTCCAGCAAGGAAACTTAGCACTCCCTCCCTCTAGATAGCATTGGAATATCTCTCATCCTTTTCTATTTTTTTTTTTTTTTTTTTTTTTAAATAGCCCCTTTTGTTAGAGGAAGAAGGGCAGGCGTCTCCCCAAAACTGTAGTTGTCTCCTCAAAGCTGTGTGCCTATGTGACCAGACACTGCACCCATGACTAGTCACCATACCCACATTCCTTGAGCAGACATATACAATCACAATCGATGTCCATTGTCCCCATTTCACACTATTTCTCCATATCAAAATTACTTTATGTAATGCCAGAAACATCAGTCTCAGGATGAAATATAACTTACAACTTGATTTCAGCATTGCTCCTACCAGATTTGTCCAAAGTCACACAATCATCTTAAAGTAGCCAGAGGCCATGGTGCATTTTAACACTGGTCAGGAAGTCAGATCTCAACTTTCACCTTTGCAAAGACAAACATGCTTCAAAAAATGCAGTCTGTTATTTAGGAGCTGGTGGAGCTGTGCCGTTCCCACCCCAGCAGTTTTACATCCAGTACTCGCAATTGCCGGTATTAATGTCTGTCTGCCGCTTGCCGTTTGTTCCTTATCAGGACACCAGGATGGTAATTCATCATCTAATCCCCACGCTATTCGTTCAGCAGTAGTCATTACTGGATAAGCTTTAGATGTATAATCGGGGGGATTTTCACACGGAGGTTGCCCCTCTGGCTCTTCCTCCGACTGAGCAGTAGGATCGCCGGGAGGCCGCACTGCAGCTTTAACAGCTGCAGCGACTTGCACCTCGCCGTGTAACTGCGCGGCCATACCCCGTACAGCCCGATACGTGCGAGCCAAAGTCTTTACCCCCTTAGTCCCGACTTGCACAGATTCCCACAAGTCCTCTCCCACTTTCTTCCATGTTTCATTATTATATACATCTTGCGTAGAAGCAAGGAAACCACGGCGGCGACTCCAACATAGCAGATCAATTACTGCCTGCCGTGAGACTGGCGTTTCAGTTTTCTCTGCCAGTTTCATCAAACTGTCTACGATTGCTTTCTCCACCGCTGATGCAGTGATCCCCATCCTGCTTAAGTTTCCTGACTCACCGGTCAGCCGTGCACAATCCGCCTTTCTTCGGGCGCCCAGCTCTCTCTCCGCTGGCAGCAGGATCCTCGCCGGCTCCGCAGCTTGTAACACGATCCTTAACGAATCCTCCTGACTTTTCGACCGATCCACACGTCGGGGTCACCAGATGCTGCGGGCATTCTGGGCGAGCGGGAGTCAGATTCAAATACTCATGGAGTTCAAGATCTGATCCGTTTATTGTACAAACCAGGTACACTTTTATAAGGCACTCTATAAGCGTGTGATAATATGATTGGCTATTCTACAAGCGTATAATAATATGATTGGTTAACAATTGTTTATTGGCAAGATCTCTGTTTCTACTTCTTCAGGCACGTAGGCTCTTTTCTGTTGTTTCCCAGCTCCTCTTATCGCGTCCTGCTGGCCCTGGTTTTGTGCAAGCACCTGCAACCTGTTCCTCCCTCTTCATTCCACTGCTCTGATCGTGCCCTCGTCTTATTTCTTCGGTATTTTTCCACTTGCTTCAAAGTTCAGTATAATCATTCAATACAGCAAGAGCCCCAACAGGTTAGGGTTAAAGTTAGGTTTAGGGTTAGGGTTAGGTTAGGGTTAGGGTTAAAGTTAGGGTTAGGGTTAGGGCTTCGGTAAGGGTTAGGGTTAGTGTAAGGGTTAAAGTTAGGGTTAGGGTTAGGTTTAGTGTTTGGTTCAAGTTACGGTTAGGGTTATGGTTAGGTTAGGGTTAGGGTTAAAGTTAGGGTTAGGGTTAGGGTTAGGGTTTCGGTAAGGGTAAAGGTTAGGGTTAGGGTTAAAGTTAGGGTTAGGGTTAGGATTAGGTTTAGAGTTTGGTTCAAGTTAAGGTTAGGGTTATGGTTAGGTTAGGGTTAGGGTTAAAGTTAGGGTTAGAGTTAGGGTTTCGTTAAGGGTTAGGGTTAGGGTTAAAGTTAGGGTTCGGGTTAGGGTTAGGGTTAAAGTTAGGGTTAGGGTTAGGTTTAGTGTTTGGTTCAAGTTACGGTTAGGGTTATGGTTAGGTTAGGGTTAGGGTTAAAGTTAGGGTTAGGGTTAAGGTTAGATTTAGGGATAGGGATAGGTTTAGGGTTAGGGTTAGGGTTAAGGTTAGGGTTCATGTTATGGTTAGGGTTCCGTTTAGGGTTACGGTAGATTTAGAGTTAGGGATAGGTTTAACGTTACGTTTAGGGTTAGCGTTAGGTTTAGGGTTAAGGTTTGGTTAGGGTTAGGTTTATGGATAGGGTTAGGGTTAGGTTTAGGGTTAGGGTTAGGTTTAGGGTTAGGGTTAGGTTTAGGGTTAGGGTTAGTGTTAGGGTTTGGTTTCGGTTAGGGTTAGGGTTAGGGTTAGGGTTAGGCTTAGGGTTAGGACTATGGTTAGGGTTATGGTAAAAGTTCAGGTTACGGTTAGGTTAAGGGTTAGGGTTAGGCTTAGGGTTAGGGATAGGGTTAGTTTTAGGGTTAGGGTTTGAGTTAGGTTAGGGTATGGGTTAGGGTTAGGGTTAGGGTTAGGGTTAGGGCTAGGGTTAGGGTTAGGGTTAGGGTTAGGGTTAGGTTAGGGTTAGGGTTAGGGTAGGGTTAGGTTAGATTTAGGGTTAGGGATAGGGTTAAGGTTAGGTTTAGGGTCAGTGTTAGGTTTAGGGTTAGGGTTAGGTTTAGGGTCAGCGTTAGGTTTAGGTTTAGGGTTTTGTTAGGGTAAGGTTTAGGGATAGGGTTAGGGTTAGGTTTAGGGTTTGGGTTAGGGTTAAGGTTAGGGTTAGTGTTAGGGTTAGCGTTAGGTTAGGGTTAGGGTTAGGGTTAGGTTTAAAGTTAGAGTTAGGGTTAGGTTTAGGATTAGAGTTAGGCTTAGGGTTAGTGTCAGATTTAATGTTAGGGTTAAGGTTAGGTTTTGAGTTAGGGTTAAATTTAAAATTAGGGTTAGGTTTAAGTTTAAAGTTAGGGTTAGGGTTAGGGTTATGGTTCTTGTTATGGTCAGGGTTAGGGTAAGGGTTAGGGTTAGAGTTACGGTTAGGGTTAGGGTTAGGTTTAAAGTTTGGGTTAGGGTTAGGGTTACGTTTATGATTAGGGATAGGGTTAGGTTTAAGTTTAGGGTTAGGGTTAGGGTTAAAGTTAGGGTTAGGGTTTCGGTAAGGGTTAGGGTTAGGGTTTGGTTAGGGTTACGGTTAGGGTTAGGGTTAGGTTAGGGTTAGGGTTAAATTTAGGGTTAGGGTTAGGGTTAGGGTTAGGGTTAGGGTTAGGATTAGGTTTATGGTTAGGGTTAGGGTTAGGTTAGGGTTAGGGTTAGGGTTACGTTAGATTTAGGCATAGGGATAGGGTTAGGTTTAGGGTTAGGGTTAGGGTAAGTGGTAGGGTTAGGGTTAGGGTTCATGTTATGGTTAGGATTAGGTTTAGGGTTAGGGTTAAGGTTAGGGTTAAGGTTAGGGTTAGGGTTAGGATTAGGTTTCGTTTAAGGTTAGGGTTAAGGTTAGGGTTAGGGTCAGGGTTAGGGTTAGGTTTAGGGGTCGGTTTAGGTTTAGGGTTCATGTTATGGTTAGGGTTAAGGTTGAGGTTAGGGTTAGGTTTAGGGTTAGGTTATATTTAGGGTTAGGTATAGGGTTAGGATTAGGTTTAGGGTTAGCGTTTGGTCAGAGTTAGGTTTAGGGATAGGATTAGGGTCAGTTTTAGAGTTAGGGTTAGGGTTAGGGTTAGGGTTAAGTTTAGGGTGCGAGATAGGGTCAGGGGTAGGGGTAGGGTTCATGTTATGTTTAGGGTTAAGGTTAGGGTTAGGTTTAGGATTAGGGATAGGGTTAGTTTTAGGGTTAGGATTAGGTTAGGGTATGGGTTATCGTTAGGGTTAAGGTTAGGGTTAGGGTTTTGGTTAGGGTTATGGTTCGTGTTATGGTTATGGGTAGGGTAAGGGTAAGGGTTAGGTTGAGGCTTAGGGTTACGGTTAAGATTAGGGATAGTATTAGGGTTAGGGTTATGGTTAGGGTTAGGGTTAGGGTTAGGGTTAGGGTTATGGGTGTTGTTATTGTTATGGGTAGGGTTAGGGATAGGATTAGGTTTAGGGTAAGTGATAGGTTTAGGGTTATGGTTATGGTTAGGGTTATGGTTAGGGTTAGGGTTAGGGTTAAGGTTAGGGTTAGGTTTAGGGTTACGTTAGATTTAGAGTTAGGGATAGGTTTAAGGTTAGCTTTAGGGTTAGGATTAGATTTAGGGTTAGGGTTAGATTTAGGGTTAGGGTTTGGTTAGGGTTAGGTTTAGGGATCGTGTTAGCGTTAGGGTTTCGGTTAGGTCTAGGGTTAGGGTTAGGGTTAGGGTTAAGGTTAGGGTTAGTGTTAGGATTAGGTTTCAGTTAGGGTTAGTGTTATGGTTAGGTTTCGGTTAGGGTTAGGGTTAAAGTTAGGGTTAAGGTTACGTTTAGGTTTAGAGTTAGGGTTACTGTTAGTGTTAGGTTTAAAGTTAGGGTTAAGGTAAGGGTTATGGTTAGGGTTAGGTTTAGGGATAGGGTTAGGTTTAGGTTTATGGTTAGGGTTAAGTTTAGGTTAGAGTTAGGGTTAGGGTTACGTTAGATTAGGGTTAGGGTTTGGTTTAGGGTTAGGGTTAGGGTTCATGTTATGGGATAGGGTTAGGGTTAGGGTTAAGATTAGGGTTAGGTTTAGGGTTAGGGTTAGGGTTAGGGTTAAGTTTAGGGTTAGTGTTAGGGTTAGGTTTCGTTTAAGGTTAGGGTTAAAGTTAGGGTTAAGGTTAGGTGCGGCGAATGAAGAGACGGGACGCAGCTTGATGCAAGCAAATGTCAATTTATTGTACAGAAGCACGAGGTTTTATACACTTTCAGAAGCTGCGCGTTTTAAACTAATTGGTTCTTGAAGCTAAGCCTTGCATACTAGGCAATCCCTGATTGGTGGTTAACTGCCATCAATTAACAACAAGGTGTTATCTTTCCTTGGCGCCATCCGTCTCCCACTCCCCTGTGCTCTGTAAACATGCCTCATCATGTTAATTGTTGTGTCTATTCACACTCCTCGTCCTCCCAGGGTTCGTGACCTACAAGCTCGGGCACATTCCCCTCAGCTAACTGATTGCGGCGCATGGTCCTAGTTTGCAGACCGCTCCTGCATCTCCCCCTTCCTGTTGCACAAAAAGAACCTTTGAAACCGAACGAGTAAAAACAAGGTATAAGTAATAGAACAAATAAAAAACCAACTAAGACGTATTATCAATGTCAAAATAACCCACTGTCTTTGTTCCATACAATTTTACAATTGCCCCTTTTTGTTTTTGAACAGCTAGTACCAGGTTTGCCATGTTCTGCAGGGCCCTTGCAAACATGACAGCAACCAAGGTAATAGCAAACAAACAATACTGCCAATTGATTGAATGAATGCCAAAAAAGACTGAAATTTTCTCAGATTTTGATAACATGTTGCTGCAATGGGGCGCCTAAAATCCACGCAGCGCATACCATCAAAATCCTCACAGCCATATCCTTGAACCAACAACAAAAAGCAGTAGCAATTTTGACTCACATTCTTAACTGCCTACCAAACAAGGTGATTTAACTCTAATGCTTTCCCTGCTGTTACTCCGGATAAGAGAAGAACCACTGCAATACGTTCCCATCATAGCCTCCTACTACATTAGCATCTACAAAAAGACAATTATCGACATTCAAAGTGTAAACAATATCATCTTCTTTTGGATTAACATTATACATAGGTGGAAAGGCACACCAAACAAGAACTGGTTCAGTCAAAAAGTTCGAAACATAGCATGCCTTCTCTGAACATACCTCTGGGGTCATTCCCTTCATTCCCTCTTTTTTTTATGCAAAGAGAAAAACTTTTACCGTAACAAAGAAGCCCCTATTTACATCTCTGAGCCCGGACACAAACCGCAGCTGTATGCTCCACCAGGCTCAGGGCAGGAATCATTCATGCAGTTACACAGCTATATATCTCTACAAGCATGCAGACACCTATTAAACACTAGATAACCATGTTTATATTTCCTGTTCTCCTTCACAATACCCAGCTGTTCTCTCATCTCTTGTTAGGTCAAATATTCTCCAGTTTCCTCTCCTGTATATCTCTTCAGACATTCTCTATCCTCCCCTTTTTTGCTTAATTGCGAGGAGGCAAAGGGTGTATGTAGCTGGGTGACCATGACCTGCTTTATGTTACAATCAACTAAACACTGAATACAGAAAAAAAAGCATTGGAGACATAAGGCAAACATCAATAAGGTGGTTAAAGATAATTATAATAAATCCTGTAATACTTTTGAGTCATGGCCCAAAGTTTCCCAGCCGTGAGAAGAGACCAAAGGCATCCCACCCCTGGCTCTGTTGCAGATCTTTGTTTTAAGGCTTTTGAGTTTTGTATACTTTTGTAAATTAATTCACAGTGGTCACTCAGATTCACGTAACACATCCTATCAAAGTCTTCACACTTGTGTCCCTGTGCTAATAATAAAAATCAATAGCAACTCAGTTCTGTAGCAACATATGATGGACAGAATCAACATCTGTTAATAAGCCAGAAAAAAAAGAACAGTATTTGTAGTATTACTTTGTTTAGCAAGCTAGCAGCCTAATTTACTAAGCAAGTTAAGAGCGTGTACTATTCTTACAGAAGAGATTAGAGAAGCAAAAATCTGTTATGCTGCATTCCAGAACTCAGCCCGAGAATTACAGTCTGCTGTGAGTTCTGCGTTACAATCATTTGACACATGTTGGGGTTGCGATTGTGAAAGTTGCCCATTTACAATTTTCATTGGCATTATCACAGCTAGTTGTTTTAAAAGCATCCCTTGAGCTTCCTGATGTTCGACTTGTTGCAAAATATTCTGAAGCCAATCAATCAAGTTAGTATTAAAGTTAGTGACTCTCTAGGACCCTGCAAGACTGTGGCAAGACTCCCGCATCCGGACTGCCTTAATAGCCATCTCATTCATTTGCAAACAGTTGTCCCTGGGATACCTTGCCTGAGTCACAGAATCGGCACAGTTAATTGCTCCAGCTAACTGCTCATAGTTAACAGCAATTCCCCGATTAAGGTTTTCAATCAAGGCCACTACACATAGCTCACAAAAATCAAATAACCACATCATATACTGTATCAGTTAGTACCATACAAAGCAATGACTTCGGATCATGCAGTGTGAGTGTATAAGGCTCTGCAATTACTTTAAGAAGGGACATAGAAAATGTATTATGAATCCTCCCTTCCCGCACTGCTTTGCTTAACTCTTTAACAGCCTCGTATTGCACAGGCTGCCACTCTGCAGGTTGATTTGTCTGACAAAATACTAAACATGCCATAGCGACTCCCAAAACCCATCACTGAAGTGTTTCCCACTTGCATTCCTGCCACAAATCCCTCAGACTCCCTTTCACCCTCCCCAAAAATACAATCAATGCATCAGGAGAGACGAGGGGGTGGGGGAAAGGTCTAGCTCCTTTTCCAGATCTATAGGACCTGGATCAAAAGGTTTATCAGTGTCAATAAAATCATTGTCCGAGTTGCCCTGTTCCAGTGCTTGGTCCTGTGTTGTGAGGGTCGCTGCAATCAGTGACAGAAGCTTTGGGGGCAGAGGAGGTGTGGACAGAATCGCCATCGCTGACTGTGTCTTGAGAAGAGTCGTGCTGTCGGTGGAATTTACAGCTTCCTCTGGTTTAGCACCGTTAGTAGAATTAGTCCACACTTGGCAAAGAGTAGTCAGAATTTGCCACCAAGATGCTAAATGCATTCCCGACACGGAGTTCCCCTCCGCGGCAGCATCATACAATTGGCTGCTGTATGTGCACACTTTCATTCTTTCAAAGTCTCTAAAGTTTCTTGGCTGCTCACCTGTCTCGATGAATACAGGTGTTATCCTCGGGGTTTAGGTTGTCCGCCTGGTCCAGACAGCAAGACGATCGTTCAGCCAAGCCGTCTCCTCCGGAACGCAGCCCTCTTCCACGAGCTGTCTTTTTTCCGTCCTTATTCTTCCAAGGCTTCGGAACACCACCATAGGGGTCACCATTTGAGGAAACTGAGGCACGGACTCCCTGATCTGACTAGAAGACCCTTCATGAGTCCATATACGTCTCTTTCTGGGGACGAAGCCTGATTCCCCATTACGGATTTCCCACAGCTCACCTCTCAACTCCGGAGGGATTTCTGCCGGCTCCTGCTTCCTTTCAGCAGATCATTCAAAGTTCTGTGGGATTCGCTGCATGTCGCTCAGATAGGCGATTCGAGAGCCCTTCACGTCAGATCCTTAAACGCATCACGTCGGGGTCACCAATTTGCGGCGAATGAAGAGACGGGACGCAGCTTGATGCAAGCAAATGTCAATTTATTGTACAGAAGCACGAGGTTTTATACACTTTCAGAAGCTGCGCGTTTTAAACTAATTGGTTCTTGAAGCTAAGCCTTGCATACTAGGCAATCCCTGATTGGTGGTTAACTGCCATCAATTAACAACAAGGTGTTATCTTTCCTTGGCGCCATCCGTCTCCCACTCCCCTGTGCTCTGTAAACATGCCTCATCATGTTAATTGTTGTGTCTATTCACACTCCTCGTCCTCCCAGGGTTCCTGACCTACAAGCTCTAGCACATTCCCCTCAGCTAACTGATTGCTGCGCATGGTCCTAGTTTGCAGACCGGTCCTGCAGTTAGGTTTAGGATTAGAGTTAGGGTTAGGGTTAGTGTTAGGTTTAAAGTTAGGGTTTGCGGCGAATGAAGAGACGGGACGCAGCTTGATGCAAGCAAATGTCAATTTATTGTACAGAAGCACCAGTTTATAGACACTTTCAGAAGCTGCGCGTTTTAAACAGATTGGTTCTTGAAGCTAAGCCTTGCATACTAGGCAATCCCCGATTGGTGGTTAACTGCCATCAATTAACAGCAAGGTGTTATCTTTCCTTGGCGCCATCCGTCTCCCACTCCCCTGTGCTCTGTAAACATGCCTCATCATGTTAATTGTTGTGTCTATTCACACTCCTCGTCCTCCCAGGGTTCGTGACCTACAAGCTCGAGCACATTCCCCTCAGCCATGCATGGTCCTAGTTTGCAGACCGCTCCTGCATCTCCCCCTTCCTGTTGCACAAAAAGAACCTTTGAAACCGAACGAGTAAAAACAAGGTATAAGTAATAGAACAAATAAAAAAGCAACTAGGACATATTGTCAGTGTCAAAATAACCCACTGTCTCTGTTCCGTACAATTTTACAATTTTCCCTTTTTTGTTTTTGCACAGCTAGTACCAGGTTTGCCATGTTCTGCAGGGCCCTTGCAAACATGACAGCAACCAAGGTAATAGCAAACAAACAATACTGCCAATTGAGTGAATGGATGCCAAAAAAGACTGAAATTTTCTCAGATTTTGATAACATGTTGTTGCCATGGGGCGCCTAAAATCCACGCAGCACATACCATCCAAATCCTCACAGCCATGTCCTTGAACCAACAACAAAAAGCAGTGGCAATTTTGACTCACATTCTTAACTGCCTACCAAACAAGGTGATTTAACTCTAATGCTTTCCCTGCTGTTACTCCGGATAAGAGAAGAACCGCTGCGACACGTTCCCATCATAGCCTCCTACTACATATAGCATCTACAGAAAGACAATGATCGACATTCAAAGTGTAAACAGTATCATCTTCTTTTGGATTAACATTATACATAGGTGGAAAGGCACACCAAAAAAGAACTGGTTCAGTCAAAAAGTTCGAAACATAGCATGCCTTCTCTGAACATACCTCTGGGGTCATTCCCTTCATTCCCTCTCTTTTTTATGCAAAGAGAAACACTTTTACCATAACAGAGAAGCCCCTATTTACATCTCTGAGCCCGGACAAAAACCGCAGCTGTATGCTCCACCAGGCTCAGGGCAGAAATCATTCATGCAGTTACAATGCTATATATCTCTACAAGCATGCAGACACCTATTAAACACTAGATAACCATGTTTAGCTTTCCTCCTCTCCTTCACAACACCTAGCTGTTCTCTCATCTCTTGTTAGGTCAAATATTCTCCAGTTTCCTCTCCTGTATATCTCCTCAGACATTCTCTATCCTCCCCTTTTTTGCTTGTTAGTTGCAAGGAGGCAAAGGGTGTATGTAGCTGGGTGACCATGACCTGCTTTATGTTACAATCAACTAAACACTGAATACAGAAAAAAAAGCATGGGAGACATAAGGCAAACATCAATAAGGTGGTTAAAGGTAATTATAATAAATCCTGTAATACTTTTGAGTCATGGCCCAAAGTTTCCCAGCCGTGAGAAGAGACCAAAGGCATCCCGCCCCTGGCTCTGTTGCAGATCTTTGTTTTAAGGCTTTTGAGTTTTGTATACTTTTGTAAATTAATTCACAGTGGTCACTCAGATTCATGTAACACATCCTATCAAAGTCTTCACACTTGTGTCCCTGTGCTAATAATAAAAATCAATACCAACTTGGTTCTGTAGCAACATATGATGGACAGAATCAACATCTGTTAATAAGCCAGAAAAAAAAAATATTATTTGTAGTATTACTTTGTTTAGCAAGCCAGCAGCCTAATTTACTAAGCAAGTTAAGAGCGTGTACTATTCTTACAGAAGAGATTAGAGAAGCAAAAATCTGTTATGCTGCATTCCAGAACTCAGCCTGAGAATTACAGTCTGCTGTGAGCTCTGCGTTACAATCATTTGACACATGTTGGGGTTGCGATTGTGAAAGTTGCCCATTTACAATTTTCATTGGCATTATCACAGCTAGTTGTTTTAAAAGCATCCCTTGAGCTTCCTGATGTTCGACTTGTTGCAAAATATTCTGAAGCCAATCAATCAAGTTAGTATTAAAGTTAGTGACTCTCTAGGACCCTGCAAGACTGTGGCAAGACTCCCGCATCCGGACTGCCTTAATAGCCATCTCATTCATTTGCAAACAGTTGTCCCTGGGATACCTTGCCTGAGTCACAGAATCGGCACAACTAATTTTCTCCAGCCAACTGCTCATAGTTAACAGCAATTCCCCGATTAAGGTTTTCAATCAAGGCCACTACACATAGCTCACAAAAATCAAATAACCACATCATATACTGTATCAGTTAGTACCATACAAAGCAATGACTTCCAATCATGCAGTGTGAGTGTATAAGGCTCTGCCATCACTTCAAGAAGGGACATAGCAAATGTACTATGAATCCTCCCTTCCCGCACTGCTTTGCTTAACCCTTTAACAGCCTCGTATTGCACAGGCTGCCACTCTGCAGGTTGATTTGTCTGACAAAATACTGAACATGCCATAGCGACTCCCAAATCCCATCACTTAAGTGTTTCCCACTTGCATTCCTGCCACCA